>NW_020273083.1:0-123801 GCF_003268045.1 Sipha flava
GGGGGGTAAGAATCCCCCCTCCCCATGAACCTGAGATTTATATTAAATTTCAAAATTGTTGTATTTGATTTGATGTTCCAATAATAGAACACATAATTTTATTATAATTTTTCATAAAAACACTTTGGTAACTGTAGTTTTATTTTAGAGAGCAAATATGTATGAAAATTACGTTGAGAAGCATTTGGAATACTTAATAGCTATATATATTAATAGTTTAATTTACATCATGTCAAAATCACGTCATGGCTGTCGTTTAAATTTTAATTATTGACTATAGAAGCAAGCTAATTAAAATATTTAAGCCATTGATTTTCAAAATAATTGAATAATCTTCTTTGTTTGAAATTATTTTTTTTTAATGAATGTCATACAGATCTGAATAAATATATAAATCATTCATAAAAAAAAATAAACGCTAGGAGTCCAGGGGCGTCATTTGGGGTATTGCAAGGTATGCTCATGCATACCTAAAATTTATCAAAATGCAATTTGGCCTGGCTATAATTTTTCTGCGCCGGGCAAAAATTATTCTTTTTTTATTTATAATTGGTCTCAAGCATCGGCATCCATCATATTATAATATATATAACTATAAGGTGCCGTAGTAGGTATGTTGCTTGTGTTATGTTGAACTTTTGGAACATAGTTTAGTTCAAATAACCTATATATAGGTAGCAGCGCCGGACAAATTAGTGTCTAGCATAGATAAGTATAATATGGGGGCTAGGGACTGCGGCTAATCACTACGCTCAATAATACAACATGCTAAAATTAAACCGTTGATATTATTAATATTTTATATTATTATATATGTAATTTTAAAATACGATTATGGACTGTGGTTGCGAGTTAACGACAATGTCTGGAACGTCATAACAATTTCTGCGAACTGTACTTCTCAACTGTCCCCGCCAATCACAATCACAATAATAGATTTACTATGACATTGCTGTGTTCACCATGGGTACTTCAGAAGATAACTTTAAAAATAGATTTAATATTATTATTTTATAGTTCCACGTTATAATGTAATCAATTGTCATTTGTCACTCGTTACTCATCAGTGTTGGTTTGAAATTTAAAATATTGTGCATTAGTGTTATTATTTATTATTTAGTTTATTACGTTGAAATTTTGTACGTGCTGTGTGTACCCATGTACCTATCCAGTCATCTAGAATCCAGATCTCATTGTATTAAAACATAATGAATAAACGAAAAGGTGGTGCAGCACGTCTTCGGGAGAAAAATAAAAAACTACTTTTGTATTTGGCCAATTTTAATATGAAAGTAGATTCGTTTTTTATACAGAGCAGTAAGGTAAGTTAGTCTATACTCAGTATAGTAATAGTCCACCCTTACCTATAAACAATGGGTATAAATATAATGTGTAGGTACTAAGTAATTTTTTCAGTCTCAGATATCTAATATTGGAGTAGACAAGCAAAATGATTCTTGTATAAATGTAATAAATAACAACGATGATGTTGAAATAATTATCCCTACACAAAGTTCTACATTTTCAAATTAATTGATAAATACATCTGTAAGTACATTTTTAAAGTATAAAATACATTTTATGTGTAGTTAAAACAATTATAATTTTTTCAATCTAAGATTTCTGGTATTAAAATAGACAAGCAAAATGATTCTTGTATAAATGTAATAAGTTATGATGATGTTGAAGTAATTATGCCTACACAAAGTTCTACATTTTCAAATTCATTGATAAATACATTGTTATTAATAATACATGGCGATCAAACAGAGAAGTAAGATTACTCAAAAAATTATCAACTTTTAAATTTATTATAATTTTGGAGGTAATGGTTAATGTCCTTGAATGTATATATTGTTTGTCATGTGAACTTCAAAATTCAAATATTATTCTATCAAAGGCCATGTTATTAGTGAAATATTCAAGGAATAATATCTTAAAATTGCGCTGTGAAGAATCGTGGTTGAAATTTCATCAAAAAGCAATTGATATAGCAATTTGTAATGGCATAAAAATGCAAACCCATAATAAGCACGAGAAAAGAAAACAGACTTTCAATAAACATTTGAATGATTATTTTGTACAAACCACTCTGGGAAGAGATAAAAATAAAGAAAAAGATATTTCGAGTATGAAAGTTGAGCTTTTGTATCATGTAGTTGATAGGTATTTATTACATATCTAATTAATAACTTCATCAAATTAATTAATTCACAAAAGTATGTTATTTTTTAGGATTTTAACGCAGTTAGATGAACGTTTTTCAAAAAATGATCAAGTTTTTGACATACCTATTTAATGTATTTGACTATACAAATGCTGACTTTCTTCATGCAGAATGTGGTACTATTAATTAGTTCTTATACCACTACAAAAGTTTTCAAATTAATACTTTGAACTTGTCATCAGAATTTTCTTCAATAAAGGCAACATTAGAACTAGAAAACAATTCCCAATTTAAATTAGAATTAATATTAAATATTGTTTTAAATCTACCATTTGCATTTCCTGAAACAACAAAAATATTGTCCATAATGTTAACATTACCAGTGATAACAGCATCTAATGAACGTTTCTTTTCTTCACTGAAAGGGATAAAAAATTTCTTAAGAACATCAATTGGTGGTGAAAGATTAAACGATTTAATGGTTCTTGGAGTTGAAATCGAAGAAGCAAATCAAATTAATTTGAACGATGCAGTTGATGATTTTGCAAAAATGAAAGTCAGAAGGTACCCACTGTACCAATAGTAAACATAATTAAATTATTTTTTTTAATATGTATTAATATATTATTATTTAAATGAAATAATTTAAAAATAAATGTTTGGTTTATATTAAATAACTTATGTGTGATTAAAAATTTCAGGATTTGATTTATTTTCAGTGTCTAAAAAAAAAAAAAAAAAAAAAAAATAGTACAATTTAAAATAAAACAAAGTAGATATTGAGTATTGACTTGGGATTATTAGGTAGGTATATACAATATACAATATTGATATATTAAATCATTATATTGTCGAAGAATGAAATTGTTGAGCGTAGCGAGAAAATTTTTTTTCTAATAACTAGTATATAATACATTGGCCTGCCTTGTTTTTAGCATACCTTTCAAAAAGTTGAAATAACGCCCCTGTAGGAGTCGAAAAGTATCAACACAATGGATTATTATCGCAGTCGTAGACGGTACGCGAAGAACATTCATTATTTTGTTTATAATCAGCTTTGCCGGTTATCTGATATCCAATTTAATCAATTAAACCTTATTGTACAGTTAACAATGCGTAAACATTTTTTTTAAAAAATACATGTATACATTGTACAATAAACGCACGCACGCAAACACTATTGTTAAGGTGTACACACACTTGAACATTTCACCGTAACGTAACATTGCAATGTAACTTTAATGCTCAAATGTGTACGCATCGTTACTAGATTTGACTTACTTATATGGGGAGGGGGGATGACTCAAATTTTTTCTTTAATTCAGGCTCAAAATTTACAAGTCAAATTTTGGAAATATTTAAATCGGGTGAATCCTTAATATTTGTGATTTTTTTTTTTAATTTAATGTCGGATCCACTTAGAATCGACTTTGATGTGGTTATTTTTTAACACCTGTCTTTAAAAAGCCGATAAAAAGCCCAATTCAGTATTCACAGCCATGCGTAATTTGATTTCATTATAAAATGATCCATGTTAAATAATTTGTAATGTGTATCTCACATACTCGTATAATCGATTCCTTAATACGGATTCAGGGGGGTCATCGTCCCCTTCGTCCACCCTAAAATACGCCCCTGGTCGTTACTGTATCATTGGGGCGTGCTCTGTTCGCGACGTCGACACTACACTGGGCTGTCGGTTTTTTGACGAACATCAATTTATATTACATAACGTCCCAAGTATGTACGGTAAACCAATAATTGGTAATTATTATTATTATTACCAATAATTATTGCTCGTCGCGAGTAATCGCTGACAGATGTGTTTTTAGTTAAACTAATTTTTATTTTATTAATTGTTAATTATTATTACTATAATTACTATTATCGGTAGTATATTTTATAAAAAAAAAAAAATACGGAATGCAACAGTTCTTCATTTTATCGAATTGCATAAAAATAAAACTATGTTATGGGATCCTAAATATTAAGAACTCTAAATATTAAAAAAAAAATTGGCCGATGCGTGGGAGGAATTAGCTGCTGAAATGAATACTACCGCGGTGGAGTGCAAAAAAAAAATTACTAGTTTATTGGCTTCTTTTCGTAGGGAAAAAATGAAAATAAGAAATAATCATGGAACCGGTACAGGTAATAATAAAAATGTTTAGTAAATCTGATCCACTAAACGAATTCCTTGATTTACATAAACGTGTTTGCCATTATCTTCTATTTCTTATTCGTTTTTTCTTTTTGTCATTAAAATAAAAGCCGCGCTAACAACTTTTAAATTAGCCATACGTGCGTACACTCGGACGTTGGGTGAAAATGGATCAACTGCGAACAACTCATTCGGTGTAGTGGTCGCCGCGAACGTAAAGACTTGTCGTGTAACGTAACACGTAACAGCGAACACACAAGAACTTTGTTAGGTACACTACGGCGTCACGTTACACGTGAATGCTCCGGTGTGCGCCCGGAACGCGAAGTACGTTTCAAGCGATCGTTTTCGGGAATCGCGCGACATCAAAACGTTCGAACGTTGCGCGTCAAGACGTGCGGGCCCGAACGATGTGTACACGTGTGTGTTACGCCGTCGACGAGTGCGACCGCGTGCGCGCGATAAGAAATTCCGTGACGCGTCGCTACGATTGCGGGCCGGGCGAACGAGTGGACCGGCGACGGAGCGGGACGGGGAGAACGCGACCGATATCGCGGCTGTTGAAACGTACGCGCGTCCCAAGATTAATAGATAATATTGGTTATCATCTATGAACCTCGCGCGTGTACCGCTCGGGACCACGACGAAACCCGTCGGGTTTGTTGCAACAGCCGTCGTTATCGTCGTTTCGGTATCACCGCGGTACGTGCGTTATCGTCGCGGGTGAACACTTCGAACGGTCGCTGTCGTTCGAACGTTGCTATCCGCGGTCCACTCGTCCGTCGCGCACGTTCCCGGTGCCACGTGTCCAACAGCGGTGAAACGACGCAAGGCACTCGACCCCCTCGGTTTTCAATACGAACGCGGTTCCGTTCCGTTTCCACCGACTTCGATCGTCGCGTTCGGCAGCGGTCCGTGGCAGTACGTGCGAGACGGTACGATATCCGTCCGGCGGCCGATGACAGCGAACGCGGTGGGTACCGACATCATCTGGACCAGAACAAAAACGTGAGTAAATCGTATCCGTCGCTGTGGTCTTGCCCAGGGCCGGACCGGGCCGGTAGAGTAGCTGGCCGCTTAAGAGCCGGTGCCCGATGGCTGGTTCCTATTACGCGTTACGCTTACGCCTAACTTAATTACAAAATATAATTGGCTAGAAATTGAAACCGTCCGATAAAACGGTGTTATCAATAATCATAATCACGGTCTATTATCTACTACGACCGTCGTGATATCGAGATCGTAGAGTTAATTATCACGGACGAAAATAATAGAGGACTAGTTTTGGATTGCCATAAACTTATAAGGCCAAGCCGGAACAAAACAAACAAATTATTGAGTATTATATTTTTTATATAACTTTTAATATATTAAGAGGACCAGTGGCGTAAACAAAGGAGGGATGTGGAGATCAGATCCCCCCTAGGCCTTTTTTTAAATGTTATAAAATAATGTTCTTAGTGTGAGGGCGTTAGAAACGTAAAAAAAAATAATGATTTGTTTCCAAATGATTGCCCCCCCCCCCATAAAAAGTTACGTATACGTCACTGAAGAGGATCATTAATGGCCGGCAGTATAATATATAATAATTTTTTTGTAAAATAAAATGTATTATATGTGTAAATTACAAATTATGTTTTTATTTTATATTGTTAATCGATTACAATTAAAAATATATTTGAGATAAACTGGTCGAAATTAAAAATTAAACAATACTACATTTCCTCTAGACATCTAAGCGGGACACATAGACGTTCCGATAACATTTTTCGGGACACCGGAACACGAAGTCTAAAACCGATGACAATCCTGGTTTTCCGGGACGTATGGCAACCCTAGATTAGTTGGAACAGGTTGGAGGGTGTGGGCGAAATCGCCATAAAAGTATATAGAATTTGATGGTGCGCCCAAGATGCGTGGCGAATTTAATCGTCTTCAATCGCATATAAGAGAAAATCCTAAAAGCGTATATATATATGGTGCTATGCGCATATGTTGGATTTGTGACTCCTGCTCTAATATTCTTGGATATTCGTCAACTTCGTTATTAAAATTATTATCTTAGATTATTTTACTTATTGACTTATATATTTTTAATTTTGGTAATACCTTTAAAAATAGACTAAAGCCTAAATATATTATCTAACAACTATTTACGAATGTTATTTTCATAACCTTTGGAAAGAATTGTAAAAAAAATAGGAACTTAAACCCTATAGCTTTCTTAATATTTCGGGGATAATTTAGGACTACTATTATTTTGAGGATAGTGGGCCGGATCCTACTCAGCCCGCCCCTGGTGTCGCCCCCTCCACATTTTACCCGTGGATACGTTAGTTTTAACGTGACACTTGCGTACCTATTGCAGGACGGAAAAAAAGTGTCCGTGTACTATGTTGTATTCAGGATTAGGATGTTTACGAGAAATTTAAAACGCTAAAAAAATGCATGCAAATATAACATTAAAAAAAAAATCAGATACGACATTTAAAATGTTTATCATTAATTGAAAATGTCAGTTTTCTTTACTCAAAATAAGCTGTAAAAAAGTGAAATGGTAAAATATTAATATTTCTCTTACAATTTATATAACTATTTATTATTGATTTTTTTTGACTCGGAAGATACAAATGTATATACAAGTGCGTCACTGCTTTGCTTCGAAATCCCCTTGAATGTTTTGCATTATGTCACTTGCAAAATGTTGTAAAGTAATTTTGTTCTCAGTTGCAATTTTTACTCCAAATACTTTACACAATAACACTGAACCATTTATTGAATATACATCCTCTCCTAACTCGGAGACAAATCTGCGCAGTCGAACAGCTTCCGATCATTAAATTTTGAACCGTCAACATATAGAGGTTAGATTCCCCATAATATAATTAGTAATTATTCTAATATAAAGGAAAGATTACTGAAATTCAATTCATTAAACACACGTGCTACAATTATTAAAAAAATTAAATGTTCTTAAAATTATATTTTATTTTTTTGTTGTGTAAATTAATCTTATAATGTAAATTTATATTTTTTTCTTAACTAAATATATGATTTCAAAATAAATTATTAATTAATAATATTATATGATTACTATATAAATCGGTAGTTTAAAAAAAAAAAAAAAAAACGTTAAGAATATTTTAAGTTGTTAACAAAAATAATTAACTAGCCGAAAAAAGAAACGTTCATTTTAACCGATAAATGTCCTAACCCCCTCCGAGAGACTATCGTCTCAAATTTTTATACAAAATTATTTTATAATCTTAGTCGTTGTATCAGAAGAATCGATCAGCCCTGGGGCCCTCAAAAGTTTTCGCCTTCCCTCCATGTACATTAGTTATTAGTTTTTCAAATCGTGTAAGTACGTAAAATACGAATAACAATTTATCATCGAATCTCTATAGTCGTTATATACTTACTTAAATAACTTAATTTTATAATCGTTTTTTTTTTTATATTCTTCTCTTTTCAATAATTACTATCCAAATTATTGATTAAGAATGTGCCAAGGTTTCAAAAAATAGCTTGATACCATAATATTCAAACAGAAATAATAAATATTTTGATACTTATTTGATAACAGTAATTAGTATTTCTAACGATTTTAGTAGTCAATAATAATGAAGGGTTAATAATTTTAATCAGTGATTAAAAATAATGCAGAAACTATGTTATCGTTATGGACTAATTAACGTAACGGATTAATTAATTAGTTAACTATTATACAATTTATTAATTAAACATCCATACAAATTATATTTGTATCTACTATAAATAATTTATTTTCTCAAGACAGATATCCAGGTTAACATGGATCCGACAATATTAAATGAAAAAATGTATCTATTAGATGGAAGTTTTATTAGTGGCGTCACACCTTATATAGACATTGACAGCGTCAAGAAGCATCCACTTTGGGGATCAAATTTACTATTCAATGACGAACAAGCTGTAATCAATAGCCATAAAGACTATATCAGAGGTATTTACTATTAGGTATAATTTATACATTATAATCTAAAAAGAATTTATTTTTAATTTTTGTTTTATAATAACATTATAATAGCTGGAGCTGAATTTCTAACAACTAATACGTACCAAGCAAGTATTGGAGGTTTTATGAAATATTTAAATTTAGACTACGAACAAAGTTACGAGTTAATTAAAAAATCTGTTACAATTTGTAAACAAGCGATAGCGGAAGAAAATTCTGGTGAGCATTGATATTATAATATATTTAATTTTAGCAAATATAAATAATTATAATCACATACGTTTTCATGTTTATGATTCCACGTAATTTGATTGCGGTAAAATAAGCGCGAGATTATCACGAGCAATTTAATCGCATAAATTAAAAGAGCGGAGGTTAAAAGAGCTTGAAGTTGATGTATAAATTAAAATACATTATAATTTCATTATTAGTTTTATGATTATGGCGTTTAAATTGCTCGAACTATTTATGTACCGCGATTAAACTGTTGGCGACCAAATTACCCCGCTCTTATGACACGCGTACATTTTACCACGACCAAATGACGCGACACCTTGAATTATTGTATTTAAATTAATTCATAGAGCGAAATATCCGAATAATGGGATCTGTTGGTCCATACGGTGCTTGGTTATGTGATGGTTCAGAATATCATGGAAATTATATAGTTAATTTACCTTACAAAGAACTATACGACTGGCACAAACCTCGAATTCAAGCGTTGATAGAGGCTGGAATTGATGTCGTACTTTTCGAAACCATTCCTTCGGTTGACGAAGCAATTATTTTATTGGACATACTAACCGAGTTTCCATTTCAAAAAGCATGTTTATCGTTCTCGTGTAAAGTAATTATTTTATTTTATCTTTTTATTATTAATATTCTATTATTATCTGTGAATTCCAATGTACATTAGACAATAAAATACTTACAGTATAGATAGTAAGAAACTAGCCTGTAATACATTTAATTATGCTTGTTGCTCTAACCAATGCCGTACATTAAAATTAAATGATTCAAGTCCCTAGTAAAAATGTACTATTTTTATACACAAATATAAAAGTGAATAAATAAGTAGGTGTAATAAGTATTAGAAAAATAAAAAAATAAATATTTTTAATCCATTAATAATAATAGTATTGATTATATATTACTAAGTAATACTATTAGTAATATATAGAGCAAGGACTTTCATGCATTTACATATTTTTTCTGGTTCACTTTATCGTATGCTTGTTAAGTACAAAATACATTTCATAACGTTTATGATGAAATACTCAAAGTTTTTAATGCATATTTTTGCATATTTGGACATTTTTTAGTTTAAGGGGTATATTTTTGATTATAAGAGCATATTTTAAGCTTTTAGTGCATATTTTAATGGTTTATCGAAAATCAAGCTCTTTGGTGAATATTTTTCATGAACTAATGTCAACAATTGTTGTAAACTCATAAAGACGATAAAGATAAATGTTATCTTGAAATAATAATAATGGTCAGTAGGTATTTATTAAGACTATTTTTGTATTTTTAACGAGTAGTAGGTACGTGGTATAAAAACGATAGTATCAAGTGTCTATAGTCAGTGGGTAGATTAGATTCGCATTAGTTCTAGAACATTCATCGCGTGTGTGTTATAGTTTTGTATGTTTAATTTTCATATAACGTTCATGTGTTTAATTTTAGTCACTCTATCAATATGCCAAAAGAAAAATCGACAAAAGCTTATCGTTTGTGTAATTTTGTAATCGAGTTTGGTGAATCTGTATTTTCAACTGATAATCTTATTTTATTTTGTAAAATCTGTAACGTGAAAGTAGCAAATTAAAAACGTTTTAGTATCATACAACACCTAAAAACTGAAAAACACATCAGAAGTGCAGCACGTTTAGAAAACAATAAAACAAATAATGTGCAACAATTGATTACAAATCAAAAATCAAAACTATCGGAATTCAATTCAGATTTATGTAAAACTTTGCTATCTGCAAATATACCACTCTATAAACTAAAAAACACTCATTTTAAGAGTTTTTTAGAAAAATATATGCAAATAGATATACCTGACGAATCGACACTTCGAAAATATTATGTAAACGATTGTTACAATCAGACAATGGATTAAATAAGGGTCACTGTCCAGGATAAAAAAATATGGGTGTCAATTGATGAGACTACCGACAGCAATGGAAGGTATGTAGTTAATGTAATAATTGGTACACTAGAAATTGATTGTCCTCGAGAAATTATGTTGTTGACATCTAAGGTGTTG
The DNA here is from genome assembly GCF_003268045.1 of Sipha flava. Taxonomy (NCBI): domain Eukaryota; kingdom Metazoa; phylum Arthropoda; class Insecta; order Hemiptera; family Aphididae; genus Sipha; species Sipha flava. The sequence continues at coordinate 10,598 of NW_020273083.1, forward strand.
GAAAAAGTTAATCATTCGACAATAGCAAAGTTATTTGATAAATCAATGGCTTTATTATGGCCCAACGGTGTTCAGCATGACGATATTTTACTTTTTGTTAGTGACGCAGCACCATATATGGTTAAATCGGCATCTGTAATAAAAGTTTTTTATTCTAAAATGGTCCACATTACATGTTTGGCTCATGGTCTTCACAGGGTTGCAGAGGAGATTCGTAACATGTTTCCAAAAGTAGACAAACTAATTTCAAATGTTAAAAAAACTTTTTTAAAAGCACCATATCGAGTCCAAATTTTTAAAAACGAAGCTCCTGAAGTAATGCTCCCACCTGAACCTATAATTACTCGTTGGGGGACGTGGTTAGATGCAACAGACTATTATTGTAAACATATACAAAGCATTCGAAATGTTTTTATGAAGTTGGATGACGATTCAGCTTCTATATTAAAAGTAAAAAATATTTTGGATGACCAACAATTAGACGCAAACTTGGTTTGTATTATAGCAAACTTTGGAATTATATCTAAATCGATTACCCAGCTTGAAAAACGTGGATTAAAACTAGTAGTCGATTCAATTAACATTGTAAACAGAATGATAGACAATATGAACATAATTGATACACAATCGAAGAGTAGTGGAAAAACTTAAAAAAGTAATAGAAAAAAACAAAGGTTTCAATACGCTTCGTATAATTTCAAATATTTTAAATGACACTGAGGAAAACATTGATGAATTAGGAGATTTGAATGCTAGTGAAATGGTTTACTTCAAATATGCACCGATCACGTCAGTGGACGTCGAACGAAGTTTTTCGCAATATAAGAACCTGCTGACAGATAAAAGACGTTCTCTGCTATTTGAAAATATCAAAGAAATGTTAATAATTCAGTGCAGTTCTAATTTAGGTAAGGTAAATATTCGAGAATAATTCAACAATTATTTTAACATACCTTTATGTGTAGAATAATAATTAAGAAGAATGGGATCCAACATTATATACATATTATAACTTTATTTTATATAGAATAATAATAAAATTAATTTTTTTAAGGGCATATTTAACCGCATATTTTTAATTTTTTGATGCATAAGTGCATATTTTTAAATGCATATTTGATGATTTTTTAGTGCATGAAAGTCCTTGCTCTAGTAATATATAATCAATGATAATAGCAATAAAATATTTTTTGTCTCCATATGGTATTTTATTGGTGTTGCAAAATAAATAATTTTTGTGTGAATGACAATATTAATATTTTTCTATGTATTAACACACGTTAATAATTCTCATGGAATCTGTAGCATTCGGAATTGGAGTTAAAATAATCATACTTATAATTCTACGCCTGAAAAAAATTTTCATCAATAAATAAACATCACGTTTTGTATGTTTTACAACAATTTAAAAAAATAATAGAAGTGTATTTCTTCCATTTTTTCTGGAGCACACTTAATTGAAAATAAAATAGATGTTCAAAATGTTCAAAAATATACATTGGCATTATTTTAGTATAATTTGTGTGATGCATAACGCATTAGTATTATATTTTTATCGGTGTTCATATTTTGTATATAGGACGGTAATCACCTGAGTCATGGAGAAACGTTTGCAAGTGCCGTTGAAAAATTATGGACAAATGATTCCCGAAAACAGCTAATCGCTATCGGTATGAATTGCATGAATCCCAAGCTTATAACGCCACTTTTGATGTCCGTAAATACTGAAAATGTTAATTTTATTTGTTACCCAAATAGAGGTGGAGTATGGAACGCCTCATTGAAACGGTAATTGTTCATATAATCTTTCTTTTCTTTTTTTTTCTATTATAACTTCATTGACATTTTTTTCAGTTGGGACGATTCCCAAAAGTATACAATTTCCACCGACGATATAAATTTATGGAGAAAAAAAGGATTGAGAATATTTGGTGGTTGTTGTAATACTGATGCTGCTGAAATCTCATATTTTAGAAAATTGATTGACGCATTACCTATCTTTTTAGAGCAATAAAATACATTGTAAATTTCTGGATCGGTATGAAAATATTAATGTTTCCTAATAAACATATATTTTACATGGTAAAAAATGTGTACAACAGTAACCTTTATTATTTTAAAATAATATTATTTCTTGACTAGTCAATGTGTATGAAAAATATACAGAAATAATCATGTGTGTCAGTGTCTAACGCTCAGATGTTAAACAAAAATATGATATTAATGCATTTCTGAGTAATAACTTATTATTATTTTTTTTTTATCACTTTTTAGAATTTAAATTTCGAATTTATAATCTGAAGAACTTTCAGTATTCAAACTTATGTACTATATTATAATATGAAGGTAAAACAAAATACAGAAACTTTATTTTATTTTTAAACATTATTATATTTAATATTGACTATAGTAATAAATAATAATTTGATCCCTCACAAAATTCAATTAGACTAAATATAATTCTCTATAGTAGATAACTAGATTATAACTTATATTTTATAGGTATTTTTAGTCACAGTTACAAATATTATTTAACTAAATCATTAAATTTATTAGAGATAACAAATAAGGGCGATTGTAAACTCCACCAGAATATTGGTGAAGATAAAAAGGTAATTAAAGGTCTAGTGTAAACTCCACAAGTTTTTTTTTCTTACCTGTAATGGGTATGTAAACTTTGCCAGTTTTTTTTGTTTATCTGCTCAGTGCTCACATTGCCACGTGCCTTCTCACATTAAATATGTTGATATCTATTGCGATGATTTTTTTTTTTTACTGTGATTAAAATATTTAATGTGAACGATTTTTAATTATTATTATGAAAAATATGATTTTATATTATTAGGTTATAACGATTATTTGTTATAATTATTTTACTATGATTTAAATATTTTATATGAACGATATAATATTATATAATATTATAATTTAAGTGTAATAATATATCATATTAAGTTTATACTACTACTCGATTTTCTTCATTGGTGGAGTTTACATGTACTCAATTTTACCTGACTTTTTTAGTGATGGAGTTTACATGAACCCAATTTTATCTGTTTTATTTTTCTGGCGGAGTTTACAGTAAAAAAAGGTACTTGTGATGGAGTTTACATGCGCCCAACAAATAAATTCCATAGATAGTTTGTAGACTATAAATATAGTAAACATAAATCTACGAATGCGTTAATTATTAATGTCTAATAGGTATTTCCTGTCATAGAATTGACTGTTTTATAATTATATTTATACTAAAAACGCTATGCATTCAATATAAAAAGTAAATAAAATGGAATATCTAGTATTTAGATTGACATACTAAATTTATAATTTCTCATTTGATTTTACTATGTATTAATATGTTGGATCTTTACACAAAAATAATAGTAACTATCGATTGATATCGATCAATTAATAAACCACTGTTCTTTTAGTTTAATTATTTTATTTTTTAATAGTATTATATTCTTTTAATATAGGAAGGTAGATAAAACATAATACCTATTGATATTTGTTTACAAAAAATGTAGAAAAATTGGTATTCTTATACGAGTACGCTAGATTTATCCTTACGATGAAATTGTTACTAATAAGAAACGGGTTCGGTTGATAAATATTAGTGATAAACGTACTAACGTCCGTTTTTAAACGTAAAATGTAAAAATATCTATGAAATACGCTAAATATATTTAAACTTTATACTAAAAATGAACCGCACGTAAATATGTCTTACATGACGATTAAAACGTATTATTAATTTTTTTTTTTTTTTTACGAAAAATATTGTTTACGAAACACGCTAATAAGTCTAACTTTTAACACAGTCCCATTTTATAACGAAAAGAAACTGGACTTGTATTGTACTTGACGGCTAAACGTATTAATACCCTTTTTTTTTTAACGAAAAATATCTCTGAAGTACGCTAACAATAATAGGTGTGTTTCAACTTTCTAACGACAGAAGGAACTGGATGTGCGTACGTATTGCACTCGACCGTCGAACAACGTATCGGCGTTTTAAAGTGGCCAACGCTCGTGTAGTGGCCGCTCAGAGCAGCGTGTCTTCTTGCTCGAATGTGACGATCGTCTGCTGGCTGCCGATGTCGTAGCCATTGTAGCCCATCATGTCGTCGCCGGCCATCGCCAGCGACTCCGGGCTCTCGATGGGCATTATCGTCGAGCTGCTGTTGGTCAGGCACCGGTGCACCGGCGATGAGGACGAGTTCTCGTCCGAGCTACCCATCGGCATCATCAGCAGGCTGCAATTCTCCCTGTAGCCCGACGTGCTCGATGTCCTGGACGGAGCGCTGTGGCTATCCTCCTCCCATATCATCTCGGGCTTGGGCAGCATAACCGTCACCGTCCTGCCGTCGTCCTGTGGCCTCGCGCTCGAGCAATCGTAAGCGGCTTCGTCGTCTTGCTGGTGCTGCTGCAGTTTCCCTCCTTGCGGTATTACCTGCGGTAGTGGTATAGCGCACGTAAAAACGCTTATTTGAAATGTGCATTCGAATGTAATTTTTCCAGTGCACTGGCAACGGTGTTCGTAGAACAAACTTACGAAAAGTGTTTAATTAGTTTTAAAAAAATTTAAAAAAAAAAAAAACTTATCAAAATTTCTTCTTATTATGAATTATGAGTATTCATTTTTATCAATCAGATAATCAACAAAAGCATTACGTTACCCGATTTCATGAGGCACGAGTATAATGTATATACACTACAACTTAAAACCTAATATTCATACATTGTTATTAGTAATTTTTTTTTAAATTTTTTTAATTTTTGGAAGAATAAAATAATTACAACTAATAGGAATATACACTGTAAAGTAAACAATGGCAGATATTGGTTTGGCGAATTATATAAAATTAATACTAAGGTTTTCAGAAATATTAAAAAAGTAACATATAAAAAATACGTGTTTACTTTACCTCCATACGACGACTTTGACGAAATCTGAAAATTTTTCGACTTTGTGCTCTGGAACGTTGTAAGCGTGGTTCATTGTGTTTGTTAGAAAAATCAGTTTGTTCTCCATCAGCATTTTTTTGTTCTAAATTATAATTCGTAAAATAAATTTACACCAAATGTTGAACCAGATTTTGTTAATATTACTAAAACTATAAAATTTATCATGCATAATTTTTCCCTACATAGACGAATAAAAATTTGATATTACTATTTTTTAAATACTAAATGTTGAAATTAAATGGAAAGTTTAAATAAAAACTAACTTAAATAACTATTAAAAAGAATCGTTGATATTTATATGACTAATTTCAAAGTTAATCATTTTTTGTTTGAATAAAAATTTTCAAGTTTTGTTTAATATTTTATTACATGGTAACACGTTTTAAAAAGTGGTACATATATTTAAAGAAATACACAAGATAAGTAGATACTTTTTAATATTAAATAAAACTACTTAATCAAAATATTCGATTTTCAATATTATTTTATAATTATTCAAGATAGTTTACAAATTATAAATGTACAAGGATTATATAACATGTTTACATGAATGTTTATTTAAAAATAACCGAAAAATATTCGTCCATATGAACTATATAGTACTGTATATATAGTCTATAATTTTGGCTTATTTTAAAACAATTAAAGGATACTAAAGATACTGAAATATTTTCTGATTATAAATAAATTATAATACTGGTTAATGATCGTCAATAACATAAAATATAGTATGAACACAAAACTCAATAAATGGTAATTTTTACTGCCATATCTTAACCTCTCTTTAAAATCAATTGGATAAAAAATGATAAAAGAGAAATAGCTATTAATCTATTTATATATTTTTCAAGTTTTCTGTAAATGTGACTGTATACCAGAAGTGAATTTTAATAAAAATCAATCTAATGATGTATTAAATAATTTTAAAAAAAGTTGTAATGATTTAATGTAACTAAATGTAAAAGTTTTTCATGAATAAAGTAAATACTTATGACTTTATAATGTAATAATGATTTTATTAAAAAAATTGTATTTAAAAAAAAAAAACAGTGATGTCAAAGTATTCGAATAATTTTTATAGTATTTCAAAATGTATTCTAAATATGTTTTTTGAAAATTATTCCAATACGTATTCCTACTACAAATAAAAGTGTTCTTTACTGGTGAGGGCATATTAAATTTAAATAGATATATTCAATTTTACGTTCTACTATGTATCACATTACATTAAAATGAACAATTATTTACAGTTTGTTTATGAATGACTATTAGTAGTAATTCTGATATTAAATAAATTAACATAATTTAAGATACTTACCTCTTGGAATATTTCCTAACGTTTTTATTGAACTTTCTTGGCTACTCAAATTACTTCGTACACTGGATATTGATTCTCTATGTGTGTTAATAGTACATACACTATATGAAGGATTTGAGTTTCCTGGTAGTAAATTAATAATAGATGGTCTGTGTTGAGTTTCACACGAATTCCGTACTCCATTACTTGATCTGATTCGTTGTTCATCTAATTATTTTAATTAATTAAATTTTTTGATTATAAAGTGACATTGATTTAAAAAAAAAAAATTACACTTTTAAAGCTTATGCTTTAAATACAAATATCAATACTATGGTTTATATTGCATGTAGGGTGAATTAAGGTATTTCAGTGGCATAGGCATTTTTGTAATATTATTTGTTGAGCATATAATGTAATAACATATTACACGATTGATTTGAGAAATAGAGTCATTTTTAAGATCAATGTAATTTTTAAGAGTAGATTTAGGAGGAATAATAAACTATCAAAAATCTAGAAAAATGTACCTTATATTTTACGTTCTATGTGTTAAGAAATTATATAAATTATTGCATATGTACCAAGATCGAGGGATAATCTTTAACTACACGTAAATAAACTATGATTTTAATGAAGTAAAACATGCTCGTATCACGTTATGTTGTCATGTTTAATATTGAATTTCGATCTTTTATTGTTTTATAGATTTTTTTCTTATATTATACTTCTTTAGTATTAGTTTCATTATTTGGATTAAATTGAAAAATTTAATAAATAAATCAACCAAAATAATATAAATAAATATTAAAATTATTGTTTGTTTATTTTAAAATTCTGCACGAAAATTTGCTTCGGATATTTTTTACTATTATCAAATTATAAACGTAAAATATTAACCAATTTAAGATGTTTAACGAATTTAAAATTAAAAAAGTTTTATATTTTATTAAGTTTTGTTATTTGGGATTGAATATTACTTCTAAGTTACGTTAAAATATTGATAAAAAAAAAAAAAACAAATAGTTATACCCAAACGATCGTCTAATTCTTGTTTGAGTTCAGTCATCTCATTCATTAATTCAACGAGAAGAGAACTTCTGCACAATGGAGTAATGGCTGTATAGTTCATATGTTTTTCTTTAATTGAATTCTGTGCAGCTAATTCTTGTTCTGTTACGTTTGTCAATGTCAACTGAAAAATAAATTAGTTAGCCGTGACCACAATAGTATTGTCATGACTATTGTATACTCTTTGTAGAATAAAAGGCTGAAGAAGTATAAATAATGGCGATCGGTTGGTGATCACAAACTCTATAAAAGACCAAATAGAAGCTCTGGCATCTGGTACATTCATAAGTTCTTTCACGGTATGTGCAATCCGCTGAAATTGCAAAGCTAACTCACTTTCGAAACATACAAGCATTATTTTCAAAGCTGAAAACACGAATAAAAAATTAATCGTTGCAGTAATAATATTTACATTGGTTTTATTAAATAGCAACCTAAAAATAGAACTTTAAAAAATGATTTAGAAACTGTGGGTGTGGGCTTTGAGTCCCTATTGAATGTATATGAGTTAGTTCGCAGATCCGAAGTTTGTTTTACATTTGTAAGCTGCACAAAAGTCAGACACGTTGTTTTTACAGGCGGGCTCATTGAATTTAAGACGACCAACAGCATAAATTTTATATCACAAGGTCTCATACAATGCATATCTGAAAAAGTTTGGTTATTAGAAAAAGTTTGGTTATTGCTCATTAGAAGTTTTATAGTTATAACAAATAATTGCCATTAAAATTTAGTAGTGTACATAAATTAAATTAGTTACATTTACAAATTACAATAATTGTGATAGTAATTATTATTATTGAATCAGGGCCAACATATTTAAATATGTAGTTTATATTTGAAATATAATATGTCAATCGATTAATAACTTTATTAATACAATACATACCTTTTTTTCCAATGCCAACTCTAAAACAAAGTGGTAAAAACAAATTCATGAGAAAGCCCTCCGTTTTAACTTGAGATGACATTATATTAGCCATTCCTCCGACTGACTGTTCAAGAGTATAATTATCCTGTTAATAGAATATGAAATATTATAATTTAATAATCAGTTAATTAATTATATTTTGATAATTCATTTATGTAGAAAATATTGCAAAGTAGTTGTGTTATCATTAAAGAGTAATTTGGATATTTTTTCGTCCACTTTTATTTATGTCTACTTCAGAAATCTATCTCATCATTATTCAATTTGCTGCGTTTAATACAATTTGTTGCAGTTTATTCTAAAACAATTTTTTTTTACACTAAAAAATGAAAATAATTATTTCTGTTTTAAAGTTAATATTCAAGAAAATATTTAAAATTCATAATGATGATTACATGAGTAATATTTCTTATTTTGACTCTATAATATGCTTTATGTTCCACAACTATATTTGATTTAAAAATCAATAATAATATTAATAATATAATATAAATTACCCACGAATATTAAATAATAAATAATTCTGATCAATATAAAAATCTTAATGAAGGTCGTTTAACTACTTTAATTGAAAACTTTTGCAATGTATTATATCACCAATATTTAACAATAAAATCCTATAGATATAAAAATAAAAATAATAATAAAACCTTAATAAATGTGCACTATTTTCTGATGATAACATTAACAATAATTTTAAACTTACTCCTATCGCTAAAATGTGTAATGCCAATAAGCGTATGACAATTGCACAAAAATGAGGCGGAGGCATTTCTATTGGTATATTAGATTGTTGAAAATTATCTACTACAGCAGTAATTGTACTTCCGGAATCACCGACAATGATACCCTATACATAGTACATAATATAATAAATATATTAAAATAAGTATAAAACTTTCATCAAAATATACGCTAAATATTTACTTGACACGTAGATATTAGAGCTTTGAAGTGTGGAATGTGTACAATAAATGGATGTTCTGATAATATTTCATAGACACCTTTTATCAATTCTCCTGCAGCATACCAATCAGTGTACCTCTAAAAAAAAATATTTATACATTTAATAACAAATTAATAACACTAATTATAATATATTAATTGCAATAACATAATTTTATGAATTTTAAACTAACATTTTTTTTACAAAATATTAATTTACTTGACAGTTTTTAATTATATATATAAAAAATATTTTTTAACCTTGTTGTTAAGGAATTATTTCTACTTACTCTAATAGATGGTTTTTTGTATATTTTATTAAATGTTTTATCAAGTCTTCTGAGAATCCCCAAGAGAGTCGGACGTAAGGCCTCTGCTGCCCAATCAACAACCGGTAAAATATTTGTCATATACTTCAGTAAACCTTTACACGACATTGTCTCTGGATCGTAAGGAGAAACTTTCAAGAGACTATGAGCAACTTCGCCTAATCTCTGTAATTATTTTTATTATAAAGTTCATAAATAAAATAAAAAATAAAATAAAAATAAATGAAAAATGAAAACCTACAATTTGCATTCGAGTATCAAGAATTTCGAATGGCTTTCCTTCCTGAGGATACTTACGGCTTAATTCAGTAAGCCTAGCATGACATATAACAAAAAAATCTGTCACAACAGATAACAAAACATCTCTAGTTCGACGAAATTCATTACGAAGAGCCTAAAAATAAATTTTTTTATAATTTCAATAAAATACAAGTAATTTAGTATATTTTACAGCATATTTTTCTTCAACTTGTAATTCAAAATCCATAAATTCTTTATCGAACGGAGATTTATGAACTTTACGCTCACTAAACATTTTAGAATTTGATTCTAATTCCCTTGTTTCACCTCCAGTTGGCGAGCATAATCCTTTACTACAGTTTCTTCCACTAGAATCTTTTGGTTCTTGACTAGTCTTTTGTGGCCCATTATAGTGCCTAAAGAAAAATATTAAAATTTAAAAATTTTAAAAAAAATTATTGTTTTTATATAATAGAATTCACATACTTCGATAGTGCTTCACTGTTGTTAATTAATGTCTTTATAGATATTATTAACTGGCTAATTACATCTCTTTCTATGTCTCGATAATTTGGTTGTTGAATGTGTTTCAAATAACAAGGTAAAATGGCTTCCAAAATAAGCTAAACATAAAAATAAAATAAGCGAAAATGTAAATAATAGTTTAAAAGTGTATTTAATTATCAAAACTCTATGGTAATCCAGAATACTGTAATAAAATTAAATAATTTAAATTTAATATATGATTGTTCAATGTTAACAATATTTTATGAAACTTTTTTTATACTGATCTATAGTTTTAATGGAAATCTAAACAATATTTTAGGTTTATATTTTTTTTATTTGATTACTTAGTTTAAAAAACTCACCAGCATCTGGTATGAGCGTAATGTTTCGGGTGAAAACGATATAACCATCACACATAGAGATATACAGTCTTGTATTGTAATTGTGTCATCTTCATCCTGATAACAAAAGTCAACCGCTTGCAGAGGTTTTTCTTCTTTGATCAACTCACTTATATGTATTGGATCAGGAGATGCAGTTTCCAAGCTCAATATCAGTTTGAAAAAATAATTAGCTTCAACCTAAAAACCACAAAAGGATAAATCAATAAAAAAAATTAATACCATCTAATTTAATATTTAAATATAATTAAAGTATAATGTGATTTTTTCGGAAGTACTCTGAGTAAACACTGTTATAATATATAGATCCTAAAAATCTAGTTGATACTCATAATCAAAATAATTGCAATGTACAATTAGAGTGTATTTAATTTTATGAAAAGTAAATGATCTACGATTATCTACATTTATAAATATTTATATTTGGAAAAACTTCTCTCCACGTTCACTAAAGTGATTGAGAGGCACAGACGAGCACTATTGACGTTTTAGTTTTTGTCATTTCGAAAATAGTACGAAAAAAATAATAAAATTTAGATAGGTATAATAGATATTATTCACAATAACATAACAACGACGAAAGGACTTTAATCGACGAGATAAAATCGGATACTCATTGAATATTAGAAAAATATAATAAAATGTGGGTAAAATAATATTCACTACAACACAACAACTACGAATGTAATCGGCAAGATAAAATCGGACAAATCTTAAGTTATCGGTATAATGGTCAACTAGAAACGATAAGAAGTGAACTAGTGTGAAATCAGTAAAAATTACTAAAAATATTAAAAAATAAAAAAGAATACAAATTAAAATTATTTATTCAGAATCACAAGTTAATGAAACACATTTGTGGCCAGAAGAGCAGTGTCTAAAAAGTTCAAAAAAAAAAAAAAAAAAAAATGCAAAATACATCAACTTCCGAGCCCTACTTATTACATATGAATATATTCAATAATCAATTGAGTATTCTATTTCACTGTTATATATATATAAGAGAAATAAATAAAATAATTGAAATGTTACATAAAAACGTAATTTTAAAACAACGTGAAACAATACGAAGTACTAATATCAACTATAGTAAAATATAAACTATTTACTCGACTTGAATCCTCGAAATTAGTCACATCGTCTAAGTCTAATATGCTGGATGCACTTCCAAACATTTGTAGTATAAATGGTTTACGATTCATTAGGTAAAATTGTTTTATAGTGTACTCAATAGATCGAGTAACAATTTTATTTGTGTGGTGACTTGCATATAGTTGGAGTAATGTTGGAATAATTAAAAGATACCTGCAAGTTCAAGTATGATCAAAACATAAACATTTTATTACGTAAATATTTATGTTACGTACCCATTGCTAGAAAATATGTTTTTGAAATTACGAGCAGCATTTATGTACGTAGCCATGACATAACGCAATACACAAGAATCTTCACTGTGTAATGTTACTGCGCCATTTAATACATTCAGAAACAAATGAATATCACCTGAATAAGCAAAGTTTCCAGCCATCGCCTCAAACATTCGAGCAAGTAATCGAACCCAGGTAAATTTATGTAACAAATCAAGCCCTAATAATTCCTGAAAATAATATATTTTAGTATTTAATCACAATATGCGAAAACTAATTTAATTATAAATAAAGTGAATGATCGTATAATTTATATTAGTTACTTTTCCCATATTTCCACCTTGGTATAAATCAAGGTCTGCGTCTAATGCTTTTCTTGGAAACGAAGGAAGTTTAATTAATTCTTCGTGTAAGAAGACCACTCTTTGTACGACCTATATGGACAAGAACACAGAATAAATAGTTATTTTATAGTTCTTTTTGCTTATAAATATCTATAGTTAAACAATACTTAATACTAATCTAATACCATTAACAATAGTAATACTCAGGGTTAAAAAGTAAAATACGGTATAGTATAAAACACGTATTATACTGTATGAAAATAAAATTCCTTATAAACAAAAATGCATTTATAATTTAAACATTTTAAATCTAAATACAATAAAACAAGGAAATATAAATTATAAGTAAGCAATTGTGGTGCTATTAATCTATTATTTATAATTATCATTATTTTATCGCGGACGTATTTATAGTAAATTCATTGTACTTGTGATATTTGTAACACTTTAAATATAAGAACTTTAAGATTATAAACGAAAAATTAAAGTAGATATATAATATAAAATAGTAGTAAAATATATTTTTACTATGTATAAAAATTAAAAACCTTACTTAATATCTAAAATAAGAATTATTTTTAATTTTTAAGAGTGAATTTCGAAAACAAACCATATATATTTTAGTCATTTTATATGTTTTATGCGTTTTATACGTGGGATATTATACGCAGGGCTGACGAAAGGATGGGGCAGGGAGGGCTAGAGCCCCGGGGTCCGTACGTCCGAGAGGGCCCGTTGTTTCGGCTACGTATACAATGTTTTTGTTGTACCAAAGCATATACCTACAAGCATAGGTGTGTCGGGTGAGTCCGTTTTCGACCAAAACCATACCCTTCCCTTTTCGGTCGATTCACTTTTCGATCAAAATCGTACCCTTCCCTTTTTGACCAAAACAAAAATTTATATAATAAATTTAAAATAATAAAATAATGATATACAATGTTTGATTATGATGGAAACTACTATAATATATTAATAACGATTCAGGGTTTTCGGAGCAAAAGTCTTCGAGTTGGTGAATGGATCCGGTAGGCATAACGAGCGAAGTCCTAAAATTTTTAAAATTAAAATTCCGATTTTTCGAAAAAAAAATGTAAACAATTTTCATTATAATAAAAGATCAAAACTAGACACAAAATATCATTTTCTTTTATATTAATATTATAATAATTATTGAGGAAAGTTGTACATAATTATATTATTATTTTAAATTTTTTACATAAATTTTTGTTTTGGTCGAAAAATGAATCGGCCGAAAAGGGAATGGTACGATTTTGGTCAAAAAGTGAATCGGCCGAAAAGTGAAGGGTATGTTTTTGGTCGAAAACGGCCATACCCAGCGTGTCCACGGGAATAGCAGGGTACCTATGCACTTGCGATAAAGCGGCCACTGCCGCAAACCCATACTAACTTTTTGCAAAACCAACGTGAATCCGCATAATTATTTATTATAATGTATATGAATGTAATAACACGGATATCCTGTAATCATTTACCTATATCACTATCACGATTAAAGATATAATGGTCAACCAGATGAAATACTCGTCGGATACGTTAAGATAGCGTAATGGATGTGTTTAAAAGGTCTCTTAGAAAAAGTCCTGGAATTGTTTTATTTTTTTGTTTACGATTCCTGAGTTCACTCATTTAATAAAAGACCGGTTAAACCATACTCGGACAACCTTATTGAGTTCGTAAGAATTATTATGGTTTGGATTGCACTCTCTGCGAAAAAAGTCTTGATACGCGTATGCCTACAAATGGTCTTGGAGCATCTTGGTCAAATAATTGCAAAGGGAAGGGGGCCTGAAACTCCCGCAGCCCTGAGGCCCTCAGAAGTTTTCACCGGTCCTGATTATATGTGTAACGAATAAAAAGTTTTATACACATATATTACTAACCTTGGTAATAATACCTAATTATAATAATATAATATTAAAATGTAATATTACATCAATTATATGACCGTTATAAATAGTTAGAATTCTTGTAAAGGGCTTGAATTGCTTCTTTGAACTACAAAATAGTACAATTTAAAATCACAACTTACATATATGTATACCTACATTATTTTCAAATTTAAAAACGATTAAGTTATAAATTTATATATACTAACAATGATTTTCCTTGTATTGTGGTATGGCTTAGATTTACTAAAATTTCTTACCATATCAACATTTTTTAAAATTGCCCATGTTAGAAGAACTTTTCCAATTTCAATGAATTTATGAATGAGTTCTTGACTTTGTAATTGATTAAAAGCTTCAATAAGATCCATTTGAATTAATTCTAATTGAGGATATTGTGATCTTTTGAAGAAATAATAATCTCTTACATATGAAGTTGGATTATGAATTTGACCTGAAAGTCATAATATTTTTGTGTATCTTCATTTGTTTTTATTTACTCTTACGTATTAAATTATTAAGGTTTGTATTATACTTACGAGTTTTAATATTAACGAGGAAAAATTCTTTGTGACGTTCTTCAGGTATACCAAAAAAGTCTAAAGATTCTTTCAATATTTGGAAAAACTGAGTGTCTTCTTGAACAGGAAATTGAGATGGAATACCTCCAGACATTTGTTCTGTTAAATTTTTACATGTATATTTATTATCAAAATAATACAAAATAAAATAAAAATGAATACATTTTTAATACTTGTAAATTAATATATAAATAAATAGTTTATATATAAAAATAAATATAAATGCTTAGTCTGGAGTATTATTATATTTATAAAGTATGACTCTTTCAAATTAAGATTTTAATAGGTATATAGTGTATACTATATAGTATATAATGTCATGACTATATATATATAGTTAATAAAATCGCAACTAAATTGCATTCTTAATTAAAAGCCAGTCGTTCAATATTAATATGATAAAACTTCAGTTTAAGCTTTTTTTTTTCTTCTTGAAACACTGCTTAATGGCATTTTAAGATGACGATTTTACTGCCGATTTTTCAAAGGAAAAAAGAGGTTAAGCATTTATTTATATAACTTACATATTTATTTTAATTTTATAGTTTTTACGTATTGAGACTATATTCTAACACTTAAACACTAAAAGCTTAATTCTATTATATGATAAGCCTAATTTTTATTAAAATAAATATAATTACAATAGTTTAATAGTACTACAACGTATTACTGCAACTATTGCATACTCGATTTATAATTATTTTTTCTTACCTTGAGGACCATGCACTACAACTTTTTTTGTCGAAGGAACATTAGCAGTAAGTAAAATAGATCCGTCACATTGCTCTTTTCGTAGTATTTGTTTTAAATCTTTAAACATTATACCGTGTACACTATGAACAACCTATACAGCAAATTGATCATGTCTCGAAGTATGAACTTTAAGATTACAATAATAACATCATCATACCATCCACAAAATTGATAAAGCAGAACCAATCATTATTTGACCCTCTTCATGTGGAGATCTTACATAAAACATAACGTATCCAATAATATAGTTATACAAAATAAACGCAGCTTGATGAGGTAACTTGGGCACAAAGCGTATTAAGTGACGTAATAATTTGAACATCTTTTCTTGGTTGTCTCTAGTTAGTCTCTCCAATACAAAACGTAAAAATAAATTACAGTCTTCAACCAAACAGTCCCATATGACCTGAATAGTTTATACAGTTCTTAAAATAAGTATTAAAATTAGGTATGTCTATGAAGATATCTATACCTGGTAAGCTGTTTCACATACTGAACTTCCATCAGCTGTAACTGCCGGATCATTTAATAGTGATATAATTTCTATGACTGCAGAACAAAGAGCAGACGGAAATAACGCAGTTACAGACTGAACCGAATGGTGAGCGACACGTAATGGATTTTCATGTTCGTCGATTTCAACACCTATATAAAATATGATAAGAATGAAGTATAATTAATGAAATTTAGATAAATGCCTGTTGATTGACCTTCTTCATATTCTGGATCAGATGAACCATGATGCATGCTTGATTCATGTGCTGCTTGACTGTTAATAGGAATGGCCGTGATGAGAAAACTTTCTCGTTCATTTCTTCTTTGGTCTTCTTTAGCTTCCAACGCCATTTTAATGAGTTCTGTTTGTTGTTTTTTGCGAGTTTTTGTAGCTGTCACTAATGATCTCTGTAATAAAATTATTAATGAAAATTTTTTTATTAATTATCTAAATTTTCATACTTTCTCATAAATTTGAGAAATATTATTGTAAAAGCTTACATGAGTATCCTGGCCAATTGTCACTTCTTCCACTTTAGTTTCTACTTGTGGCATCCAAGGTGGGTCGACAATCGGTAAACATTCAATCCCAATTTTTGGCGAAGTTAAAGTAAATTCTATACTAGGTGGAGGAATTCTAAATGAACTGTGAGCGCCTTCTTCCATTCGAGGCCATGGTTGAAATCGATTTTTCCATAAAACATGATATCTAGATACGTTTATGAAATATTATACAAAAATGAATATTATTATTTCATCCAGTATTTACTTAAGTATTGCATTTGCTCTAATTGTTGAGTCTTTATTAGTTAAGCTACTGCTGATTAACTCAATACATTTTTGTGGAGCTTTAAATGCTGCTATTATGAACAAAGTCGAAGATGATGCAACTAGTTCTTGGTTAGAGTCCAATAAAAATTCCCATGCAATTGGTAAGATATCCAATACCTGTTCTTCTGTTAATACCACTGCTGCTTTTATCAGTAGAGCCATTGAACAATGAAATATGTCATGTACCTATTTGATCAAAAATATCATTTATAATTTTTTACATTCAAATTCATTGAAATAATTGTTGGATTACTTGATTTTTTATATATTTTAAAATTACGGGTGGGTCATCCTTTTCTTTATTTTTATTTTTATTTTCTTTTTTTTCGTGAATTTTTGATTTAGATCCGAACAGCCTTTTTTTAGTAGCTAATAAACTTTCTCCAAGGTTATATAGTAAATTAGAACTGTCAAATATAAAAATTAAATCTAAATTCATTAAGTTTAAGATAAAATAATGTATACGTTTCTATTCTTCCGAGACTATCTTTTCGCTTGTTTGGAGAGGATTGGCAGCTCGGTATTTGCAAGTATTTTTTTATATCGACCTTTGTTACTGTATTAATATCATCTGGATCTCCATTTTTTTCGATTGATGCCATTAAACCAAATTCTTCACCGTATAACTAAATATTAAAATAATAAAAGTAGCATTGTACTAATAAATCAAATAATAATATTTATTACTCATTATAATACAGTAATAATTTATTAAAATACATTTATACTGTTAAATTATTACCTTTATAATAAATAATAATTAATAATTAATGGTAATAATATATATTACTCACTAAAATACAATAATAATTCATTAAAATGTGTTTATACTGTTAAAATATTACCTTTCTAATAGCTTTTATAAGTCTTGAACAAGACCTCATTTGTCTTTTGTAACATAATGGATGACAAAATGACTGATGAGTACAGCTGTGATCAAACGATTTATTTATTTCAATAACAGTCTGAAATTATAAACGAAACGAATTGTATACTGCACTGTTTATTAGATATTTAAAAATTTATTATAGGCAATATTATTACTTTTAACCATGGCATAAAATATGTCGTATCATCAGTCTCATTACTTTCACACGGACTGATTGGTGCATGATCATCACTCATCATTGCTGCTGATTCATCTTCACCACTGGCTTCTCCAGGTACTGTTGGAGCGCAACCGTCTGAGGTATCGCTTCGATCTTGAAAAAAAGCATTTATTATATTTTGATTAATTATTAATTTATAAATTTTAAAATAATAAGTACAATCTCCATCAGAAGACATCATTTCTTTAATTCCTTCCTTAGTATTTCTTCGTAATTTCAAGCTATATCGCTTAATTGATCCTGCCATACTTTTTCTTTGTGCCAAAGGATGAGCAGATGATTGGTTTGAACCTTTATTTTTCTTATCATCAATATTTACTGATGATCCAGTTTCATCACACTAAAATAAAAAAAGGTTAATTATACATTCATAGCACATTTATTTTCACAATAATTATTTACCTGATTAAAATGAACATTAGGATTAGAATTTTCATTTGATTGTCCAGATTCACCATCATTACGTTTCATACATGTTTTTCCTTTGTCAGCTGGAGCTAATCAGATGAAAATAAAATTAATAAATCTTATAATTTGTGGAAATAACTGTATACAAAAAAAAAAATTATTACAAAAATTATGTATGTAGTGTAATCTTGGTAATCTGATACTTATGAGAACAAGACATTATCGGATAATTGAATTAATATGTAAATTGGTTGATATTGTATAAAAAAAAAAGGAAATTAAATAAAAAAATTAATTTTATTTATAAAAAATACAATTTGTAATAAACTGTTATAAATTTTTATTTTTTAAATTTTTTTTTTTTTAATAAATTAATAAGTTATCAATAAATAAACTTTGGTTTTGTTAAATTAGGTTCAATTTGACGTTGTTATAAACATATAAAATATGATTTTAAATAATTGAAAAATCTGACTTATAAAAATAATGCGTAAACTATACTTCGACATTTACATGACATAATCGGGTTCTCAAATATAATAATTCTTATATACGAATAAAAAATTATCTTTTCTTGAACAATATAAAACAGATATTGAAATTAACACCATCGGACTATGGAGATTACACTATACATATAATTTAAATATTCTACCAATGCTAATATTTACGGTTATTTAATAATTGGGATAGATACTTTGTACATTGTGTGCATTTCTATTTCTATTATAAATTATTTTTGATTTTGATTTTTTGAATGGTAAAGGATCGCAATACAGATCAAGGAGGAAAATAATATATAATATAAACATTATACTGTATCAATAAATCTTACAAAATATAAATATTTATGCAAATAAGTGATTCAGATAATAAGAAATAAATCGTGCATTACTGAGATTATTTTTCTCGGTATTAATAAGATATATCTAAAAGATAAATTAATAAGATCATAATACATTAATGTATATACAAATAAATGATACTGTTAATATCATTAGACATTTCTATTGTGAAAACTATGGGTCATAATATAGACACATAGCAGCAATTGTATTTAAGAATCAAATATGAATATAATTTATCATATTAATAATAATAATAGAACAATTTATAAATGTCAAGTAGGTAGTGTAATTTTTTTGGAGAGTAATATTATAGAGAAATAGTTTCCAAAAATATATTTCTCATATCATATAGACCTAGTATACTTAAATTGAGTAGAAGAAATATTTTATGTAGTTTTTTCAGATCAAAACAATCTAAAATGTTAACCGATTTCAATCTATAAGACAATTCACATGTTGATAATAAGGTGCAAAACTATGATTCTAATCATTAATACATACAGGCTAGAAGGTGACTCGTAGAGTATAATATTTACAAATGCAACAGTTTCGTAAATGATACATTTCAATATAATTATATATCTATAATAATATTATAATAAAACAATATTTCATTTTCACATTCGTAAGTGTGTAATAGATTTACGAATTAAAAAATTATATGAATTCCAAACAATGATAAGTATACAGATATTTAGATTTAAATAGGGTACAAAAGTTTAGTTATAACATTTCTAGGTATTTTTTTTTTCTTTGCACAATGTCCTATCAACCATTCGATTTCAACTTATTAAAATTATTAATCAAGATGATAACAATATAATTTATTTATATATTTATATCTAGATAAAATAATGTAAATAAAGTTAATAATAATACAATATTACGAGTATAATTATTCTTAGATTATTGAAAAAAAGGATCTATACTTTTTTCATTCTATTTTTTTTTTTTATGATTTATAAAACCATTATTAAGGGCAAGTTGAATGATATTGGATGATATGTAATAATTGAAAATAAACATTTCAAACTTTTTTTTTAGTTCAATTTTGTTTCAATGAGTTTATTTATTATTGAAAAGTTTCAATTATCGTATAACTATTAGGTCAATGATGTGCATAAATATAAATGCATACACATATGTACACACCGTTTCATGATTGATCGTATAATTTATAGTAATACAGTCATACATTTTGAACGTGGAAAGCCTGAGGAAATATAATTATTTGTTTATATAATTCTTATGTTTAATGATGCATGAATTTAAATCAGAAGTTCCGTATTTACATATAAGGAAAAGTTACTGTATATACAAAGTAAAAAAAATTTTACTTTGACTTTTATTTTTTTAAATATCAAGTCAGATTGATTCAAATTGATAATAACAACAATAATAACCATTAATAAAAATAAAAACAATATTAAAATATATATTTTTCTGATAGAATAGTTTTATATGTGTATTGAATATTTTAGTAGAATATAATTTAAGTGTTAGTCATTATAAATAAATATTTCATAATAAATATTACACAGTTTTTTTTTTTTTTTTTTGAGACTATACTATTTTTGTAATAAATATATTTTTTTTTTAATAAAATCAATTAAGACACTTTTTATTGTAACAATTTATGATAGTAAATATAATAATTTAGGACATAGTTTAGTCAACCTAATTTTATTTTCATCTTAATTTCAAAAATAACGTGTGAAACGAATTTGTTTGAAAATGATGGAATCATATCAGATAGTATTTAATTTGATTTATATAATTTCTTCACTTGTCAGAATCAGTCTAGTCATTTTTAAGTTTTAGATACCATATTATTTCAATACATTTTAGATTTTATATTAAAATGTAAATTTAAGGTTATTATATATTTGTGTGTGTTAGTTATTTGATCAGCTATTTTAAGTTATATTTGTTATTTTCCATATACTTGTATACTCAGTCAAATGGTGTAATTTATTACAATCAATAAATAAAAGATATCGAATATTTTTAATTATTTTAATTCGAGTCAGATGTAATCATTGTATATAGTATACAACATTAAGCCACGACAGGAAAATATAATAATTACATATTATAAATTAGTTGATACAAAAAGCATAAATATTATTGCTATGGAAAATTTTTTATTGGGAATGCAAAGCAAAATGTTATTCTGTCACAAGGCGCAAGACAAACAAATCAAACAAATTTTAATACAAATTAATTTGGAAAAAAGCATCGGTAAAAATTAGTTCTGGACTATGTTCCATGCAAACTATTTTTTTTTTTAATATAGTGCAATATTATTGGTCAGTAACACTGTTGTGAAGCTCATACCGCGCTTTTCTTTTATTAGTTTAGCGTGTCTGCGAAGTTTGGTCAACACAGTGGTAGCAACAATGACGCTACTTTTTCGACTAACGTCCTCTTCTGGTTTTAAATGACTCTGTAAGAGCTCATTTCCACTTTTCTCCATCTCTGCGATACAACAGTAATGACATCCATTCGTTAAACAAGCATTCAACTTCGCCAAAGATACAATATATTTGCACACTCAAGTTTTATTTGCTTAAAAAATATTATTATAACTACGAAAGCTAATTCAAAAATGTAACGTCGGTAACATAACTCGATGAACTATCTTTGAATATATTGGTATTATTATTACGCCATTCAACAGTAGTTTTCATACTCTATAATGTTTATACTGCAGGAAAAATAATTTTTAATTATGATTTAATTCGTAGCACGTTAACACTGCAATTAGTTATAACTTCTGACGAATCGAAATTGAACATACTTGACCTACCTTGTTCCTTTTCACCAGATATTGATTGCAAACTTTGTGCAGAAGCTTGCGAATGACCCATAGAAGACAAAGCCATCGACCATCGTCTTCCTTCTCGACTATGAGATTGCCGTTCCCTCTCCCAGGCACTCGATGATATAGGTAATGTTGTGTATGGGTTTGAAGGTCGAGTTTTTGGCAAACTTCTATACGTTTCTCGCAAATATGATGTTATTTCCAAAAATAACATGCACGCTATCAACCGTAGAACCATTGGACAACTGAACATTCGAGAAAGTCCAGATGCTAGGGTGCATTAATATAATACATTAAGAATAGGGATATTAGCGATATTATAATTTAGTTTGGTTTTACTTTCATCTAAAAAATCTTCTTCTTCGTCTTCAGTTTGCAATTCACGTTGTAGGGCTTCGTCATTAATACATGCTAATATATGAGGTAATTGTTTTTTATCTTCGGAGATCATTTCATCCAAACGTGCAGCGATTATCTGTAAAACAAAACATTAATTAAATTCACTTGACCAGTTACTGAGGCTGAGTTTTGGTGATTGATCATTGAATTGGAATTCAAATTGGATTATGGTAAATGATAAAGCTCAAAATGTCATTCATTTATTTAATGTAATGTTTTTATGTTTGTGTTTCTTATTAAACTTATTTAATATAATATACATTTAAAGGTTTTTGTTTTAATACATACATACATATATATATATATATATATTGAAGATTACTAAAGAATGTATGAAATATTTCATTCCCCCTTTTCTAACTTGAAAAACTCTTATTTAGATGACCTGATTGCCACTAGGTATCATATATATGTTATGGAATACCGGGCAATGTATACTTTGGCCGAGCAATTTGGTCCTGCTCGGGAAATTTGAACCTCGAATAATAATAAATAACTGTTATACTTATAATAATAACTATATAATATTTTACTAATAATTTATTGTAATTTAACTATGAGTATAATACAGAAAAAAGTATAAAATATCAGTATTTTACGTTTTCTCATATAGCCATATCAAACTGATAAAATTGATGTCTATGTTGATAAAATCAGACAAAAATATGAACAACAATAGATTTTTATAGTTAACCAGTCAAGTTTTCGTGCTTTTTAAGACACTTTGTACCTATATATACGCATCAATTTCCACATACAACTGCGACGCGTGTTATTTTCAAAAATGGAATTTAAATTTTATGAACATTTAAGCGAAATATTTAAAGTGAAAAAAACAAATACTACTACTACTTTTCTTAATAAAATAAAATATTACAAAATATTTAGTAATTTAAAACAATTAAAGCAAGAGAAAAAAACAAAAACAAAATTAATAAAGAAATATGACGTTATGACAGTACAAGGTAACGAAAAATTAATTATGCCAATAACTGAAGAAGGTAATTATGTAAAATATTATGCTTATAATGAACTTTTTTAAAATCTTACATGAAACACATTTATCTATTGGACTAGGTGGTAGAAATCGCATGGAATATGAGATAAATAAAAAGAATAAAAATGTTACTAGAGAGACAATAATGCCATATTTAAATATTTGTGAGCCATATCAAAAAAGTTATCAGTAACCAGTAACCAGTTAGTGAAAAATCGTACTTATCACCATGGTACAAAACATTCACCGTATGAAACGATGTTTGGTAAGTCCCCTAAAATTGGTTTAATATCTACAATACTTCCTGTAAACATAATTAAAAAATTAAGATCCGAAGAAGAACTACAAGCTGTATTAGAGTCAATACAAATTCTTTCTAACTACAATGAAAATAATGCAATATTTCAAGAAATCGAAGAATGCAATGAAATTCAAATAATTGAAAAAACAAAAACAAGACAAATATCGATAAACCAAATTTTACATGAGTTGTTAGATAATCTAAAATTCCAAGCAACAAAATTGACGGAAATGTCAAAAAAACAATTTTGCCAAGGAAATATTGGAGATTCAGTTAAAGTCAAAATTTCAGATGTGCATAGAGCACATAGTGACCTTCGATGTGTTCTAAGCGTAATAATATCAAGTAATAATTTCATAACTTATTAATAATATAATCTGTGAATTATCTTAAAATATTTATTGTACTTGATGTATTGATTGTAATCCTTCATAATAAAGTCAAATATATTAAAAAAAAAAAAAACTTATTAATTAACTTATTTTATAAAAATTATAAACATTATAATATATATTTAAGTAAATTATAACTTCTATAAAATCGGTACAACTGAAGGAAAACTATAACAACTGTATAGCAGAAACCAATTTACAATTTTTTAAGAAAAATGTGTACAGATTGATAATGTAACAACAATTTAATTTCACTAGTAGAAGCCCGTGCCTTTTTTTAATTTAGGAGGACAAAAATAAGATCAGTGCACTTGTACGCAGCTTAGTAAGACCAATAAATGCAAGTGTAAAGAAAGAGGCAGAATTTGTAATTCTAAATGCCATTCCAGCTTATTTTATGAAGATAAATAAAAAATAATTCTAAAATGTAATAATATCAAACATAAAAATGAATTAACACTTAGTTATAATTTAAACTTTGTTTTGAAATATTTACAATATAAAAAAATTAATAAAATTAAATATCATTGTTTTAAAATATTCATGATCTAATAAATATATATGTTATTAATACTAATAATCATAGGCGCGATTTGGGGGGGGGCTTGGGTGTGCTTAGCACCCCCATTTTCAAAATTAGCACCCCCAAATTTGTTAATGTTAATTTACATTTAAATACTCATTAGGTACTCATTATGTATAGAAAAACATAATAGTTTTTGAGTTTTTTTGTATAAATATATGAATTTTTATACAATACGAAAATATTTCACAATACGAAAAAAAAAATATCTTTGCTATAGGGTAAAAATTTCAAGTTTCTAGCCATATTACTTTTGGAATTATGACTAAATAACTAAAATTTGAAATGTGAAAATCTTATTTACTGCGTATTTTTACCATTTCAGGACAGTTTTTTCCTTACGTCTAGAAAAACTATTATGATTTATAAAATGACCTATCTAAAGTACCACCGCATGCCAATTTAAAATCTAAAAAAGTCCTAGAAAAAACTTTTGGGTCAGTATTTCTATCCGAAAAAGTGTTAAACAAATAAAATACAAACATCATTATAAAACCATAATATTCTCGCTTCAGTCAGAATCTAAAAGTGATCATGTGATAAAACATTCGTGTTTACAGACAGGTAATTCGTTAAACGCGCAATAAAAATATAAAATTAAAGTGAACAATTTAAATTTAGAAATATTCATATATTTACCAAATATCTTAGTAACTGTTGAATTGTACGGTTTGCGGTTGTCTATAACCATTAAGGAACATGAAAAAGATAGAAGGGCTTCAGCACCCCCAGTTTTTTCATTGAAATTGCGCCCCTGTTAATAATACAATTATACTAATACTACTAATATTACAATTAGTATAATATTGTACAATTATTTATTCCTATTCCAGATTCAAATTATTCAGGCAGGACAAAATTCCCGTAACATATATATATATAAACATCAAAATATTTGAATAGTTAAAAGAAAACTCTAACTAACGTAATGTATAAGAAAAATAAATAATAATTTTAATGGTAATACTATAATTTTATACTTACTTCTCCCCACTGGCGAAAAAGCTTCCCAGCATTATGTTGTACGACAACGGACTTTTTAGTTCCAGATATTACCGTTGGTTTGAAATTTAGACCAGACGGTCTCGTCATTTTCATCCAAGTAGACCATTGGCCTTTATTACAACAATGAACAAAATGACAACATTCCAAGAGAAAAACTGCTCTAGCCAAAACGGGTGTATTTGGCTAAAAATAACATTATATTATTCTTTTTTATCTTAAACATTAATTTACAATATTATTTTATTATTTTTCCATACTAAATCAAAAGCTGCGGATATCAAATTAGCATCTGGTACAGATCCTGGACCACAAATTTCCATCATGGCTGAAAACCTTTGAATACCTGCTCTAAGATGTTTAATTTCCACTAATTTTCTCTCCTTCAAGACAACAAATTCCGATTGATGAGGATGGTCGCCATCCTCCAATGAATCTCGTCGACTTAAATCTAAAATAATAAATATACATTTGAGTAAATTTACATAATTTAATAAGAACAAATAAAAAACTTACAACTTCCTTGAGAATCTTCAGTATTTTTATCCTTTTTTCTTCCTTTTCGAAAAACGTATTTATTTAAATGATGGCCCATTCGTTTTTTAGTTTTCTTGAATTTTTGAGACATTCTATTTTTTTTTTTTTTTTTAATATTTATTTAATTGTAATATGATAATAATTTTAAAGTAACATACCCACTGTTGGTTTTTTTAGAACCTCTGCAATATGACTGATGTAAATTTGCAGCTTGTCGTACTAGTGATCCTACATCCGAAGATGAGTCGTACGATGAATTCATACCCTGTGATCTCCCACGACATTCGTGCACATTGGATTTTGAACTTATCCAATTAACTAATTATTTCATTTATAAAATAATACAAATCATTTAAAAATAACTTTTATTTATATTAATGTAATTTGCTATAAAATATGTTATAACTATATCGTCTATAGCAGGGATGACCAACATGTCGATCATGACATGATTTTGACACCCTTTCATTTTTTTTTTGAATTTTTTCTAAAAATAATTAAAATATTTATTTTTTGTAAATTTTTATATCTTTGTTCAATATATGTGTATACAAATTTGATTAATTACAATTAATAAAGGTAATATAAAATAATAATATACTATATTATTACTATATAAAGCTTTTATTACTATATTATAGTAATAAATAACTATGAAAAACGAAATTATATACAGAAATCGAGTAGTTATGTAGATATATCGTACGTTATCTAATCGATATTCCGTTTTAAATGACAGTATTTATCGCATTCTCATATATCGGAAAAAAAACATTAAAATACGTGCATTGCCAAATTGTGAAATTAAAGTTATTATTACTTATTAATATTTTAAATAGAAGAAATGAAAGAAGTATACATAAAATGTATTTTTACTCAGTGACAACCTTTTTTTTTTTTTGGTCGATTGTGAAAATTTAGAAACACTAAGAAGTCGATCACAAGTCAGTATTAGTTGGCTACCTCTGGTCTATAGGAATATATCATTTATACAACTTTTATACCTGTATTATTTATATAATATATATTTTAATTTTTAAACCTTAATTTTTTTTAAATTTTGTCTAACAAATGAAGAAAAATAATTCAAATTTTATAATTATTAAATTATTTATTCGATTTATTAAAATATAAGACGGCGAATCATATAGACAATTTAAGAACGTAAGTATTTTTTGCATGATATTGAATAATTTGTGAAAAAATTTTTTTTGTATCAAAGGTCTTTTAACATTTTTTTTTTTTTTTTAATCAATAATATAAATATAATGATACGCAGTTCTAGTTTTTTATCGATTTTTTTTTGACCAGGTAAAATTTAAAATAAACTTGATTAAAAATATTTCTGAATTTAATCTTGTCTATATATTTTTGATAGTAAAAAAATAATTTAAATAAAGTATTCTAATCATTACTTAGAATAATATTTTAAAATTAAAGTGCCTTATTTCAAATGTTACCAATAAATGAGATGAACTCTTTAAAAAATTATCATAATTATTTATTGTTTATTTTTCCAAATTTTAATTTTAATTTAATATTATGGAAGTTAATAAAATTATATTGAAAATGTATTTAAATCTAACCTATTTCTTTGATTTGTAAACGATTCGAATATGATTTTTTAGAACATTGCATACTGCCTTCGCTAGGTTTTGAAACTAACATTGGATTTCTTCTTCTCTTCAAGTTAATTAATGACATTTGATTTCTTATGTCTTCACTAATTTGATTTTCAAAAGCGTTCTAAAAGTAAAAATAAATTTTTTTGATTTTTAATTCATCATTATTATTCAAAAATACTAAAATAAACGAATTCCCACCGAGTAACTAGTGGTAGTACTTCTTTTTTTAAATAATAGTTTTCTGCTTGTTTTGTCAAGCACAAACGGTTCTGTAATAGATTTGGAATGTTCCTCGTGGTCATGTATAGGTATATGCCTTAAAACCATAAATACAATCAATCATTTTAAATTATAGTTTTTTTAAATTATTTACCTGATAACACGTGTAGTTTGAATATTGCAATGTTTTTCATTGTTCCGATTGGCAGTGTCTATTAACCCACTTAACATCACACGTTTAAATACAGATGGGTGAGTGTCTTTGATGTAACCGATTAGAAAGCGCAAAGTATTATAAATATCCTATTACACAATTATTTGATGTTAGTATTAAGTAGTAATATATGTGTTGTTTTATGGTTTTTTATTCATTATATTTTACATAATAATAAAAAGCTCACGGTATTCTCAGGTTGCTTTAATTCTTTATATGAATTAACCACTTTCGACATAAGACTTCTGAATATAACATTTACTACGTGATATTCATTTCCTTTATTACACACCAATGGTCCATATCCTGATGGAGATCCACTCATTTGAGATATTGTGTCAAGGGATTTCCTTTTATTACCTAATATATACATCAAATTACGTCGATCATCGTTAATAATTTTTTAGTTTTAGTTTTATTAATTGAAGTTTATTAGTATTCAGAATTATCGTAGAACTATACACACACACATTTATTATATTATACGTACACATAGGTGAAAAAATAGACATTGGTTCGGTACAAAATCCAATGTATGAATGAATAAAATTTATTATGCAAGGCAGAGAATTGTTTTTGATAAAATGTCTCAAGTAGTTTGAAAATTCTCGTTTATCATATTGCTTTAAGCGATTTAATAAGCATTGACATTGTGTTCGCACGAAATTTGCAGGAGGTCCTCTATGTCCTTCGCCGCAAGTGTGTGGACATCCTAAGTATTGTATTATCCTATAATATACATATATATATATATATATATAGTTTAAAATATTTTTACTACTTATTCAAACATTTTAATTACGCTTTTACAAAATAAGCAACGTGTATTCGTTTAATCAGTAATTTGAAATACTTACTTTATGATAGAGCTCATGGCAAGTGCATGAGGGGACATTGGTTTACTATATGATAAATGTGCTGAGTAATCTGAATTGGTATTTTGTGTATTAGGATTGGGAACTTTGGGAACCTCTCTATGCCACGACTGATGTAATATCCCCAAGTCTAACAGTAACTCTATTAAATTAATAACCATTTCGCATGTTCTAAATGTTTTACAAGTATTTATTTGATATACTGAAAAATGGATGGCCTAAACAAAATACAAATTTTGTAAACATTTAAACACTTTTATGAAGTAGTTTATTAAATACCCTCAACACAACTTCAAAGTTGACATCTCCATCTTTTGTAATGTAATTTGTCGATCCTTGTACTTCAGGAATTTCTTCACTGATATATGTTATATTAGAATCAGTTTGTGATCTTGTTAGATTTGATTGGCGAAAGTCTTTAGAAAGTTTTTGTCCTTGTGGAAATACATTATCAAATTGAAAATCATCAAAAAATTTTGCCTAAAACATTACAATTAGCTTATACTTATGCACTTAAAAAATGTATTATAATATAATAAAAAAATAAAAGTAAACACCTTGTAGAAATTAATATCTGGAGAAGTTACACCAGAATGTTCAGTTATGGTAATAATCGGGTTTAAAAAATGTTTAACATGTTTTATATCATTAACTCTGAAATTTATTGAAAATGAATAAGTATTAATTATTAGTTCAGCTTATGAATATTAAATATAACTTATAAATGAATAGATATTAATTTTAATAATGATAATTATAATAATACCTAAGACTAGGTAGACTCTTTCCTCTGTTGAGAAACCCAGTTTTGTTATTTTGAAATAAAAGTTCTAGTTTTTTTATCAGAGGATTAGGTAGTTCTTCATTTGTAAAACCATTATGACATTGCTGAAAAAAATTGATTTTATAGGACTATATTTTATATAGGTATATACAAAAATGTATTAAATAATTAAATTACTGGTTCAAGCATCATAACATCATTTATATAGTCAAATTTTTGTAAATTTTTTTCAGACTTCGATAAAAGTTTACATTCGACAAATGCTTTTAAATCTACAATCTTTTTCTTTTTCTTTATACGTTCACTAGCTTGCCTTGAATGAACGTTTGTTATATCTCGATCTTCAAAAAATCTTCTCTTACTGTCCTTCATTATTTCTAATCATAAATAACAGTTACGAAATGTGAACATTAATGTTTTCACAATAATTAATTAATCTAGGTAAACAAAAATTATAATAGTATAATTTTAAATCTTTGTACCAGGTGAACTATCGCCCATATCATATGTACTCGAATAATTCGGTTTTACGATTTTGCCACGGAAATCCGGTTCATGATGAAATGAAACCTCGATTTTAGGTATTGGTAAAGAATTACTTCTTCGCCGTGGTTCTTGTTTGATTTTTATATTTTCATTTATACTTTGTAGTCTATAAAAATGAATGTATATTCTTATTTATATAACCTATATATTTATATATTATATTATATTCAGAATATGTAATTAAAAATAATATTCAATTGAGAATAGTTGATTCAGAATTACTATATATAAAAATGATTTTTAGAAAAAACAAAATATTCTTCACTTCGATAAAAATCTTAAGCAACGCTATAAGTTAAGACGTGAAAAATAAACCCACAATTAAATATTTATTCTCGAAAATAAATCTTTTAAATATTATTCTCGATATGTACTTATTTTTATACTGATTTAATTAGTTTAAATACTTTTGTATTTTGTAAGTCATTAAGCACTTTATTAATTAAATCAAAACATGGTTATAAACATGAAACTTTAAATTATTTCATATTTTTATCACTATACATTACAAACCTGTGGTATAAAAATTGAAAAGCCCAATAAACACCTTCTTCACACCATTGTTGTGTAAATAAACATCTTAATACTGCAACATCTAAATAAGTGGCAGCATTCAAGTCGACAGAGACTGATTCTTCTGTTAAAAAACTTGAACTGTTGTAGTTATTTGCTCCTGAGATTTTTTTTTTACTATTTCTATAATACAAAACATAAATCATTAAGATTCTTAACAAATAGGGTAATTTATAAAATATTATTTTTATAAATTTATATATTAGTAGGTGTTTAAATTATAAAGAAAGAGTAAATAATGATTATTTTTAAATCATTATTAGACTACTTTACTAAATATTATTCCATTATAGGAACTGTATTATCAATGTAAAAATTAATTTTCATTATACTATAATATTTTATTAACAACACAAACAACTTTATATGCTTGTTTATTGTTCAATTTTGTAAATTCAAATATTATAACTATTCGGTTATTATTGAATACAATTTATTATTGAAGATTATACATAATGAAATATATATAATGTTTATATTATAATGAAAGTTTATTTAACTTACAGATTATTTTTACAACTATCTATTAATTGTTTGTGTTGTAGTACAGGGGCGCGCTCATAGTGGGATGAAGATGTTATACCCCCCCCCCCCCCCATGAACTTTTATTTATGCCTTTATTTGTAGTTCTTCAGTAGTTTCAGTTCACTCAGAAAAAAAGGTAGTGTGTAGTTAATTTTTAATTTTTTGATCTCGTTAAATATTATCATACATAATATTAAGTATGTATTATTATGTTTACATTATGGTTTGTAAATAGAACCAGTAGAACATGGTCATAGTTCTATCTACAATCATGAATGTAATCAAAAACTATTTTTGAATCATTGATATCTATATGGTAAACACGACCCTCAGCATTCCTTAACATCATACCCGAACAATTTATTGTTTTCAGGCACGTACTGGCCCATTGGGATACCGGGAAAATCCCGGTAGACTCTCTTAAAAATTATAAGACCTGGGCCTCCTACCAAATAGATACCTGTAGTTTCAGTTCAATTCAATAATTTTTTTATTTTTAATAATTCAATAATTAAAATATTGTATATAAATTTAAAAATAGATAGATTTGTAAAAAAGGTTAAAATAATAATTGACGATGATGTTAATGTAAATGACAACAATTTAAATATTGAAATTAATATTAAACAATAAGCTTCAAGAAGTGGTACAAGTTTACATTTAAAAGTTAAACGTAAATATTCTGATGATTATTAGTGTTTTAAAATTACGTAGAATGGTGATATTAACTGTAGTATTGTGTCCTATACTCTATAGTTAGGTTTTAATCAATATCAATATGAACAATATTTACCAACAAGAACATTTTGTAAATTTGTATCTATGACTTATGTCGAAAAAACAAAATACAGTTCATCTCTCCCTTTCCATAGGAAAAAGTTGAGCACACCACTGTTGTAGTATCAAAAGTCATTAAAAAATTATTTTCGACGATGCAAATTGTTAGAATATATCTTTGCTTTCATAATAAGAGAGATAGTATATTATTTTATTAATTTACCCTATTTTTATTTTATTTTGTAACTGTTTCATTTCAGGAGATGTTATTGCTGCCAAATCTTCATAAGTATAAATTGAATCCGATTTTCCAACTGGTAATTGAAATATACTTGGTTTTCCCTAAAAAAGTTTAAGTTATTCTAATGTATTGAATATACAAAATCATATAAATTATTTAATAAACTAAAAATGTACTTGGTAATTATTTTGTAAGTTTTCAGGATTATTTATGTATTCTTCATATGGAGGTATGTGAAAAATAACCTAAAATATATAGATATTTATGAAATCATATTAAAAATATGTTACATAATTGTAGTTTTCTAACTTACAACTTGTTCATCTTCTGTACTAGAACTTTCTTCGGGTATAGTTTCTGGAAAACATTTATCCTTTGGTGACGCTATCCATATCTATATTCAATAAAAATAATATATTTATGAATTATTTAACTTAACTGTATTTGGCCATTAATAAATCATTTATAACTAATAATTAAGACTACGACCAAAATTACAACAAAAATAGTTAACGTTGAATGTGACTGAAAATCGTAATTTAAAATATAAAATCTGAAGAAAAAAAAATTTAGTCATAAAAACCACGGTTAGATTAGATCAATTTTAAATTTAAATTATAAATCATGAAAATTCAACAAAAATAGTGAATACGAACCTATTTAAATATCTAATATAATTTAAATCCAAAAACTTAATATAACGAAGGTAATAATAATAAATATCATGTAGACTTATAACAAATAAAATAGTACACTATACACAAAGGAACAGTCGTATAGTATAATAAAAATATTGTACTTACCTCATCGTCAAACGATTTACTTTGGCTGTACGATTCATTGTGGTTTATACTATGAGGTGAACTAACTGATGCGGATATTGTACGTCCATTATATTCTTGACTTCTTAGTTTTTCTAGAATTAATTGTGATGTACAATATACATTTTACATTTTATACAGTAAATAATTAATGTTTCTTTAAATTCGGAAGATTTTCTAAAATTACCTTGTGAAAGTCGTTTCAGATTATACCATAAGGATTTAGGTTTTGGCTTACAGTGAGCTGAAAAACATGCAATACTAGGTGTACGATTGTCCCAAAATGCTTGCCACATTTTCATTCCGCTTTCTAACCCATTACTTATCAAATCGGATTCCTTGACTTGATTAATTAGAGGGGCAATTAAATAAACGAATAACTAAAACATATATTTATATTTATTAATAATTTATACAAATAATGATCAATTTTATAATGATAAAATGTATAAATAGTACCTATATATAGGTGTATATTTACCGTCATGGTGGGGATATTAAAAAGATAATAATGTGGTAATGTTTGAAACGTTCCTTTTTCATAATCAGAATCCGCACATTCATCAGGTGCATCTTGAATTATCCAATGTAGAATTAGTAATAATTTTGCTTCTATTGGTCCAATATATTGAATATTTGTTCCTTTTCTAAAATGGTAAGTAAATATTTAGAAATTTTGAATACGAAGTTTAACTACAGATGAAAAATATAACAGAATTATATCTAATTCAAATATTATATAATTAGTTTAAAGTACCAAAGTGAGAGCGAAAATATAAACTAAGTACACTAAAAATTGTATACTTGTGTATTTTGACTGAAAAAATATATAAATATGTACATTATTTACAAAAGACAAATAGTAATCCAATATAATTAATTCTATATAAGTTCGTATATTTTCAATTATCATACAATAAATTTAATTAGTAATGGATAGATAATAAACTTTTAAAAACAATTAAATTAAATAATTTCAAATATGAAATAAATATAATCACAGCTAAGAAAAGGAGAAGGCAAGGAAAAACAAGCGGTTTTCTAATACATTAGATTATATTACATATAGATAATATTTTAGTACCTATTAATATTTATAAAATTTACGCAATTCATCATTATACACCAATCATTTTTCTTATAAATTCAAAATATGAGTATATATAACTCAGGTATATGGTAATAATATATATTGTCATCAAACATAAAGTACAGATATGTAACTAAATTTAATTAAAATTTAAAAAAACAAAATTTTAATTGTTTTGTGATTACTACTTTTGATTTTTATAAATGACGATGATTTTATAAATCGAAATGGGATGTACATATTTGCTCAATTAATAATACTCCGGGTGAGAACTTATATTTAAGAAGATTATTTTTGTTGTACTAACGATATATCTACTTTCGACAACGTCGCCTATGGATTAGCATTGAGCGAGATGTCGTCGAAATCCGATTATATAATATAATTCCGTTTTCAGCTGTCATTTGTCTACTTGATGAAAATATACAAAATTTATATATCATCAAACGATAATCTGATGTATTTTTTTTTTCTAAATAACACTACAGTTTTTTCATCAGCCCCTCAATAACAGTGGTGGCTCGTGCTATGGGGCCACGGGCATGTACCCCACTTACAAAATTGATAGAAAGAAGAATTTAAAATTGAATAGCTATTGGTACTTCTTCTAACCATTATAATATAGTTGGTAATTGGTATATTATTTGAAAATATTATTGAAAATATTATCGAAAAAAAAAAAGTTATCCAATATGTACATACTGATACTATATATACGGTCATTAAGCGGCGAGCACAAATTCGTTGTGCCCCGATAGCCCGATAAACAGTGATAGATTTCCCCCACTTTTTTACAAGAATTATCACGGTGTTACCGGGCACAATCGTATTGAGCCCGAATTTTATTTTTATAACGATTTACGAGATTTTGTCAGTTATGTCGTCTTCATATCGTTATCGTCGACCGTTTCCCATGGCACCACGGTTTAAGATATATCTACCTATATATACAGTGGCGTAAATTGGGTCCAATTTCTGGTGATGCAGAGACATATTCTCAACTTATAATTTCCAACATTCCAATTTTCCAACTTCCTAAGTAAAATCCTTCCCATTAAACTGTATATTTTCCCATATATTTCTTTAAATAATAAATACATTTTGAATTATTTTAACGGTAAAACCTTTATTATTATAATATTAATAAAAAAAAAACAAACAGCAAATTTTTTTTTAGTATGCTGGTTTCCTTGGCTCTTAAAAATATTATTATAGGTATAAAAATTTCAATAATATTCTGGTGGTGCAAAAACATACCTTAATTCCACATTTTAAATGTGGTGGTGAAAGTGCCACATTTTCACCACCCAGTTTACGCCACTGTATATATATATATCTTAAATCATGCGTGGCGCAGAACAAACACCAATTATTTTATTATAGATTATAGGAACATGATAATTAATACTGATTAGCAAGGTTAGTAGACAGATGAATAGATTTGAAATTAAAAAATATTACTGATTAACTGTATAATTAAATTTGTTATTTATTTTTAAACCATAATTTTCTTATTTTTAAATTTTTTATTATTTTTTGTTCAACATACACCATAAGCGTATATTAAAAGGTTTTGAAACACAAACAATTTTATTATATTTAAAAAATCAACAGGAATTGTTGGTAAATTCAAAGTACCCTATTTTCAATGAAACCCACAAACCACCATCAGTATAGTTATTTTAAACTATAAATATAATCTTGTTTAAATATTTTAATGTCTTAAATATTTTTATATTTTTATCTTTAAACCAACTTGATAAGTATTTTTTTTAATATCATCGTAGAATAATATTTATGAATTAATTTAAAAATAAAACGAAAATATACCTGTTTTGAAGAATAGCTGCAGTAGAATGGATAATGTGTGGAAGTGAAGCTTGAATAAGATTCCATCTTGGAAATGTTTTGATTTCGTCTTTAACATTTTGGGGTAAGTCGATTTGAGAGTCTAGAACTAATAATCGTTCAAAAGTCTGCGAGTTAAAAAAAAATTATTATTATTAGATAAAATTCAACATTAATTGAAACATTTTGAATTATAAAACAATTGTTAGTAAATAGGTAAAATTAGTTATGTGTTAAAACCATTAAAACCGGGTGGTGTAGAGTATGCACATACTCTATCTGTGGCTTCAAGTTTATTTTAGTGAATAACGCAAAATATCTTCATCCAACTATTGGGGACTTATACACATCACAGCAAAATTAATAGACCTTTAGTAAAAATGCAGATTGATATATATATATAAGTAGAAAACAAATAGATACTATAGATAGGCACTCGGTAGATTTGGAATATATAAGTTATTCCGTGTAACATATCATATAAAAATAGAAGAGCATTCTGGGT
Organism: Sipha flava; assembly: GCF_003268045.1. Lineage (NCBI taxonomy): Eukaryota > Metazoa > Arthropoda > Insecta > Hemiptera > Aphididae > Sipha > Sipha flava. Next base: position 47,611 of record NW_020273083.1, read on the forward strand.
ATACATTGTAGTTATTGTGGACATAATAATACTTTTATCCACGCTGATATTATTTTCCACAAAAGCAAATATCCAATTATTATTTGTTAGGACACATATAATTAAGACCTTCCAGCTTCCGCAGTCCTCTAAATAAGCGACTTTTTTGAAACAAGAGTCGAGTAACTGAAACTAGTAGTATAAATGACAAGTGTTGAAGTGTGCAGACTGAATATTTCAATAAAATAAGGTCTAATAAAATGAAAATGACCGAATTCTTTTTGAGTGTGTTTTTTTTTTTTTAAGGTAAAAAATGAATGTATAAAATGAGGATACACCACTTGCTAACCATGTATGCGCACGCCTATAGTTAACACTAATTAATTGAATTTATGAATAAATTATTTGTATTTTACGATAGTATCAGCTAAGTAAAGATAATTGAACTATGTTGATAATTTAAAATCTTAATTAAATAAAATGGCATACTAGGATTTGGAATATGAAGTACTGTTTGAAATTCAAAATTTGGGAAACTACTACCATATTTGAGTATACCATAAAATAATATATTTTATCGAGAAAAATTGTAATTGAGAACTTATTTTATTATAACTAATTAAATTATATTATAAAATATAAACCTCAAATTAAATTAATAATTATATAAATAATATATATATATATATATATATATAATATATGTATAATATTATAAATAGTTTTAATAGACAAAAAATATTACTACCTATCTTAGTATAATATTAAATTTTGCTAACACAATTGTTAAATGAATTGTAGCAAACCGATTTTCTAAAAATTTAAATAAATAAATAAATAACAAACACTTCTTTAATAATTATTGTATGTTATTAATATATTTCTACATCAATTGTATTATTACTTAATAATTAAATTAGATAACGGAGCACCATAATGGTATACTTAATCCTCAGCATTAATATTGGACTAGTATTCTTACCTTGCATGCCTCCTTCATTTCCTGAAATAAACATAGAACAATAAATTACTGTTCTGAGAAATTTATTCTGATAGTTAAATATTTATAATTCAAGTAATTTATAAATTTTAAAAATTCTACTAAAACAATTTTTTATAAATTGTCCAAATTTTAACAATGCATATTTAATTTATGTAATTTTACTAGAATATGCAACAAAATATTTTACACAAAAATGTGTACATTTTATGTTTAAAAATCAATCCGAAATATTTTAAACATGTAAGTTAATTTTAGTTTTCAAAAATGCTTCGTCTTAATTTTGTTTTGAAAAACTTTTAACTTCTTACATTGTACCGGTATAGAACGTTCACAATAATATACATTTTCTTTTTGGGAATGTTAACTTATACAATTATATACATACTAATTTAATTATTTTAAACAACTAAATTTAGAATTCAATAAAAAAATATTTTATTTCATCTTCTAATTTAGTTTAAAATGGCAGTAGAATATAGATATTGAATACTTAATTTATCATTGCATACCTATGTAAATTGTACACTTTGTACACTGTATATAACACCAAATCTCGGAACTTTAGTCATTTGCATATTTGTTTTGAAAGTGCATATTGAAATTCTGGTTCGATAGAAATTCAATTCATAATATGCAAATTTAAAATATAAACATTTTTGTTGTATAATTTTGCATATTTCGTTTTTTTTTTGTAGGAATTCGCATATTTTAAGTTTTAAGAACTTTTATATACATATTGCTTAGGTTTAACGAACAACTTTTTTTTTTACAAATTTATAGTTAAACAAAAGATATTAAACATACATATGAAAACCAAAATTTTACATTTTATTTCGTTTACTAAAATAAATTAATTCATCAATGGCTGTTTTAATATTGTTCCTAATACACGTAACAATGATATTATAATCTCTATTGTAAAATTGTAAAAGTGATCACTGTTCGACCTAAATTAATTTTTATTTAAATTTACCAATGCAATATTATTATACCATATTATAAAGTGATCATTATCAGTATTTATACATTTATACTCAAGAAGATTAAAGTTTGATGAAGACTGTATAGCTTACACAACAATACACAGGTGTATAGTGTTTATTTTTTCTTTAATTTTTTTTTAATTTTTTTTCCCGTGTACCTAATTTATGTAAATTATATTTTATTAAAAAAAATTGCATATTATAACATATTTTCTAAATTTTTATTTCATATTGTACCACATTTTATGATGTATTTTAACGCATGTATATGCGCATATTTGAGTACTTTTTAGCGCATTAAGTTCTGAGCTTTGTATAAAACGTAGGTATAGTAAATATTAATAATATTCTGTAATATAATTTATAAATTAAATTTAAATACTAGAGATTCATTTTAATAATCAAAATTTTATTTGGTTTTATAACATATAATGTGAATTGATACATACAATCAATCTAAAAATTAAAATTAAAAAAAATCATAGATTCAATTAGCTTCAACTTAAAAAATACACAGTAAAATAAATATTTCATCACTAATAACCAGAGCTCTTAAGTTCATGTATTTGCCTGATTTTTTTGCTATATCGGAAAACATGCTAAATGCGATACAAATCCTTTTCATATAAATTGTAATACAAATTTAATGTTTAATAGAGCATGTTTTTGGAATAATTGGCATACAATTGATTTTTTAGCTATTAGCGCATATTATTTTATGTAAATTCAGCAAAATCATTTTTTTGTGGAAATTAAAAAAAATCAGATCAATAAATGTTTGCATTCATTCTTATTTATTTATCAGTATTTTTATTGTTGTATGACATGGGTTTTATAAGTTGAAAGCAGTACTACGGAAACAATCATATTGTGCACCACTATCTCGCACCTGTTGATGTGTGCATTACAATTTATCAATTTATTTTCGTCTCAACACGTGTTCATTAATTATAATTTTAATAAAATGTAATCAAAAAAAAATATATATATAACTTTTAAAAATATGAATGTATAATTCTTAATATTTTAGAAAATTCTTATACATTTTTTTTTCGTGCATAGTTTAATTTTCAACGCTTACAAATGTATATTTTAAATTTTTAATTCGTATTTGAATGCATATTTTATCAAATGATAGTGCATTATTGCATGCATATTTATACGGTTTTTAGTCCATGAACTTCAGAGCCCCGCTTATAACTAATACACATACAGTACATAATATGTAAATACATAGTCATAAATATTATTTATTTTTTCATAGTTATTAAAATAAAGAATGAAAAACTTACATGATGACCAGCAGTGTGTTGGCAAAACTTTGTAGTAGGTAAGCATGAAAATATACATTTTTAGTTAGAAAAATGTTTCCGTAACAAATATTATTCCAAATAAAATAATTAACTATGTACAGATAAATGCTGAACAAAAATTTAATAAAATTTCTAAGAATTGGCACAGTATACTCTATAAATAAAGAATTGTGTAAAGTTTTTATTTACTCACAATTAAAAATGCACAACCTTTGAAATTAATTTTAAGAACAATTTTCCTTTTTTTATATCCTATTCAGTTATAAAATTATTATAATGGCATGTATACAGAGCTGAAAGATATCTGGAATAGTTCAATTTATTTCTGTACCAACTTCAAAAACTTATAAGAATTAACGGATTTCATTTTTTGTCAATTGAATCATTCTAAATAAATACCTATTATTTATAATTTATGATAAATTATTCAGCATTATATAACTAAAAAAAAAAAAAGAATCAAAATAAGTAAAATGTAATATTTAACATTTTTATAAATAAATGTCCGATGAAATGTCTATATACATTTGACTCGATTACGTACTCGTAAGTTTATTTAATAATTAAATAATACAGTAGTAATATATTTTATATACAATTATTTAATCATCATTTTTTTTAAAAAAGGTTTGTAGATTGAGTACTAAATATTTTGGTGTACTTTGAAAAAAATTGGCATGATATGATAACTTTATTAATAAAATTGTGCAAAATTTTATTCGTTACAAAATATACTGTACCAACTACAAATAAAATATTCAATCGGCTCATTTTTTTATATTTATTATAAGTATTCGATTTTCAGATAGGTTTCTCTTTTAATTCCCTACACAAAAAAAATTGTATTATTTTATTATCTTCATATTGAAAATTTGAAAATTCGCAATGTTAAATATATGTAAATAATTTATTGATCAGTGAAATATCAGTTCTTGAGTGTTTTATATCTTAATTTTGTTAATCTTTGCAGCCATTCAATAGCCTAAGAGTAAACACTAAAAATCGCTAAAATTATATATTTATCATTTATTACGCGAACAATAATTGTTAATTATTAAGACTCGATGTAGTTTTAATGATTGAAAATTAAGTTTGTTGTTATTATTTTGTATGTTTGTTTGGCATCGTAACCATAAATATATTCATAATATTTTTGAATCCTATTGCATAATTATTTTTAGGATGGTACTCTGCTAAGGCAATGCCATTTTAGATTATGAATAAAGTAAGAAAAAAAATGACACTTCGTAAATATAATTAAATTTATTATCACGTTTTTTATTCAAAATAGTAAAAATCTATATATACTTACGATGATTTTTTTAGTATGAGAATACAATTAGAGAAGAATAACTTAAAAATATTTATATGAATAATATATAATATGAATTAAATGATTCTTACCAAGCATGAATTTTCATGTAGTTTACCAACTTTAGGTCGAATAAATGCACTAGAAAATAAATAATATGTGATTTTAATGAATAACAATTTATGATTTCTTAATGCAATTATTACATTTAAATTTATTAACTATTTAAATACTACAGTTTTATGAAAAACGTGTAAATAATGACATAATACTTATTTTATTTAAAATTTGAGAATATATATGAAATTTTTTCAATGAAAAACTTCGTGAAAAAAAATAAATTTTATTACTGTTTTTCGTACCTTCTGCGATGTTTCAAATTAAACATTCGTCCAAATTTGTATTCAAGTATATAATTTAAATATTTAAGTATATTTTTATAAAACAATATAACACACAATTTTAAATTCATAATAATTTATGCCTATTTGTACAATGAAACTTCTATTAAAAGACACTTCTGAAAAATCAACACATGTTTCTCGGCGTGAATACAGAATACCTTTTTATTATAGATACAGTAAACTCTTAACTATGGACAAAGTCACAGCAAATCGATGTCAATTATATTATTTGCCTGTCGTCCCTTCTTTAATATTTAATGTACATATTATCAAAAACGTAGTCGACACAAAATTGGAAAATTTAGGTTAGTATTCTCGTATTCCATCCATTATACTTTTAATAATACTTAATACTAAACCATATTTTTAACTAAAAATTTTATAATTTTCACTTAATAAAGACGACTACCCATAACTAACTTCGTGTAAGATGTTTCATGGGAAATAAAAAGTCCCACTGATTTAGCTAATGGAGTTAATAGTAGAAATTATAACATATAAATTCCATCGATATGGTATTATTTTATTTTTTTTAAAAAAAAAAAAATGAGAATGTAAAATTATCGATTACAACTTTTTTTTAAGCTTTCTTACTTGATTTTTGTACTATTATATTTTAATTTATTATCTAATTATCTAATAATTGTATTATGATACGAACGTATAAGAGCAACTTCTATACACTGTAAAAATGGTATCAATAAACACCGCAGAATCTTACTTTACTATAAATAATTTTAAATTTTGAAAACAAATATTTTTTTAGTCTAGCGAAGAAAAGTGGCGGTACGACAATAAAAAGTACTCAGTAGTTTTAAAAATAATTGACTCGAAAAATAATCTAAAAATTAAATTTCATTAAAGAAAACATAAACACGACGTGTTTAAAGAAAATATACGAAAACACCAATTACGTTTTTGTTTACCGGTGAAATTTAGATATTTATCTGGTAAAAAAAGATCCATTGAAATTTACATTTTTTTCAGAATTAATATGAAAAAAGTTTCATAAAGGTCTAAATCGGTGGAATTTATATGTACCCGGTTTGACAGTATTTAGTTTACCAAAGAGTTCAACTAAAATTACATAGTTGAAAAAAGCAAGTGACACTTAGTCATAGTGTAATGCGGATGTAATAAATAATTATAATACTGTAATGAAAAAAGTTTATAATTTTTGTTTACAATTAAAGTCGTAATAAAATGTATTTTAGTAAAGTTAAGTATGAAAAAAAATTATTTATTCTGGTTTTTTTATGCTACTTCGGCGGGGTTCCCATTACATTTATTTGCATATATATATATACTCATAATATGTATAGTGACACAATAAGATTCTATAAAAATAATGACTAATTTTAATATTGATGCATTGTATTTAAAAATCTTATTACCTTCAGGTATAAGTAGTTTTTATACATAGGTAAATTAAATTTATCACCATATTTTATAACAGTCGCTTAAAAAATAATTGTTAATGGATCAGCAAAACGAAAAAAATGCAAATGATACACATCAGCTACGCATAGATCAAAACACTAGCATGTATAATAGTTGAAAATCATGTGTCATAGGAATTATAGTTAATCACATTAGTAATAATCCATGCGCGTCATATCCATAGGCACGATATTACCCCAATGTTATGTACATAAATATATAGTTATACACTTATGTACGGTCGGGTCCAATTTAAAGTTGAGATTCGATTCGTGTAAGCCTTCTAGCCTTAGTTGTCATATCTAATTCGCGCTGATACGATAATAAAAACACGCGATACACTTTCGTGTGAAACGTACACGCGTCTGCCGTTTCACATGAGGATGCAAAAATCGCTCAAGTCTCTTCTCGGCGGTTTATATTCACCAGATCTACGGGGATTCCCTTGAACGTAAAAAAACGATAATAACCTATACAACGTATACGTTCCTCGGGTTAAATCTCTCTCTCTCTCTCTCTCTCTCTCTCTTTCTTTCACACACATTCTATCTCTTCCTCCTCCTCTGTTTCTCCCTAAGTGAGAAGCTTTCGAGTGGAAGTAAATCAAAGGTTCTGAATATCAGTACTCGCCGTAACCACTCGAGTACCCTATACCAACCGCCACTTGTACCTCGCGTTTACGGATACTTCGTACTCGAGTACACGTATTCAATTTTGCCGGTTACCGAGTGTTGAAACGAAAAGAAATCTTCCTCCGGCCCTGAACCTCAGTTCTTGGGCGAGAGCTTACTCGAATTCCCGACTCACCTGGTCAGACCCCAAAAAAAATTTTGAAGGTTGACGGGCACGGGCAGATCGTTGGCGGCCGTCAGGTCGTTCCAGTTCAACGGGTTGCTGTCCATGGCCAAGTCCGACGTCCTCGGGCGGTACGAAGCGAGGCGGCTCTTCGGCCGCGGTGGTTCCGGATCCGACCGGCGATCGTCACGCCACTCGCACCGGCCGTCGACGCAGTGCCGTGGCGCGCCGCGCCGCGAATTCAAAGTGCACCGACCGACGTCGGCGGCCCGTCAGTCACGTGGACCGCGCGCGCCCGAGAGACGTGGTGCACGTACGTCCTCCTCGCACACGGCGTCGTCCATTCGTCCGGAGAACGGTGGCGGACGACGCGAGCGGAAGCGATGACGACGACGGCGGCGGCGCGACGATCGATACGTAGTACGGACGTGCACGTGACGACGCCGTTGTGAACGGGCTGCGCGACGACGAGTCCCGCCGCCACACTAGGTGACCACGATTCGCGCACGCGCCGCGCCCCGGTCGTCACCAACCCTACCGCCCCGCGGTGGATATACACTGTGATTATCGCGTCGCGTGAGCTCACGTCCCGTTCGGCCGGCTCACGTCCGGTCGCATTACGCCCGCACGAATGCTAATGCGATCACATTAATAACATCGTCAAACTATCGTGTCGCATCAATCGGTGTGTGACTTTCGTTCAGGAGGGCCAGGGGACTCGGACTTCGAACTGATTTTTACCAGTGCAATTATTTACCCGTCATTATCAACGATATGATATTTAAATATAATACAGTAGTACGTTTGAGAATACCGACTAATATTCCTATTATTGTACACGTCGTACAGTGCTATATTATTGTTTTGTAATAAATTCAATCTAAAAACTATGTAATATTTTAAACCGAGTAATTAAATAATTGTTGAAATCGTTGTACAAGTATAGTACATACATGTAAAATAAATAAAACTACGCGATGTCTCATTTGTTCCGCTAATATTTCTTCAACAATTAATAACAGCTCAATTTTCGCCAAATAAAAATTTCAAATCGGCATGAAATGTGATATCACGTAAAATCAAATATGTGTAAAACTATAGAAAAATAATAAAAGTAATATCACCTGGTTAGGGGAAGGTTCACAGGGGTGTATTGGTATGTATACACGGGTATACCCTTCAGTAGATGTTCGTTTTTCGGCGTACATCTAATGTAAAAATATTATTTTACGGGTATACTTCTCTAAAATAACTCGAAAACCAAAATTGAATACTAGTTCATTGAAAATAAATGTTATAAACTATGAAGTTTGAACGAAATATTTATCTGTTGAGGATTACACTGAGAATTGCTGTGTTTAATGTATTTCAAGTTCAATTTAATAAATAAAATTTTGAATAATAGATATTATTAAATATAATATGGAGTATGGATATTCAGCCCGTGGTTTTTAAATATGCATAATGCTAATCATGCAATTTATTACGCGTGGCAAATGTATATCTTGTAGTGTTGTATTATATTGTCGTATTAGAAGATATAAACATATTAGGGATTAATTAAATTTATTCAAACGAAATGAGAACATTTTTTTGAGGTTAATATCTGTATTTTTTTAATGCGTATACCCTTAAATATATTTACCAATATAACACTGGGTTGATTAGTTTCTTACATACTAAAACAGTAAGCGTTAGTAGGTTTCACATATTAACCGTGCGACGACGTGACGTGAGTTAGCGGAATAAGATGGGAGACGATAGAACAAATTTACCTTTTTTTCTAATAGTCGATGAGTAATCTACGGCAAAAAAAAGTTCAACATTATACGATCTGCAAAAAAAAACTGATAATATTCATTGTACGAACTGCGGAAATTACCATTATATCCTTATGTAAATAAAATAACGGGCCGTTTTTTATGTTTCCATTTACAAATTATGTAGCATATTGCTAGTATGTAAAATATATCGTATTAATTAACAACAGTTGTACTCGATATAATTAAACGATAAATGTATTCACAGTTATATATATATTGTTAACGTATGGTTTATAAATGCATCGTATACAAACAATAGGTATATAAAATAAATTTCCTCAGTTCGTATAATTTATCTTGTCGGTTTTATCGCAGATTGTATGTATTAGAAAAAATGTTTATACGCCGCAGTTGATGTACAGTCAATATGATGCAAGTTTATGTGACGTGATAGTAATGTGTCTCCATCTTGACTCTGTGCACCATGTTCACCCACCGACCATCAGGTCCACGCTAAAACTGTTTCTCACTCGTTTTCTCGTTCACTCTCTCTCGCTCTCTCCAGTACGCGTACGCGTTTTATCGTTTTGGCCCTTATATGACTTAATGGCGCCGTTTGCAAAGGAGGCAACTCATGCATTTTTCATAGACTAGAATTTAAAGTCGACACATCATAAAAAATAAATAGATACGTCTTTTTTTAAAAAGAAAAACGTATTGAAGTATTTTATTGACATGTTGGAAATCAGAAAAATAAGATGTCTGACAAACGGGAAACACGCATTTTTTCTTTTTTTTTTTTTGAATGAGTCGAGTTTAGTGATGTGTCGTGGATAAATACCCAACGAGTTGGTAAATATTTTAGGTATTTACCCACGAGTAGATTTAACTACCAAAAATTTGGATAAATATTTTTACTTATTTAAAACATTATTTTAACCATCATTAAGTTTTATTTAATTGTTATAATATTTTATATATTGTTGTACTAAATTTGTACTCGTAATTTAAAAAAGATTTTTATATTTCATAGTTATGAGTTTATGACTTATGGAGTAATGACAAATTATTATTTAATTTTAAATAATATCATATTCTTCATAATTTTGTTGCTCATGTGGTATCGAATCTAATATATATATATATATATATATATATATAATATTTTTTTTTTTTTGTGAGATCTTAATAAAAGTAAAGACTAAATGTTATGTTTAAGGTTATTAACGTTTTTATATTCTTATGTACATAAAAATATTTAAAAAAAAAAGAATATCTGATTAAAATAATCATGATTCTTTATGTTTCATAAGAATAATTTATGTATTTAAATTCCAGTTAAACTTTAAAGCCTCTAGTTTATTAAAATGGAAAATAAAGACTGAATTTTATGTTTATGTACATTTGTTTATAATTAAAGGTTTAGTTGTCTAATCACTATAATTATTATTAGGGCCGGTTCGAGGTATAGGCGAGCTAGACACCTGCCTAGAGTGGCACTTTAGTAAGGGCGACATTTTCAAAATTGACTCGTACATTTTTTAGTTACATCGGTGTTTTATAAGAAAATATTTAAATTAATTAAATCATGAAAACTACTTACCTATATAATAAAATAATATTGTCTAAAGTTATTATATTACATTATATTACGGCCTACGCTTAGCGTTTTCAATTATTCCAAAAATATAAATAACCACACAATCACTTCCACGATTTCCGATAGTCACGATAGTGATGGGTTTTAAGTAATAATTATAGAAATCATTTTTAAGTCTTAATTATAATTTTATACATATTATAATTAACATATTATACATTTTTATATAATCTTATACATAAAATAAAAATTAAAAATAAATTTTATGCTGATATGTCACATAAAAAATAGGGAGAGGGACTTAATTAAAATAAGAGCTCAATTTTTTTTTAGAGGAAGAAAATTTTGATTTAGTCTAGTGCACTATTTTTGCTTGGGCCGGCCCTGGTTATTATCAAACATAATCAATTTTAATTTTTAAATTCCATCTTAAAATTTGAAGCATTTGAATTAGTTGTTAAATTCTTAGATTTATTTGTTTCCCTATTTAAAGTGGTATTGGTTACAAAGTGAATAAAATTAACAAAAACTTTATAAATACAATTTATTTACTCTAATCATCAGTCTTGGAAATACATTGAAAGGCCAGGAAATAATCATAAAAAAGTATTGTGCAACATACTTTTGTAAAAAAAAAAAAAATGGAAAAAAATAATAAAAATTATGTTTTAGAAATGGAAAAATCTGGACTTTGGACTGATATTTTATATGTGAGAAATGTATTAACTCACCATGCCTCAAGTTAAATTTATAATGTCAACAATAATTCGGTCGAAGGTTACAATAGTATTGTTGCTAAATTTGTAGGTGGCAAAAGAATACATTTTTATCATAAAAGGGTTATGTACTCAAAAAGCGCGATGTACAGCTGCAGTGTTATCTTATATTACAGGACCGAAATGTATTAGCATTTTGCATAATAAGATTTGCAATATTAGTCCTGGTGATTTTACGAAGCGTTTTATAAGTGGAAAACAGAAGAAAAAAATATGTAAAATGGAAAGAAAACTTTTATTTGAACCAAGAAGTAGACGAGTTACTAAAAAAAACTTACCAGATAATGACTATGGAAAATGCGAATAAAATATGTGTGAAGAACTGGATATGGATGGAAATAATTACGAAAAAAAAAGAATTGGAATATATGAACAATAAAATAACATTTTCATACAACGAATAATTGATTATAATACGGTAATATACATCAGAATTGTTCATATGACATACATTATATTATTATAAATTATAATCATTTATTACAGAATATATTTTTATAGAAATTACAAGTTAAAAGTCGAAAATACATTTTAGAAATAATTTATGCTAGGATCAATGTTATTATTATTATAATGCTTATAGTATGCTTATTCAATTATATTATATATGCAATTCATATTATTTGTGACTACGATATTTGGTACGACGTCGGAACGGTTTCTATGAAATCAATAAAATTAATGACCGATAACGTTGATAAAGATTTTAGATTAGTCTCACACACACTAATGTGTATTTACTTTCCACACACTAACAAGTCAACCTACTGCGTCATGTTAAATTGCCTATGCTATTTTCCTTAAAATATGGTCGTCTGCAGCCCCCTTAATAAAAGTAGGTAGAAATGTTTTGGTTAGTTTAATACATCGAAACCGCTGTGAAGTAGTTTATCTGTTACAGAACGAACTATTACTTAGGATAAAAATTCGGCGTGCAATTAAGAATTTCCTCCATCTATTATTGATGAAAATTAAATTACTGTGGAATTTCGATTTTAACCACGATTAATATACCGTGATCGTGATTGAACAAAATTATAAATGTATTATTATACATTCTCATAGATACAGTGTATGCATAACATTAATATTGAATTAGTAGGCAATAGAACATGGTAATGTAATTATTGTTTTTTGCAATCGCCGTTGTATTATTTCGTAAGAGATGGACGAAAATATTTATTTTTATTCGTTCAAGTATAAGTAGAAATATTTTACTTAAAACGTTTACCCAAATTCTGAAAATAATTAATGGAATATTTTTATAGCTTTCTATTATGATTATAATTTTATAATTCGGTAATAGGTGTAATGACATATTTACATACACATGTATTAGGTACGTTACCTACTTATGTACGAGTACATTATTTTGGGTTCGTACAAAACGTTTGCTGATTGCAATTTGAGGAAGTTATAATACTTAATGACAATAATCGATCATCATGTTCGTGTAGATAATTTTTTTTTCCACCAAAAATCGAGTTATACTTGATGTAATGGTTATTTCTCACATTATGGTCGCGTCACGTACATTTAAAACGGAAAGCCTCGCGGTCCATCATCGTACGACAGGCATTAAAAGCAATCCAAGTCGTTCTTCATGCGGACAGGAGACGGTCGCGTTTCAAGCACGTTCAACAAAGTCAGCCGAAAATTTTACAAACCGAATCGCAAAGAAAATTATCATAACAATCGCTCGTGCGATAATAATAACATGATGTAAGACATGTTTCACACATTAACTAAAAATTATTTTAATAACATTTTTGAAGTTTTCACAAAACTCTGGACAGTGGTCGGTTATGAAATTCGAGATGAGAGGGAGGTGGGGGGGACAGACAATTGTTTGTGCAACATAGACGACCAAATAGGTCAGACCGGGCCTGGTTGTAACACGATGGAGGTCGTGACGACGTAACCGTAATCGTTACACCGCCGCCGCCGGCTTAGCACAACGTTGTTGTTGCGGCGACTGTTGATAACAACATTCGGACAGTCTATCAATTTGGCAGCGTCCGTGATCAATGATAACACAGGTACAACATTATCGCCGTAACACTCAAAGCTGACGACCGCGGTCTTGCGCGTATTGACCGTTCATCTTTCGGTGGGTCATGTAGTTGACCGCTGTTTTCCGTTAACCGTATAGACGTAAAATAATATTGCATTACAATCGTGATAATAATCGTTTTCGGTGGTCGCAAACTCGCCCGGCGGTTTCGGAAATTCATCAGGTAAATAATTTTGTATTATCGGCGACGATAACTTCTCGATCGATGAAAGTAGTACCTATTTTTATATATTATTTTTTTGTTTCCGTCCCGATTTAATGTTCTTGCATGCAATTTTCGTTTGTTGTCATAACTTAACCGCCAACTGGGCCAAGTTTTAACTTACGAGTTGTAATAAAAAGTTACTGTGTAAAATATTAATACAATAAAATCTCCAAAGGCCCAGAATATTGTCCAAAATATAATTAGGTATTACCTACATGTTTCGGCCTAGACCATAATCAGACAGTAAAAATTATTAAAAATAAACATAGATTCATAGAAAAATATTAAAATTGTATACGAGTAATAGAAATAAATCGTAAAGTAAAAATAACAAAATAGTAATATGAATATAATAAAATATTTTTATCTAGTAGGTTTACATGATTTGTAGCTGTTGAATGCACGAGAATTTAAAAAGAATGTCATACGAAAAAATAGTGACTACTTATATATATATATATATATATATATATATATATACTTACATATACGCTAACAACTTGTTTAGTTTTTCTCTGAAATCTTTATATAACTCTTAAAAAATTGTTTTCATTGTGTATTACCTCCATCATAAAAGTTTTCCTTTTTTTTCGTTTTTATATGTTATACACTTTTTACCTTCATATAAAATTGTGTTTTACTCATATGCGTGATATGTAATTTTTAGATTTTACAATACGAAATAACGAAATCTTACTTCGTTCGTCTCGACTAAAAAAATCAGCCTACTACTTAAACCTATACAATTAAATTATAATCTTATATAAAATTTTCAAAGTTCTGAAATAATTTAGGTAAATTCTGCTGGAAGATAAGAATCTTAAATAGGTATTGCATTGTAAAATAAAATTTAACAATAATACTTTGTAATTTTATCAACATCCTCTGATTAAGCATTAATTTTAATACTGTACTATCAAGTTTAATTAAAATAGTACCTACTGATTATTAATTGAGTTTTATATTTATACTTTATTCTTAATATTATATCGTACAATCGAAACCAAGTAAATTGTAGCAAACTAATCTTTGAGATATGTTTATCTATCTAATTCATCTAATTAGTTTTGATATTTGCTGTGTTAATTTAACTTAACATTTTAATAATCATTAAATTGATAAGTTAATTTAAATTTAAAATAATTTTTCGCACGTTTAACACGGATGAATGTAAACCCAACAATGTATACTTTAATTCACTAATTAATATTCCTGGTCGATGGTAATAATATTCATAAAATATAAATATATTCCAAAGGTTCTTACCTACTGTGTCAATAAGTAAAAACAACGTATCATTCATTGTACTTATAGAAAATAAAGAATCATTGTTTAAAATGTTTTATTTAAAATTATAAAATAATACATTTTGGTGATTTTTATTGAATAATTTTGATGATTATCTTTTTAGTACAAAAAATACGTTTTCATCTATGAGTGCTATTCATTGTTTATATATTTTTTTAACAACTTAACCTTAAACTCCGTGAATTTCAATTAGACAATTTATCATATTATTATGATATTTTTAACTTTTTTTTTATGTACCTATTATATAGGTACCTAAAAAATATATTATGTTACAGTATATATTATTTATTTTGTAAAAATAATGTTATATTGCACTTTGTTCATACCTCTTTTAGTATCTCATGATATAATTATTCACATAACGTAGTTTTGAATATTCAATGAATAATTATTTATTTTGTCCTTATTGTTTTGGTTTCATTATTTTTTCATATTTCACTTACATTTTCTGATTAAAACAGTCAATTTTTAACTCAATAATATCTACTTATTGCTTTATAAGTTAAATCGTATATTTTCTGTATGTACATTTACCATATATTATAAAATACGTTAATTATAGTAGAATTTATAGTTAATTAAATAGTAATTTAAAAATTCAAAAGTCCATATCCATATCCATTTGACATAAATTGTTCGCAAAAGTACTTGAAATTATGTATTTATGTAATTATGTAATTTCCCATATTTTACATACAGTTTTTCAACCGATTAAGGACATTCATCTATCGATTTCTTACACAGTATGTCTATGAAAATATTTGCAATCATTTTGGTTTCAATTGGTGTTCAAACACATTCTACAAATATGGTCGAAAACCCCACGTGAGTATATCTAATAGCTGTTCCTACGTAATGTTCTCGATTTAAAAGTACCTACGAGTATAACGTTTAACGAATAGATTTTTTTTTCTTTTAAATATATATCAAAACATCTTCGAAAACCATTAAAATATCACATATTAAATGTGATAAAAAATAATTTTAAATCGAACCGTATAACATTTTTACAAATATTTGATATTAAAACTATGTAAATAGGAAACGATGAATTAATGTACCGCTTTGGAATAATTCGAACACCTGGACGGGACCCCCTCTCCAACACGTAGATACAATTTTACGAAAATCCAAACTGTTACGATTGAATTTGATTAAAAAAAAATAATTTTTTTTCTTCGTCAATTCATGATTATTTGAAATATTTCGAGAACCTTTGCGACGTGTGGCAAATCGTATCGTGGAAAACCTGAAGCCGTAACGAGACGCCGTCGTTCAGGCGATCTCGAACAGGCAATCAATAATAATCGCGATAGCTGCGCTCGCGTCGCGACGGCGTTTGACCGTCGTTCAAAAGAGTAGCGGAAAAAAAACTCATATCGGATTTGCCAGTGGCGTAACGCTGTTGGCGTCCGAACTCGTGCAAACCGTTTTCCTTCTTTTGGTTGCAGATCGAAGCTGTTACTGTTCGACTTCCGGACCGCGGCCGGTCTGAACGGTTGGTCGGAACAGTCGGACACCGTGAGATCGGCGGGCAGATCGAAAGCCACGTTCGACCTGTACAGAATGCAAACCGCGCCGCAGTCCGCGATCCTCTTCACGTTGCTCAATCCGCTGCCGAACGGCGCGTGTTTCGCCGGTGTCCGCGTCCCGACACAACTGAACTTGGCCGGTTATCATCACGTAGTGTTTTCGTGCAAGACCACAGGAAACGCGACCACGTACAAGATCGTGTTGAGGCACAACGGTTTAAACGACGAGCCGTACCCGACCTACGAACAAAAATTCCAGGTCAGTAGGTACCAACCCCGTTCGACCGTTAGAAAGAGGTGCAACTAAGGGGCTTAGCCCCCCCCCCCCCGGACCAATATTTAGCCCCCCCTCCATAAATATTCCATGTTATACATGGCATACCGCATACAGCATACTGAACTCCAATAATGTCACATACAAAAAAAGACACATTACAGTAAATCCAACTTGGCTCAGAATCTAAAATATATTAACATGGTATTATAAGAGTAGGGGTAATCTACAGGTTATTTTAAGTTTTAGTAGGAGGGTTGTAGCCCCCCAGATTTTTTACCCTAGTTGCGCCTATGCCGTTGGATATGTATACAGTGCTCGCAGCGTTATCGGTGAAGGACGCATGGACGGACACATCGGTATCGCGACGAAATTATTTCTTTCCCTCCCACACCATGTTTCTGAACATATTGTGTAACGCATTTATTCAAATACTGGTTTAACGTTTATGCGAATATCAACAGGTTGAAAACAATTCGGAAACCGTTGTGAAATTGCCACTGTTGAAATTCCAACCCTATTA
The DNA here is from genome assembly GCF_003268045.1 of Sipha flava. NCBI lineage: Eukaryota > Metazoa > Arthropoda > Insecta > Hemiptera > Aphididae > Sipha > Sipha flava. Next base: position 64,898 of record NW_020273083.1, read on the forward strand.
TAGGGGTAAAATAATTCCAGACGGCCCGGCATTAAATGCTAAGAACATTACTTCATTTGGCATTCAAGTTGCTGGAGGTGTTTATGAACATTTCAAACAATCCGGTTTGTCATCATTTGAAGTCGATCAAATATGGGCAGATAACTAATCTTTATAATTGTTAGATTATTAGATTATATACATAGATATTGTAAATCGAAAGGTGATTTAATTAAATCGTTATTAGTTCTGCATCAAGAAAATTGTTTGAATCGATTGCCTAAGACATATATTAACGCTTTTTCATTTAATTATATTAACTGTATTGTTTTTAATTATGCATAACATTTACATAAATTTAAGTTAACATTTTAAGCTAAATCAATAATATTTTAAATATAAAATAACTTCAAAATAAAACTTTTTTTTTTAAAAGAGAGCACTTTTATTTACATATGTACTTCCAATATTTTATAATAGTCGTAATAATTACATAATTTATATTATTTAAAAGTATCATAAACTATTAGTAATCAATTTATTTTAATAAAGTCTACAGTTAAGTTTTTAATTATTGTATGACAATTATGTACAATTCAGGAAATAAATATTTAAGAATATATTGAATTGCGGTTCATCAACACTATATACATGCAAGAGCATGTTCTTCCTCCTTGCTTCTCCATATCTTTTACATATCTACATTTATACATAAAATATTATAATTATTAATTTCTATTAAATATATATTAAATTTATTTTGTTAGCTAATCTTATCTCTTATGAACAAAATGTTATCATAGGAAAACAAATCCTAGGAATCATAGATACTAATTAAAAACCCCTTGAAAGCCACCAATCACCCATCCCTCTGCCCAGGATTTTTGATGAAGTCTTTGCATACATACATATATATTATATATGTGTATGCGTGTGTAATGTGTTAAGATAATAATAAAAGCTCAAAAGTAAGCAAGAAATTGATTAGCTCTATCATAATTATAAAATAAAATACAATATAGTTCAGGAATAGTTCAATTAAGGTTCAGGAATATGGAAATGTATAGATTTATAGACTACAAATGATAAACATAATAACAAATTTAATTTAAAAAAGATGTTTATTTTAATGATTTGGCATTATATTTGAATTCAAACACTTAAATATTTTAAATTAATACATTGAAATACAACATAATATTATTTAAAATAAATTAATAGAAATTGTTAGAACCTACTAAGTAAGACATTTTAAGAACTTTATTAAACCATTAAACCATATTGATATATAATTATATAATAGTATATGTATATATATATATATATATTAGAGATGTGCACGGGTAGGGCCAACCTGACCCAGCCGTACCAGGCCGTACCATTATATAAATATTGCGGGTTACTTATGGGTAGAATTGTAGTATTTCAAAATTATAACTACCTAAATATAATATAATAGTATATGTAATAAACTGCAAAAAAAAAAAAAAAATTGCAGACTCGGCTTAAGTGGGGGCGTTTTGTAAATTTAAGTTTTGTGCCAGATCGAACCAATAAAAAAAGGCCCATTCAGATATCTAATATATATATATATATATATTGTTGTGCGACTATAATTCTCATTCAAATATAATGCTTTCAGTACAATTAAATTTATAAAAAATTTAACTTAATTTCATTTAGTGAGATTTTAGTATTTATTTGGTGCTACAAAAAAAAAAAATTATATTAGAAATGTTATATGTATACAATGAAGTTTAAAAGTGAATGCAAGACTTAAGCATCGTTGTTGAGAAGACTTTCATCCAATGATTTGTATGTAGTCATGTCAATACCCATTCTAAAATAAAAAAAAAAATTGCGATTTTAATAAAATAATAAATGCAGCTTTCTAAAATATTATACACACAATATTGTATTAAAATCATCTATTTAAAAAATAAAATTGAATAAATCAGTAGTTCTGTACATTTAATTATCATTATCGAAAGTAAAACTATTAGTTATCATTTAATTTTAATCTTTTTAATTAAGGATACTTCAACTTATTTATAAAATAACTTATAATACTAAATAAATAGTTTTAAAATAAATATTTAGTTATAAATCACAGTCAAATCTCCTATAACTTAAGCTAAAGTTAACTAATTATTAATTACATATTTAACTTACAGAAAGTAAAAATTGCCCAAAAATTGTATTAATTTTTGATAAATAACTAAATTAAATAAATCCAAAACTAAAAAATACATTTTTTTTTAATAATATTTATGATTTTATCTAGTAACGTGATTTCTTATTTTTATTAAGTAATAACTAAGTATTAAAAAAAATATGCTAAAATTGAATTAATAAGTTATTTACTTTTATTTAATACACAAAGCAATGTAAAGTGCTTAATCTATTATAAAAATAAATTACTTTTTAAATTCCTCAGCTACATTCTCCAATTTGGATGGTGGGCAAACCATTGCTGTTCTTGTAAGTTTTGGATCAAATAATGACATAACATACTTTTTTCCAATTGTTGGCATTTCTTCAAGTTTAACATCAGATATTTTCTTAATGAGATCTCTAAATATTTATATTAAATATTCTTCAATATTATTTAACATAAATTATTTACAAATCATGAATTACCGATTATAATTTGGTGAAAGATTTCTAAAATGAAATAATACGGATTGTGTAATTAAACTACCAATTGATTTTTCTCTTTCAACAATTTCAAAAATAATAGAACATTTTGCAGATTCAAATAGTGTTTGATCCCAAATTGTACCATCAATTAAATGTTTTTCCTATAACATGAAATATAACACTAAAATTAATATCTTAAATACATATTGAAAACCTGTGTTTTGTTTTTAGACAAAATATAAAAGGTATACTAAAAGATCAATTTTACATTTTAAATCAAGTCAAATTTCATTCATTTAATTTTTTAAAAATAGTTAAATTAACGTACTAATATTTCTCTAGTTTCTTTATATGCAGCAGGTACATTTACTGATCGATAAAAATGCAATGAAATCAATGCTTCATTAGGTCTAGGATTAATGCTATAAGAGTAAGCATAACCAAGTCCTCGAATATTTCTCCACATTGGTCCCTATTATGTAGAATATAAAATAAATGTTAGGAAATACAGTAGAATCCGCTTATAACAATCTATAAGAGACCTAAAGAATCAGATCGTTATATCCGAATTTCGTTGTATCCGGATGACGAAAACATGAAATATAAAATCGACCAAATACGAATCGTTTTAACCGGAATATCACTGTACATGGCATTGTAATAAGCGGATTTTACTGTACCATTATTAATTTATAGGGTTATAAATAGAGCACAGATTTATAAGTAATTACTTTCTTTTTAGTGTTGACATAAAATTATGCGAATAAAATATCAAATGATTGTTAATACATTATTTTCACAAAACCTTTGAATCAATTTACAAATGTTTATTAAGTTTTATATACATAAAAGCATATTTATAGACATTGTATAACAAAAGAAGTTTAAATATTAGATATACAATAATATAATCCTTTTGTATTCAGTTATTAACTGTTATATTTTAATAGTTTATAAAATAGTATATAAAAGAATTTATATTTTTAATTTTTAAATAAGAATATTTTTAATTTAGAACATTTGTTATTAAGTCATTTTGCAAAATTCATCAATAGAAAAAAAAACCTTAATTTTTATATTAGATTTTATCCTATTTCTTGTAAAATAATAATTTTGACATTTTTACAACATTCTATGATTAATTTAAGCGAAAAAATGATTAATATAATGTTATTTTAGAGTGTATCAAAATAGTATATTGTTTTTTTAGTTACAAATTAATATAGTGTTTGAAATATTTTAATAAATAAATCAGTACTCTAATAAAACAAGTATTTATATAGTATTATAAATATATGCAAAAATATACTTCTAGCTGTGTAAAATATTGTAAAAAAACTAATAGAGCTGCCATATCTGGATGATTAAAGTCACTGATACAATCAGTTACTTGTGTGAAGTAACTAGACTCAATAGCACCCATAGCAACAGCACATGCACGAACATTACATTGATCATTTGGTAAAATGTATTCAAAATCAAAAACTGTTTCAAAACTGAAATATAAATAAACGATTAAAATATTTACTACAAATATTGATTCATAACTATATTATTTCTTACGATTTTTCTGAACTAATAACATTATTTGGTACTAATTGTTCCAATAATAATGATGCGTTTGGTTTTGTCTTACATAACATATCCAAATCAGCAGATATATGCATTTTTATATTTTTTGGATTTGTCAAAACGGTTTTCATCGCATTCAAATCTTCATTTATAGATGACCATCCTTCATCTAATACAATTTTACTTTGTAAGTTGGTTAAGAATTTATGTTGTCTCAGTGTACTGCATGCATAGTGATTGCTATCTAGATGGAAAATAATTATTTAATAAAAAATTAAATTTAATCTTTTGTGTATGAAATGTATCAATTTTCTATAATATTTAATATACAAATATACCAACTTACTATTTTTGTAAATTATATTGCGCAGTATATCTTTTAACATATGATTACCATCCCTTCGATAACATGAAATTTCATTCATAATTTTTGATAAACTAATTCCAAATTTTTCTTTAGTTATTTCTGCGTTGTACAAAAAATTATGTAACCATTTTATTCCTTTATCATACTTCTTAGGTTCTAACTGAAATTGTAAAATATAATTAAATCATAATTATATTGTATTTTGAAAATATTTCATTATATTAGAATTAACTAAGAACAAATATATTTTTTTCATTTGATAAAAACAAGTTAACTATTATTACTTGAAAAGTTATTGAAATAACAGAAGAAAATGTTCCACATAAAAAGCGAGATGATGATGTAGATCCTATTTCTGAGTTCCATGAAACTATATCTTTTTCTAATTCAGCAATTATATCAGTATAGTGTATTTTAACACCATCACATATGACTGTACTTTCCATTAACAAATCAACCATTATTGGTAAATACATACGAAGATTCAATGGTAAATTATTTGTATTTATAAATGTGAAAAACTATAATATGTAAATTGAATATTAAAATGTATTTTTTTTATTTAATCAATTGATCTGAAATATAAATAAATTACTGTTAACTTACATAAACGAAGTTACTTTTTATGTTGTCGACTTCCATATATATAGGCGCATTAGTTATTTTAAACAGTTCATGCTGAGTTTTAGAATTTGTAGAATAAGTGTCAAATGAATAGAATTTTATGCATTCAATATTAGGTATTTGAAGTGAAGTTAATAGTTTTTCTGGGGGTTTAATCTAAAAAAAAAGTAAACAATCAGAATTAAAATCAAAATATTTAAGTATAAAAAAATCTATTAAACATTAATTTAATTTTACCTCACACTCTACTTTAGCATTTAACAATTCAACTGCCTTTTTTTTTAGACCTTCTTCGCCCAACGTCCTTTTTCTTTCTTGTACTCTTTCTTTTTCTTCAGCGGCTAGTTCTTCTTGCTTTTTTATAGAAGGCATTCCTCTTACAATTACTTTATGGCTTTTAATGAAATATTTTTCTAATATTTCTTTCCAAAAAATTAATTGTTTTTCATGTAATTGATTTAATATTTTTATTTTATTTAATTTTTGATTAAGCTGAATTGTTAACAAATATTAAAATAAAATTATTAATAACTACAATTGTAAATTGATAAAATTGTCAACAACTCACATCAATAAGATCCTTTCCATACAAAAAATCTTTAATAATTACCGAAGACAGTGATTCATGAGGGCAATTATCTAAGCTACTTAACACATTAAGTTTAGATCTATCAACAAATGTTCTTAATCTTTTTAAATTAAAATTACTTTCACAAGACATAAGTTGATTAAACACTTCGTCCAATTTTGAAGGTATTGTTTTATCATCCATTTTTTCTATGGGTACATTTTCAAAATATATGTATGTTGTAGGTTCATTATGTGAAGTCATGTAATATGAGACCTGTAAAAGTAATTTAACGAATTAAAAATTATTCTAATAGACAAAAAATAATAATTATATGGTCAAAAAAATCATCACATTAAATAATACCTTATATTATATTATAAAATACATAAACGTTCAGAGAAACTAATAACACATTTTAATTTTATAAAACATATAAATTACGTCATAATTAATTTTATTTTATTCTTAGTGATATATTAAATCTTAATTTGAAACTAATTAAATAGAGAATTCATTATATACACCTTGTGAACAATAATACATTTTACACACAGAGTATATATTTACAAAAGCAAATATAAGTGCCCTTATTATAATTATATTATGTGGCTAAGATAGTAAAATTTCCAGGAGAAAAAAAAAGGTAAGGAAAAATATAATTTAGATATGTTGAAATAAGTTTTGAAATAATTAGAAACCCGAACTTTCATGAAACAAAATTTTTTTAAAAATTCAATTATTAATTATTTTTCATGTCTGATTTCTTATACATACGCCTGTATTTATATAATTTTACAAATATTGTTAAATTATCTACAGATTTAAGTTTTACATTTTTATTTTTCATCGTTCAATTAAATTTCAATTACTAATTTAAATATAAATTAATTTACCTCACTACAAAACGGGTCTTCAATTTCAACCATTTCTTTGGGCAAAGGACTTATTGGAGTATCCGTAAGGTATTTCAACAACAGCTCACAAGCAAAATAACTATATAATATAAATCAAATAATTAGATAAAAATTTTAATAAATTTACAAAAAAAAAAAAAAAATATATTTATTTAACTCAATAATATCGTTAGGGCCTCTATAACCAATACTAATTACACCATTAGTTTCTTCATCAGAAGGATAAGGTATAGCAATATTAAACGATTCAGTTAATGGATCTACTTGACTTTGCCATGGTCTAATATAATCTCCTCGATTACCCTACAAAAAAAGGAATTTTTATGGCTTTAGATTAAATATTGTGAAAACTAGTGAATAATTAATAAAACACATTAATATATTAAATAAGTAAATGCATTACTTTTGATAAAATCTTTTGTATGAATGGCTCTAAAGCATCAAATACAGTATTATGTACTATTTTTCCACTAATAAGAAGTAGTACATTTTCAGGTCGATAAAACGCATGGTGATATTTGCGAATCTATAACAAAATATAAATATTTATTATTATTAATTATTAAAATAAAATATATTAAATATTTTATTACATTTTCATTTGTAGTTGATTCACGTAGATTTTTCATAATACCTCCAGTTTCTGATTTATAACCACATTTTCCTGGATATAAATGTTGTAATAAACTTCTTCCCACAATACTATCACTACTATTTTCTCTACCTTGCATTTCACAATATACAACACCAGCATCTTGTGCATCATATGTTATATGATGAACTTCTGTGACAAATCCTGCATTCTAAAATCAAAATTAACATCAATATATATATATTTTATAAAATATATTTAATTCATACTAAATATTAACTACAATTACGGTTGATTTATATTATAGAAGTTTAATAATAAAAATAAATGTTGAACAAAAAATATATATACGTAAGAAATATGATATATAACTATTATAACTATACAATCAAGTATGATACAAAAGTACTAATACTATACCTATAATATTACTCACATTAATAGTTAAATTCAAATTATAATGTAATATAAATAAATGGACTAATATAATAATATATTAATATTAATAAAATATAAGTATGTTTTAGTATTTAGCATAAAGAATACATACCTTTAAAGTAGGATAAAATATATGATCAAGATAAACAGGAAGTAATGATAGAAAACCTTCACTGCCAGCTGTGCTAATGGTGTAACATGTATGATCAACATCTAAAATATAAATTAACTAATATTAAACTTGAAATTATTTAAAGACATTTTTTAAATATTATTATCACCTGTCCAAGCATTTGTACCAGATGCAAGGCAGCGATTAGCCAATAAATCAAGAACTCCTTTAAAAGGATAATCTTCAGATCCTAGAAATATTAGGTGTTCTAATGTATGTGGTATACCATCATCATCATGAGCTTCAGTAGCTATAAAATGTATAAAAAAAATTAGTTCTAATCATGGATCAGGGGTCGAACTCATAAGACTTATTTCATTAAAATATATTTAGCAAAAATATTATAAGTAGATACATAAATACAGATTAATACATTTTAAAATTTTAATCATATTTATTATATATATCATATATTAATAATATATTTATAATTCAAACGGACAATATTCAATTTGCAATACAGTAATAATGATAACAATAATAACAAAATAATACTTTACAAAAAATGTTTATACAAATTAAAATAAAACAGTAGCATAAATTATTAATTTCATGGATGTATACCTAAATAGAAGAAAAAATGGCTAAATTTATAGTAGAAAATAATATTAAGGAAATTGTTATGTTAATACAATGATTATTTGAATAGTTTATAAGGAACTTGGTTGTTTCCAGGACACATCAAAATATTTAAGGGATCATTTAAATTTGTGGGAAATATAAAATAAAGAACTATTGCGAATGTTATGGATATTCATTTTAAAATTGATCCAACTAACTAAAAATGAATCATCAATCTTGATATTTAATAATTTAAAAAGAAAATTGCTTTAAATAATATTTCTATGTGTTTTTAGAGATTCTACATTTAAAATTTTTAAAATATTTTCGTATAAGGTGTGAGGAGTTTTTAGTGTAATAGATTTAAAGCATATGAATTGAAGGATTTTATTTTGCACTATTTTACATTATTTTTTATTTATTTTGTCACTATAACCAATGCTATTATTTTCCCAAATTTGAAGAGTATATTCAAAAGTTGAGCTGATAACTAAAGTTTAAAGACATTTGAAAGTGAGGAGGTTGTGGAATTTGGAACAATTTAATTTTATCATACCAAAAACATATATTTATTGTAATCGTGCATTTATTGGTGAATATATATTATTATTATATTAAAAACAAATAAGGTTTTATTATTAATAGTTTATATGGATGTGTTCAATAATAGATTAGTAAAAAATAAATAATAATTGAATATATGGCTAAGTCTTTTATCACATTAGCACATACTAAACTAGTGTCTGAAATAGAATAATTAAAGCTAAATGTCTTATAGTTTTTAGAAAATGACACAATTTGGTATTTTTCAATGTTAAAGGAAACACCATTCATTAAATTTAATTAAATCTTTCTGTAAGAGTAAATTATTATCATGGGATGAGTTTGATTTATAGATTTTTGCCTCATCAACAAATAAAAGAATACAAGAATTAGTGATGGAAAACAACACATCATTAATAAATAAGTCGAAAAAAAGAGGAAAAAAATGATCCCCTGAGGAATTCCAAGTCACCTTTAAGGGAGTTGATATAAAGCTTTTATACAGAACCAATTGTGTTCGTTTACATAAAAATGAATTAATCCATAACAAAAGAGGATCAGCAAAGTCAATATGATGAAGCTTATGAGTTAATAAATCATATTTCACTATCAAATGGCTTTTTAAAGTCTGTATGTATAATATAATTTTATCATTCTTTAAGGAAAGGATTAAGAGATTTAAAAGAATTAAGTATATGTTTGATAGTTATTAAGTTTGATACCAATGATTTATTATTACGAAACCCATGTTGCTACTAATATGTTTTTGAAGATAAGAGAATATTAACATATAGAGGATCCTCAAAGGTTCAATATATTTTTAATAGATTGCAGCCCAAAAAAAAGTTTGGTCCCCCTTAGTGTATATAATTTGATGTCTTATAACATTAATGTAGAGTAAGCAAATTTTCGTAATCCAAGTGCACTCTGTAAGTCGATGTAATAACATAAAATAAATGTACAGGTACTACGGCAGCTGCTTAAGGGGGAAAGTAAAGAAGAAGAGATAGACTTACCTAGAGTGAAGTATCCTTGTACTAGTGGTCCTTCGATGTCACCGAACACGATGGTCATGCCAGTACGCCGACACTTGTACTTATACACCGGTATCACAGACTCAAACTTTGAATAGCTGACCAGTTCATACCGGGAGGCTATCTTCTCGCTGATCGTCAATTCGTCGGAAAACATTTTGCATTCGTCGCTCATGAAATCGAATTATGTATCGGACTGGTAGTAACGGACACACGGCAATGAATGGCGGACGGACGGCGACTATATGATTACGAAAGCCGTAGATGAATAGTTCTTTTTTCTTTTTATTATTTGTTTGTATTGAAGACAACACGAAGACGTACACAAGTAATAAATAGAACGAACGCGTTTAAAGCCGAACGTTAACAGTGCGAGCTACGGAACAGCGATACCGGATGACGGATCAGTTGTTTCCATGGGGGGGGGGAGAGCGGTGGCGCGATCGATCGCGTGATTCCCAACGTGACGAGACAGTGCCGGCACATTTCGGCGTCACGGCACTTATTTGACATCGAAATTCACATTCAGACAATCAAGTTGCCGTATTCCAATAACTGTTATCTATAAATCTTCGCAGTATTCAACAACAGATAATAAAGATTTATTGCCTACGAATTCAGCGACCGTTTAAAAACTGCGTATCTGTCTTCGATTGCGGACACGGACATAGATAATAGTTTAAAGATTTTTTTTAGATAATAATAATAGTCTATTATCTATATCTGTGATTGCGGATAATCTCGTTAACGAGCATTTATCACATTGATTTGATACCAGGAAAAATACCTATAAGTAAACAGGATCAATTTGTTTTTTCGTTCTGGCGAGTTAATAACCCAGTGACTGCATTAGCTTACAATTCTAATTGCTGCAAGTTATATTGATGTTACACATTGTTGTCAATCTGGTTGAAATTTGATGACCGCGGAAAATAATAAACAAAAGACTAGGCAAAACAATTTTTATTTTCGTTATACAAACTAGTTATTACAATTTAATAAACAAAACAAAGTAATGATCTTAATTTATTATTAATATTTTTATAATCTTTTTGTAATTTAGCAACTGAATCCAATTATACCTTCCTTAAGATAATTGCTCTGATAACGGTTTTGGTTATTTTCTAAGTCATTGATAAAAATGAAACGCTTTGTACATTACTTTTGAATTATTTTAACTGTTCCCAGAATAATTGCAGTAATTCTTGTTTTTTAAGAATGAGTGTTACTTTTTCACTTCAATGTTTGTTAAAATCTATCAAATATTTTTATTTAGTATAGTTCTTACCTAGGTACTTAAGTATCAAAGAAATTTCTTTTTAGAAGATATTGAAGCTGAGGTTGATAGATTTGTTTCTGATAGTGTCTTCTACTAGTGATGGCCATAATCAAATTGTTTTAATTAGTAGCGTTAATTGGATCCAATTTCTGGTGGTGCAGAGGCATATTCTCAACTTATAATTTCCAACACACCAATTTTCCAATTACCTAAGTGAAATACTTCCCAATAAACTATATTTTCCCTTATATTTTTTTAAATAGCAAAAAATCTTGAATTATTTTAGCAGTAAAACCTTTAATATTATAATATTAATAAAAAAACAATCAAATTTAGTTTTTTGTATACTGATTTCCTTGGCTCTTGAAAATAATATTATAGGTATTCAAATTTCAATGATTTTTTGGTGGTGCAAAAAAATATCTTTGCACCACTACATTTTAGATGTGGTGTAGCAAGTGCCACATTTGCACCACCCAACTTATGCCACTGATTTTGATAACCAAGAGAATCCTATTAAAAATCATTTATTAATTTGATAAAAATTAATGATTATTTTTATTAATCGAGATAACTAATTGAAAAAAGTACTCGTAATATTAATATACTTATAGTAAATAAATAATCTAATTTTGATTTTTTCATTTGTTAATGTAATATTATTGAGTAATTAATTAAATTGTAATTTAGGAATAATGATAACCATTTATTAATACTGCATTATGTATAAGTATTTTAAATAAAAGACAAAAGTTTAATTTTATTTTTTTCATTAATAATTATTGACTTAAATTTAAAGTAATTTACTGGTCTAAAAAACTCTAAATTCTTAATTATGAATAAAATGTACCTATTATACCTTTTTATATTTTTAAAATGAAACATAATTAATATTTTACAAATATTTGTAGTTTCTAATTCAGTTAAAAGTTAACTGTGCATTTAGGTAAAGTTTCAAATATAATTTATGAAATATCTTCCAAATTGAAAAATAACAGTTATGTATTAAGAATATAATATTTAAAGTTCATATTTCATAATTAGCAAGCGACATTGTGGTTCAACCATTTTATGCTGAAGCAAATATATACTATAATGGAAACTGTAATGTATTATTTCTATATGTGTACTATTTTTCAGATTTAAAATATACTAATTTGTTTATTTGATAATTGTACTTATAATTGAAATTATTCGATTACTAGATTATAAATCTTAATTATGTCCATTACTAGTATCTACTCACTAAAAACTTAGAATAGAACCTTGAGTATATGATGCTAAGAAAAGTTAAAAATAAATTTGACATACTTTAGATGAAAATAAAAAACTTCACTTTCAGTAAATTTTTTAAAAAAAATATCAACTCATTGATCATTGTGTAAAAGCTATATCTATTTTATACCATTTTTATACAATGCTTAGATTTTTTTTTTGTTCTTTGAAGTTATATTGTTCTTTATAATCAGTACAGTATCAATGTCATATTATGTATGCATAATCAACTATGTCCTCTAATTTTTCTTCAAGTGTAAAAAATGTGCTGTTTACTCTAAATTACATTATATATTAACTGGTAATTGTTTTATTTCAAGCTCTAGACATTTTATTTGAAAATATTACTTGTTGTTTAGTGTTGTATATGCCACGTTTGAGTTTAAAATATAAATCAAATATTTCATCACTAGTCCAATTCTCCGTCAGTTAAACAATTTTTAATACTCTTTGTAACAAAATAAAGTTAAAAACGGATTGTGTGTGTGACGTGCGCCTAAAGTATTTATGTGTGTTGTTATGCGGTGAACACGTTAACACACGTACATATTTAGTGCCGAACGTAAAAATTTACGGTGAATACGACGCACAACATACATTTTTACTAGTGTAAACGCGGCTTTATATAATAGTAATAATGTTGAGGCACGAATTCACGATGGCATGGTATTTATATATTATTTATAGAGATTACAAATAAATACATTTTAATTTTTAGAATCTAATAAGGAATCATTAAAAGTATTCATTAACTAGTAGGTATTCCGTAGTAAAAAAAAATTTATTTAAAATAATACAAAAAAATATATATTAAAAAAAAGTATTTGAATAGATTTATTTAAATAACTTTTATACAAATACTTTATAACACTTGTTCTAGTTTGCTTCTAAAATTTTTTAATCAATACAAAAAAATATATTTTATAAAATATGCTCCTTCGACACTGCCTTTTGTAATTGAAGATTTGAATACAATGCCCGTTTAAAAAAAATAGAATAAACTGATCATGTTATTTAAAGTATTCATATAAAAAGAGCTTTTATATGTTTGGTTTAGAACCTATGGTATAGAAATTAATTGGTTTGGAAGCATATTATGGATTTTATTCTTAAAAAAATAAACCATTATCATAATCTAGTTTATATTTTTAGTACAGAATAAGTATTATAAACAGTTATCTAAAATTACAATGTAACTATGTTTTTATTTTAAGAATTTAAATTAATTTAATTTGTATGATAATATATTAAATATAGTTGTGTTCATTAATTTGAAATTAAATATCTAAACGTAACTTAATACTTCAGTTATGAAAAGTGACTTATTAGTTATCACTTATATATTAAATTCCATAAATTAAATTAAAGATGATAATCTATAGATTATTTAACATCTTACAAAACCAATAAAAACAAAGTAATAAGAATGATATTAATTTTATTATTATATAAAATAGTGTGCAAGTTATTTGCTTATAAGCCAATCATTAACTTCCTTCATAGTTTTTTCTGCTTTGTCAGCCAAAACATTAAATGATTTAGCTACTTCATTAAACGACGGCAATTCATCCAAACAACTAAAAAGAATAATTTGTTATAATTTTATCAATGTTTACATATAATAATCATAAGTTACCTATTATACATGTTGGATTTTGAATGTTGGTTATCAGCTAGAAATCGATTTTGTGATTTTAGTCAAGTACTAATTTATATACTAGGCGTACGAAATAAAATATTACTTGGTTGTATAATAGAATAATAAGTGTCGTATTTTTCTGATAAACTTATTTCGTCGATTTGAAACTTTGAACCATCTGTCGACATATGTCTATCCTGCATTGACGCAGTTGACGAATTATCTTCGGAAAGTCTGTAATCGCTTAATCGTTCTAAAGACACCAGTGAATTTTGATCGTATCCCGCACACTGTCTGGACTGAGTAGGTGATTTCGATTGGGATTTGACGTATTCTTCACACTTGGCAGCTGAGAAAAAAAAACCCATGTATAAAAGTATAAATTCTACACCAAAAGTTAAGTCACATATGTGTCCATACTTTTTCCTTCGTCCATTTTTTTAATAATTCCTTCTAAAAATTCCGGGTTGGTCGACAGACGGAAATTGTCTGGATACAATTTATCGAACACTCTGATTATCTCTTCGTCTATTTCTAGTTGTGTTTTTTCATGTTCGTGAATTAACCTGCAGAAGGTCAAAATTTTCAAGCTTAGCTATCTTTTGATTAACTCGTTCATTCGTTTCTACTATGACTTCGAATATTTTTGATTAATTTTAAGATTTAAATGTGGTTATTGTAGTAAAGTCATATCAGTTTTCGATTCAAATGTTGGGTTAATTATTTTAAAAGTATACATTTATACTTAAAATGATTTATTCATACGTCAGATCCAATTTGCTACTAATGATTCAATTTATATAGTAAATTTTATAGTGAATTCAATATGTTATTTACCGTACATTTTAATTTGTTATTAAATATTATTTATTTATTCTTCGTCGGGCGCTACTACATAGGTCACTACTATCTATAATAAAAAGCATGCATTTTTAACTGTGTATGATATATATTGTTCTTTTTTATGCTAGTCCCCATAAACTTGTATTGATACTCAATGTTCCAATA
Source organism: Sipha flava (assembly GCF_003268045.1). NCBI lineage: Eukaryota > Metazoa > Arthropoda > Insecta > Hemiptera > Aphididae > Sipha > Sipha flava. The sequence continues at coordinate 80,106 of NW_020273083.1, forward strand.
TAATAAAAACATAACAGTGTCGATGGAACTAAGTATAACATTTGGTACAAAATAAATGGACCTTATCAATTGAGATTGACATGTCAATGAACGGATTACATAGAATAAATGTAAAAAACTCCACTACACCACTGTTCATATGTATGTTACGAACATACATATGTGTACACCCTTACGATTACTATTAAATGTAGAGGGGATCACATAAATAATTTTATATATCATTAGTATATAGACATCAGTAATTGCAACAACTCAAATACCGTAGGGTAGAATAATTACGCAAGCGAATATATACCACAGGATGATCTATCATTGATTTGTAAAATACGTGAAAGGTAGTTGTGCCAAAGGTAGATATCGTGAGGCCAACCATTCTATATATAATGGATAGTCCAGGTATCCAGGTAATCCATAGTAATAATTATTTGATTGTGTAGTTTTTTATTAAAACACAAATCGCACATTGTTAGCAAAATACTGTATTGGCAATAATGGGAAAACGAAATACGAAGAGTTCATACAAGGCCGGGGTATTAATTATAAAATATACATTTACGTAAAACCATATCCGTGTCAAGCGTATTACCCTCTTAAAAGGACTACAGTCTCTTACACAAGGACGGGGTATATAGGTCCCAAACAAACCAATAATCAGATGTGTTACAGTCCGATCGTAGCAAGTACCTTCGCACCAGTCAACTTTTTAAAAATTAAATGTTTGGACTTAGAATATTTTATAATAAATGGAGTTTAACTTAATTTGAGTTAGGTATTATTTGAAACATCCTATAACATTTCCTAATCTCATAACCGTTGAAATGATGGTACGCAACATGTAATACAAAATGTATAGCTGTTAATATATAGGCACTAAAAAATTAATTTAACATCGTTAATTTAAAATCTTATGCGAGAACCAATACATAAATTATCAACACATTTTGTTTCACACTAAAATTAATCTTTAGAAATTAGCAAGATAACAACACACTAATTTAATAATTATGCATAAGCATCATTAGTTATTACCAATCGATGCAACAATCAGCACCAGGTATTGTATCTCCTGTTAATAGACTTTTGCCGTTCCATTTGAATCCTAATTCTATACCAAGGTTTTCTTGGTCCGTGTCTAAAATTTTACAATGGTCTGAATTGTTCTCGGAATGCCTGTAAAATGATAAACATGTCAAAAATTGTTTTTATATACTTTTACCTACAACAAGAGAGCGCCCATTATGAGTAGGTAGGTAGAAGTAATCTTAGTTTATTACATTAGGTATCTACTATAATTTGGTTACATTTCAAAGACGAACATTTTCGTTCAAAATAAATTGTTTCTATACATTTTAAATAAATAATTTTTTTTTTTTTTTTTTTAATTTAATTTAGTGTTTTCATGTTCTTACGATACTAGAATTGATTCAATATTATTATTTTATACAATAGTATTACCTAGTTAATTATTTTGGTGTTATGGCCTTATGTCTCAAGCACAACCCTATAGATCTACATATCATTTAAGTAGCAGAAGTATTGAAATGTGTATTAGTGCTATGTTAACGCGACTTAAACAGCGCGCTGTTATCGAATTTTTAACAGCTGAAACTCCTTCTGAGATACATCACATTGAGATATACGTACCTTGAATATTCTCGTATGGTTCGCAATACGTTTTTGGATAATTCGCCGGGCATTTTGAATCAAATCGTCAACGAGTTGGTGATGTTCATCGCCTGTGACAGTAATTGGACGTCTGCTTCACGTTTTATCATCAATTATAGTTTTTCCATGCTCGCAACCACGAAATTTTAATACCCATCGATTTATAATAGATTTATCAACAGTATTGTCATCATAAACAGCCTTTAAACGACGATGTATTTCGGTAGGAGTCACATTTTAAACTATTGAAATTTCCATAATAACGCGCTATTTAACTCGTTTTGACAGAGCACTAGAACACATTTCAATACTTCCGCTATTTAAAACTAAATGGTAAACCCAACGCTTTCAAATTGTGTATGCGCATAGAGGGAGAAAGTAACTTAAGAATACCATCAATCACGCTTTTGTAGGTTATTTTGTTTTCGTTTTACAAGCATTTGTGCATTACTTTTTAATCTACTTTTGTATATATATATATGTGTTACAGTTAAAGTGTTGAATTAATTAGTTTATGAAATAACCAGGTATTTTATAAAATAACTAAAGCTTGTAGGTAATGTACATAATTTATATTTTAACTAGTTATTTTATACATTCCCTGTCATCACTTCGTTAATGTGTCAAATTGTAAATAACAAAAAATCATGATACATATAGTTTTAATATTTTCAATAATTTAATATAACATATTAAATCAGATAAGATTGACGTTATTTTTGTCTGTGACCGTAACGAACGCTTATCGTGTTATTATAAGATTATCGTTTATCGTATTATTATAAGATTTTCGTTGTTGGTATTTGATACATGTATTATACAGGTTTAAAGTTTAATAATAATTTTACAGTCACACGTGTTCGCTGTTTGTTCGTCTGTCTCTACACTATTATTTTAAGTATTAACTATATTGTTCACAATGAATGAATTCAATTTAATGAAAGAAAAGTTTTATATTAGTGTTAAAAATAGTTTATTAAAATCAATTAGTGTAGTTTTAACAAAAGAAAAATATGCAAGTTTGATGATAGACGTGAAAAAAATGAAAATAAAAAAGGAATCTTCTCGTAACTATTGGTTAGAAAAACATTACGATATTGTAAAAATAAACAGCATTGAAAAATTAATACTACCCGAAAGTAATCAATGTAATTGACTTAGTTTAAATAAAAATTAATTAATTATTCATAGCTGAATTATTCATGGCTGGGCACTTATGGAGAGAGAATGGCATATGCAAGCAAGTTCTGATGGGCAGAATCAATGGTAGAAGACCCAGAGGCCGCCCCAGACATAGATGGATGGACACTATAAAATCAGACCTAGCAAAGATTGCACCAGAGACAGAACTAGCAGGAAGTGAAAATAGAGAGAAGTGGCAAGAAATTGTGGAAGCAGCGAAGGCCCTCAACGGGCTATAAAAGCTAAAAAAAAAAAAAAAAAAAATTATTCATAGGATGACGTTACTGACGTAGATCGACCAACAGTTGACACAAAAAAAGGTATAGTTTATTTAAATATTTCTACGGTAGGTCAATTATGTCGTTTAGCTAAGCTAAATTAGCTTTTTGTATATTGTAATTATAAAAATAATTAAATGTTTTAAGAAGAAGAAAAAATCTAGAGAAAATTTGGAAAAACAGGCAAAAAGAATGAAAGATTTATCAAATACTAAATTTTCGGTTGCTAATATTGGTTCTATAGTGTGTATCAAAAATTTCCGATGTTGATAAGGTGATCCTCATTCAATTATTGCAGTTGTTTCAAAATTAACTGACGATTGGTTTTATCAACTGGGATGCAATGATGGTAAAAAAAAATTTAAATAATACAAATTATTTTTTATTTTTTATTTATTTGATACCTTACCTATACATTATAATTACAGGAATGTTAAAACAACTATACTCTAGATCCCAGTTTACAGTATGTTCAGAAAATTTGTTAGCTGTAGAAGCTGTTTCAAATGAAAGTACTACATTAAGATCTGCGGCAACTGCGCAGTCACTGGGAACTGGTCAGGGTTTTTTTAAGTGAATTTGTACCAAAAAATGTGACACAGAGCGATGTGTTTGTAGAAAAAAAAAGGGTATTGTGCAACACTAAATGCCATAATAGCCTGTAATAGCATGTACAAATAAATAAATAATATAACTATAATTAATTCATAATTCAGTAAAATAAAATATTTTAATATTTATTTTAAATTTTAATGTATTTTATACTTTAATGGATATCAAACTGAAATAGTATTGAATAACTATATATTCTATAAAATAACTGGTTAAAGTACAATTTTCGTGTATTATTTTATACTTTAACTAACATTCGTAGGTAATTCATGAAGTACCTATTTATTTCATACAATAACGGAACTCAACACTTTAGCTGTAACATATATATATATATATATATTACGGGAAATATTGAATACCGAGAAGAACACAATGTATACATTGCTCGGGCAATTTATTCCTGTCCGAGCAATTTCAACATCGAATAGAAATAAATAATTTTTTTTTTTTTTTATTGATTTAAGGCTTCAACAACAATGGTAATTAGCCAACTAAAATTATACAAAAATAAATAATTGTTAAGCTTATAAACTTAAAATAATTAATAACAATAACATATTAATTAATTTATTAATAATAAACTGAAAATTTTTTTACTAATAATTTCTTATAATTTTATTATAATATAGAACAAAGTATTAAATATCAGTTAATATTTCTTACTCACTATTTATATTATTCTATGTTATATTTATTGTTTTTCCATATCACATTGATAAAAGTAATAGTTACGTTGATACAATTAGACAAAAATATAAGAACAATAATTGATATTTACCAGGGCTTAAAATCGTTTCTAATAAAGTTGGTAGTCGGCTCCAGTAGGAGCCGAAAAATTTTTAAAACCGGTATCCGGTTATCGTTTAATTTTGATATTATGGTAACCGATAACCGTTTCTATAAGGATATTTCAAAAACTAAAATAACCGTTAATCGTTTAAAAGCCGATGATGAAGTTTTTTGGGAATTGGTTACCGGTTAAAACCGGTTTTTAAAAATCATATTTTTCAATTTTTTAATCATATTTTTAAAATCATTTATTTAGGCGATTCGTGGGTTGATAATATAACTTTTATTATTACTAAATCAAAAACTTAATATCATTAATTTGGTCGATTTCACTCAATTTTAATATTTATTTTTTCAAACTGCTTTAAAGTTTAAAACATATTATGATCAAGATAATGATAATCAAAAAACTAAATTGCATAAAAAAATGTTATTGTTATAATTTTCTTATTTATAACGGTAAAAAACCGAAATTAAATATAATAATTTTCTAAGATGACACTAAGATTGATACATTGCCACAGAACTTTTTGGTTATATTGTGTATAATATAATATTGTGTACCCCAAAAAATGGATGAGCAGATATTAAAACAACAGTATTAAAATATCATAAATACTAAATGGACTAAGCCTCTATCAATATCAATATCCACCAACTATTTCGTAATAGGAATCAGCGCACCACGACGACGACGTTTATGATGGTATTTATAATGTATAGTTATACCTATATATAAAATATTCACAATAGATAAGCAATACTTGACGGTCATTAATTGGGACTATTTGGGGCTAATTAATTATAAAATATATTTAAAAACAGCTGGAAAATTAAATTCAACTATAATCTATAATATAAAAATGAATCGCAAAATGTGTTGGTAAGCGCATAACTCAACAACGCCTGGACCAATTTGGCCAAATCTTTTTTTCAAATGTTCGTTGAAGTTCAAGGATGGTTTTTACGGCGAGAAAAATTAGAATTATTGCTGGAAAAACCCTAAAAATAGCCCTTTTTGACCAGGTCGATAGCTGCACAATTGAAAATGAATTATTAAATAAAACTATTAAAAAACTATTAAAAAACTATAAAAAAAACTATTTAAAAACTATTAATTTTATTTTTGGTAGTAAATAACGGTTATTGCATAAATATTAAACAAAAAAAGATCCCGCAACAGGTGTCAAAACAAATAAGAATGTTAGTTCGAAAAATTATTATGCATATCGGTTGATGATTAAACGAGATCAAGACAAAATTATTCTACGATATCATGAGCTTCGTCAACAATTCATGGTCGAAATGTATGTAAAGACAGAGAGCGAACGATTTTGATATTTGCGATTTAATCAAAAAAAGCTGCGTGCAGAAGATTCTCAAAACAATTGTTAGATATTGGAGATAGGAAAGTTACTACAGATAAAACGGAATGTATAAAATTACCGACCGATTTCTGCACAATCATTTATTCGCAAGATGCTCTCATTGACTAGATATTTTCCAATGTACACAGACAATACATAAATCATGAGTGGCTGGCAGAAAGGGCAATTTTAGTAGTAAAAAATGTGGACGTCAACGAATTGAATCTCAAGATAAACATTTATTACCAGGAGACATGGTGTCATACAAATCTATAGATACAGTTTGCTATGCTACTGAAGCTGTAAATTATCTAACAGAGTTTTTAAACTCATTGGACTTACCAGGCATGCCACCGCATAATTTACAATTGAAAGTTTGTTCTTCGGTTATTTTGCTTCATAATTTGACCTACCACGGTTGTACAACGACACGCGATAAGTTGTTAAAAAATTAATGAAAAATGTTATCGAAGCCATAATTTTAAATGGCAAATTCCGAGGTGAAAATATATTATTACCGCGAATCTCTATTATACCCACAGATGTGCCAATACAATTTAAACGCTTTAAATTTCCAATTAGATTGGCATTTGCAATGACTATCAATAAGTTTCAAAGCCAAACAATGTCTGTAGCTTAGATTTGAGCACATCATATTTTTCACACGGATAATTATACGTGGTGTGCTCTCGAGCCATCCAGTTTGTGTTTGCGAAAGATGGGATTACAAAAAATATTGTACACTCTGTTGCATTAAGGGATAGATATTGTTTTTTACTTATATTGTCATAATTAGCGATATATATTATTTTAATGGATCAATTTTAATAAATTACTAAAAAAATAAATGTTTGATGTTTTTTCATTTTTATATTTCGTTACCATTCATAGCACGCCATATATCTTCCTTACATCCTTATCCTTACCCACATTCTTACATGCCTATATTTAATTAGTTATTTTTTTCTAGCAAAATATTCTCTAGAAATAATTTATATGACAAAACAACGTTTGTCGGGTCAGCTAGTAGTATAATATAATCATGACATAATTCAAGTATTAATACCACGAAAAAACCGTTAATTATTTTGATCGGGAATTGGTTTTGGTTATAAAATCGATATTGAAAATACGAGGTAATCGCTTTGATGTTAATATTTAGAAATTTACCTTGATTTCCGATAACCAATAACCGCTTCCAGCATTCCAAAACTAAAAGCGGTTGTGGGTTTTCGGTGATTAAATTTACGGTTTTTACCGGTTTTCGTTTCAAATCAGTTACTGGTTTTAAGCCCTGATATTTACGATTAGGCAGTCGAGTTTTCGCACTTTTCAAGATATTTTATACTTTGTAATTATTTATTTATATTCGAGGTTCAAATTGACTGAGCAATGCGTAGGTACATTGTCCGGTACTCCATAATGATCGTAACATATATAATATATATTAGTGTTGGCCAACGATATCGATAATTCGATACGATATCGATATCGTTGATATTTTCTTAATAATTTCGATACCGATATCTAAAAATAATTATCGAAAATATCACGATATCGATGTAATTAATCGGGGCTCGGGATTTTACGAACGATTATATTATTTTCGGTATTTTTAATTAAATTGAGTAAACAGTATAGGTATAATAAAATTATATCTATAAAAGTATAAAGTAGATACTAAATTATGATATGATATGGTCCTATCCTTATTAAACAATTTAATCTAAATTCAATGTCGGTTGTTAACTCGCAGTGAGACGTCGTAATTATTTTATTTCGTACTTTATTTTATATTTATATTAAATAAAATGAGTGAAAACTTTAAATTAATACCGTTGTCTGGTGCTAGAAGTGATATGTGGCAACATTTTGGATTTAAAGTTAATGAAAAGGGAATTATATCAAATAAAAATCAAGTTTTTTGTAAGAAGTGCAAATGTGCTGTTGATTATAGTGGAAATACGACTAACCTCAAATCACATTTTCAGCAATATTCAAGTACAAAACCAAGTACGTCAAACAGTTTGATTCCATATTTTAAGCAAACTCCATCCAAATTATCAAACAAAACTAAACGAATTAAGGAAATAACAAAAAGCCTGATGAAATTTGTTATTAAAGATTTAAGACCTTTGAATATTATAGAAAGGAAAGGTTTTCTTGAATTTATGGAAATAGCCGAACCTGAGTATATTGTTCCTAGTAAACAAACAATAACCAGACTTTGATTAAATACATTGAATACTTTTCAGTTAGTACAAAATAATATATTAATATAATATGTATTTTATAGTTTTAATGTGCTTTCAATAAACTAAATTATATAAAATTTAACTTGTTGTTATGTTGTTATTTAAATCGATATCGATATCGATATTTTTCCGATATCGCGATACGATATCGAAAAAAAAATACGATATCGATAATTAAAAATATATCGTTGGCCAACACTAATATATATTATATATACATAATATTTTAAGTTTACGATATGGGATACGAAAACAATATATCATACTATGGACGCCACATACTTGGTTATCTTATCGTAGGGCTGCTTGTCGACGGCTGCCCTGCGGATGCCTGCCAACGACCGTTCCCAATCTAGCGGTATGGCTTGTACAGCGTTCGTGGGCTGCTTCAGCATCGAGTCGGATTTGAAAAACCACTCATGCAACGGTTGGTCGGACTGCGCGTAATAGCACTGGAGGCCCGCGCCCGGGATCGTCTGGTAAGCGGCGAACTGGCGCTTGTCATCTGACACCGAGGTTGCGATCGCAGGGTTCAACACTGTCGGCCGGCTGAATGAGTTGTTGCTGCAGAATATGTCCCGGGCCTTGGCGACCCATTCGCCCTCGATGGGCTCAATGTGATCCGGCGGAAACTCGTTGAAAGGGTACACGGGCACTCCGTACTCGAGTCCCATGATGAGCAGCTTCACGTAGTCACACTTCACCCGATCGTCCGAATGTTGTCGCAACGCCTTCAGCCAAGACGAATATTTGTAAATAACTGTCGATAACGAAAACGCGCACACGGAAATAATACCAATGAAATGTATTTAATTGACTCGGGTAAAGATAAAAAATAAAGTGATTTCTTAATGATTGCGTAGAAATAAAGAATATATTGTACTAATATAATGTATCCGTCCGTAATTAATATTTGATTGTATACTGCCGTAACCTACCTGTATAAAGTAGCGGCGCGTAAGGGTAGACAACGAATTATTGTCTACCCAAAAATATCAAATAATTTAATTTTAAAAATGAGTTGTTTATTATATGCTACTATACTATATAAGTATTTTATTTCTTTATAATTTTATAAATAAAATGTTATTTACACTGATTTGTCTCTACAGTATCTGTGTGAGTAACGAGTGTGACTAAATATATATTATTAATAAGTGTAATTTTATTTATATCTTATCTATACTGTAATCGCTCCGTCGTCGCCGTCAAATCGATCGAAAAATATTGAATTGTGTCTCACTATTGATGATGGGCGTATGATATGATAAATAGGGGATGCAGTGGGGTATTACCAAAATTATATGTATGAAAGAGACATATCTCAACGTAATATTTTAATAATTTAATTGCATTCCGACTGTGATTAATGGCATGTGTTTAATATTTATAATTTATTCTTAATGAAGTGATAAAAGGTACATTTAAAACTTAATATGTCAGATATTATTGATATTATTTTAAATAAAAGTCTTGGTCCTTTTTTGTATGAAGAAAAATGCAATTTAAAAGGTAAGAGACCAACACCACATTTATCATTAGAATATTAAGAAGCAAAAACTTTAAGAAAATTTCAATTTTCTTGGTATTCAAAATTTAATAAATATGTTTAAATGATGGTGTTTCTGTTATGGCTGGTGAAAAAAAATGGGGTTCAGTTAATTATACAAAATATTTATCCAATGGCTATTTTTATACATTGTTACGCTTATCAATTAAATTCAGAGGTGGACGCAGAAAAAAATTTCGAGGGTGGGGGTTTTTGAAAAAATAAGAATAATTACCGTCAGGCCCGTATTTAAAAATTTGGCGCCATCGGGCATATTATTTATGCTCCCCCTCAAAAAAAAAAAAAATAAATAAATAATAATAATAATAATAATATAACACTTATTAATTCGTCCATAATCAAGATTCTTTAATATTAAAATATAACTTATAAATGAAAATTGTTTAATACTTTTTTTAATTAACACATTAAACAAATTATAACATAATAAGACATACCATTTTCTTTTTTTTATTGTTTTATTTTATTTTCATTAGGTACATCATTTTTAAAATTAATTTTTCTAAAATATTTTGCCGCCTCTGAGATTTGGCGGGGCGGACATGTGCCTACCCGTACCCCTTCTAAATACAGGCCTAATTACCGTTATTTTGAAATCTCGTAATTGACTATTGACCATAGATTGACTATTGTCGATCGTTATCACATGACCATACAACACAAAATTTAGGGAAACCGTCAATCATAATGTATCATTGTAAATAATATTATATCGATTATGTATATTTACTTATTTTTAATTACTGATTATAAGCGACTTACAAACACGCATTATTTTTACAAAGTATTGCCATCATGGAATTTCAAAAATTTGAGTTTTAAGTACCAATACCTTTTAGAATGTTTGGAAAATTACAAATTATTACAAATTCACTTTTCTAACAAAACATTTTTTTTCTAGCATATTTTAATTGTATTTTGAACAATTCATTTTTTTTAAGGTACATAAAGTAGGATAAATACGTTTGAAATTAATCATCCATTCATTTCGGGGGGGGGGAGGGGGTTGAACCTCCAAAATCCCTTCCTGCGTCCGCCACTGATTGAATTTAGTTCTACTTCATAGTGCAAAATCAATAAAAGCTGTTAAATTATTCATAGCAAACCTTACTATATTCCACACATTTTTTAGTAGATCTTCTAAAAGAAGTGTCTTATTAAGAGAGCAAGGATTTCAATTACCAAATCAATGCAATACACGTCGGAACAATCATTCAAGAGCTGCTTTAACTATAAAAACTCATTTCAATGAACTAAAAAATGCCGTATCTCATATAGTTGATGACCCTGGCTGGGATTCTACTTCTGTTTGTACTGCATCTGGTATATTGAGTATTATGAACAATCAAACATTTGTTTAATTATTGGTACTTTTTAGTAAAATATTTATATTTACCGATCACACATTTTGTATTCTACAAAATAAATCAATTACTGATATTAAATATTGTGTTAACGAAATTAAAAGTCTTATTTCATGGTTAAAAGATTTAAGAATGAAACTTCCATACACGATATCATAAAATGTTCCATTGAAATATTTCAATGGATCTGCACGTATTACGTAAAGTTCATTTTTTAGACGATATTTATCAAAAATATCTGGATAGTATTTAAAAATTTGTCTTAATTTTTCTTCTGGAAAATGAACTTAATATGATGCAAAAAATTTTTCATTTATTATTTCAATAAACTCTAGTTTTTCAAAATCTTTAAATCTAATATTTATTTGAAAAACTAGAGTTTATTGAAATAATAAATGAAAATTTTTTTGCATCATATAAAGTTCATTTTCCAGAAGAAAAATTAAGACAAATTTTTAAATACTATCCAGATATTTTTGATAAATATCGTCTAAAAAATGAACTTTACATAATAAATGCAGATCCATTTAAATATTTCGCTCCTTTGGAATTTATTGATTTTATATTTAAAAGTAAGAACCTGAAACATTTTTTAAATATTTTTAATAATTTTTCAAATAAATTATAATTATAATTATAAACATTATTTTAGATGAACTTCAATAAGTATATCAAGAAATCACGAAACTTATTCAATTAGTATTAACTATTCCTACAACAACAGCCTCAAGTGAAAGATCCATGAGTACTTTAAAACGTATTAAATCCTTTTTAAGAAATTAAATGACACATGATAGATAGACTTTTATCTTTGTCTACTTTAGCTATTGAAAAAAAAAATGTTAGGTGGATTATCAAAAGATCTAACAAAACAAAATCGACGGATTGATTTAAATTATATGAAAATATAGTTATTTTATGTAATTTACTTTTTTTATAATGATCTAGTTTTTAAATAAATCTTATATAACACCATATCTTTGGTTGTCTTGTTGTCTATCCTATAAAATTGTTCACGCGCCGCCACTGAACCAATATTTAATTATGTTGGCAATAATCGGGACTAGTGATTATTAATATAATAATGCAACAATGCATTATTATATATGTAAATCATTTATTCCTAATGCAATAAATAATGTAAGCAAATGCAACTTATGTGTTCTCGATATTATAACAATATTATATTATATTTTATAATTGTATAGTATAAATATAATTATAATTATTGTATTTGAATAAAACAACAAAAAACAACTTAAAAAACTAATTAAGTCTTGAATGCAAATTTAAATTTAATGATATATATGCGTATTACTTCAAATCAGATTTACAATTATTAATAACAAGTAATCAACAATGAATTATTATATTATGTTACTGTGCAATAGTCTTAAACTCGTATTTATTAAATTAATTCTATTTCTAACGTTTAAACTGTTTCAACTGTTTTCAAAATTTAAAAAATAAAAAATAAAATACATTGTAAATTTCAATTACATTAGTATATATTTTTCTAAGTCACTGAGCTAAGCTAATAAATAAAATAGTTAAAAATAATAATAGCTGATAAATTTGCTGATTAGCCGATAAAGTTTTATAAAATAGTTATTTCTATTTTAAAAGGAATACTAATTTATTGGAAAACTAACAATTCTTTTTTAACAACAATTTTGCACTTCTGTTCAGCTGCGGGACTACGATAATTTAAATAAAGCATTTGATCAAGTTTAAGCCTAATTTATTTTATATATTAATGTAAATGTTCGTAGCGAACTATTCGATAAATGTTAATGGCTAAAGTACTTTTATCGTGGTTTGTTTTAATTATATTACCAACATTGGAAAAGTCTATAAAATATTTATAGGGTCTACAATCCTCATAATCACCTCAAAATGTTGACAACATTGTAAACATTAAGTACCTACAGAGTCGAAATAATTTCGACTGTACTATTGAATAATATAATCTAATAATACAATATTTATGCTACTAACCATTCGGATCGCCTAAACTTAATATTCTTAACTTGACTATTCGAGCAAAAAATTCAAACATTCCATCTTTATTGCTGTTTTCAGGTTGTTGTGTTTCGTTTTTAAAATTTTTGATTGGAGAATTTGTTGTTTTAATTTTTGACATTATAATGATTTATTTAAAAATTTGTATTGACTTAAAAATTTAGAATAACAATTTAATTAAAAATCGGACTGTGAATTAAAGATATAATTCAACTAAAAACTACTGTTGTCAAGGGAATTTTTCGTATACTGCAAACAAAAACGGGTATCCGACTTACATTTTTATAAATATCCTATCAACCTTTTCTAGTTTGATGGATACCGTTTATATTATAAGGTACACCTATCGTAGAGTAATTGAGTCCACTGCCACTAGTGAATAAAAAACAATTAATCTATTTCCTTTCATATTTTATGGTATTGACAACATTATCGTATACTCAGATTTTTTGACGATTTTTGTAAACATATTTTTCGTTTCGTTCAATAGCTACAATGAAAACATTTTTACATTATTTCCCGCTACTATGTACTGAACGTTAACGTCTGACAAAATGCAAATTTATCAACGACTGAACGATCAGCTCACAAAAAATCTACATTAAAAGAAAACATTTTAACCAAATTCGAGTATTTAGTACACAATTAATATAATTTAATTAACCTATTAAACAAACTAAAACACGGTCGGTAGCTACGAGAACGCGGAGTACGTTGTTTCGCAAACTATAAGCGATACCGGACTCGCACGCGTGCCTAGAGCTATCAAATGGACAGCTGATTTCCATTTTTGACGGAATACATAACTTGAGTTGCGCCGCCGCCTATACCAAACTTCGTTACATAGACAGTTAGATTGCTTGAGCCCTAGTATCGGCTCATCAATAAAATTTATTTAGAAACCAATTTATTGCATAAATTTATTATTTCATTCCGATTAAAATTACTGATTTCGATTAAAATTAAAAAACTTGTTTGTAATTATTACACTCGATGCGCATGAGGCTTATCAAGGCATGTTTATTACGATTGTATTAATCATAATAGTATAGGCAGACCCAGAGTTTTACATTTGAGTGTGCCCTATCATTTTTTCAAAATATAAAGGGGAGGCTATAAAAAAAAACATATGTGTAGACCGTGTTATGATTTATATTCTAAAAATAAAGGTTTCGTTAATGATGTAAAATAATTATTGGAAAAAAATACACGTAATTATTATTTCAGACTTATTCTGAACACTTGCAGTATTACTAACAAAAAACTAAAATTTAATTAATGTGTATTCACTTAATATGTAATATATAATATATTATATTCTCAATTGTAATTATTCAATTTTTTTATTCACATTATTCACATTAGGGTGTGCCAAGGCTCACCCGGCACATCTCGTAGAGCCACCTATGCATAAATAGTAAACTCGTAGTAGTTAATCGATGTTGTGCCGCGTGTATTTACTACTCGTCATATTATACTCGCCGGCACAACTGCGTTAAGTAGTGTTTTTGGATTTTAGGACCCAGTTCAGAATTTTACGAGGGAGAGGAGCACATATATTTATTTTATTTGCTTTATTTTTATATCATATTATAAACTTTTAGTTCTTTGGTACAGTCTTGATTTTCGTCAATAATAACAATAAATAACCATTTTCAAATATTATTATGATATTATTTAAAAATAAAGTGGTATTCGTGATACACAGTATACGGGGATCGATGCAACCGCACTACTCGCTTCACTATAGATCCGACGTTAATAGAAATGCGAATTGGCGAATTGAAGCGGTGAATTGGCGAGGAGGGGAAGAAATAATATTTTACAACATATTTGCACAGTTACACATAATTGGACATAAATACTTTTATGTTCAAACAACGTCTTTGTTGTCGTTCGGTGTTCATTATTAAAACTACACTGTCTGACTTTTAAGATAGCGGCTTGCGTCTTATCAATAAAAATAAAAATTGACTTATTAGTATTATGGTTTTTTTTTTTTTTTTTTGGCATAGATTATTAAAAAAAAAAAAAATGTATAGAATACAATAAATAATCAAAAATAAAATAATTATTATTTAGAGCAAATTATAAGAATTATAATATGTATTTAAAAAATGTTGGCTCTTGATATCATTGTATTTATCCATGTGGTTAGTGAACATATTCCTGTCGATCTTGTCTTCTTCTTGATCTATTCTTGTTGATATTCCTGTTATATACATAATTATATACTAATCGATCTCAGTGCATAATTTCGTTTTTCATTGTTATTTACTATTATATGTTATTAACCCTAATCAATGATTACTATTCTAATTTTTATATATTTTTTCAATGCGCGAATATAAGAAATGTATAAAAAGAAATTAATATTTCAACTTTTTTCTAAAAATAATGAGAAAAAGTCACGATTGAATTGAACTCATGTCGCAATAAACCTATTAATCACACTTGTTTTATATGATCTATAATATTCAGTCATTAGCCATGTGGAGCTTGATAATGAGTTGACACAGTTTACTTACAATTTTATAGGACTACTCTAGTTCATGTTCAAATACTTCGTCGTGTAAGTAAGGTGTTTTTTCTTTACTCAGATTCATGTTACTATTATACAATTATATTAATATTAATACGTCGATTAATACAATATAATAATAACAAAATAAAATATTTATTAAAAAAACAATCAGTTAAAAATAGTTTAATTAATAAAAATAAAAATGTTAATTATGTTCATATTCTGTCACTTAAATAAATTAGATTATTTGACATAAGATTATTTGTAAATGTTAACACTTCGTCTGAATATTTTCTACTTGGTAGGAAATCTATACAAATTTAAATAATCACCATAATAAATTTAGTAAATTAATTAATAATTGATTTCCTCCAATGTATATGATTAATTCCTACCAATAAACTACGTGTTAAAAGAAAGAAAGATTATAGACCGGTATTGAAAAGAGAAAGAATAAAGAAGAATGGAAGATAATTTTTAATTTGGCAAGATGATTAAACCTTAAGATGAGTTTAAAAAAATGTTTTTTTTTTTTTTTTGGAATTTTATTAACATAATATCTAGATTCTAAAACCTAGAATCTAGATAATAAATAAAAACCACGAAATAGAAAAAAAAAGATGACACCGCTTGTACACATTCTGATTGAAAATTTTTTCAGTAGTTTGGTAGTACAAATGCCTCGTGCAGGTAGTACTATCATTCGCCCGAAGGCTGGTTTTTTATTGTTTTTAATGTAAAATATTAAAAATGACTAAACATTTTTTTTTTTTCATAATATTACTTAAAAAATAAAAATAGTAGCCAAGTTTGAATTATTTTTAAGTCATTATTTTATTAAAATAGGTGTAATTTAAAATAGTTTCAATTAAGAAGTTTTACTATACCATATTTTAACAACTATATATTGTACGGTTATATCATCAGTTTAGACTTTAGCTAATTTTTTTTTGTTTCTTATTTTTCTCTCGAGTGGCGTTCACTCGTATCAATTAACAAATGAACATATAAATAACATACGATAGATTACATTTTATTTAAATAAATAAATTTGTATGATGTGGCTATATGATATATAATATTACATGCCATGTAATATTATTAAAATTCTTACATAATAATTGGTATATGGTTCCAAAACATTGGTTTATTTTTTTTAATAATCTATACAATATAACATCAAATATATTATGTTGAAATGGAGATTATTGACATTTGAACAGCAATTAAATATTGGGTTAGGCGCTTTTGTTTAGTATAAATTCAAGGCGTAAACGTGTCTATCTCGAACAGGATACCTATTTTTAATAATGTATTATTATAATATAATAGTGGAATAATCACAATTCGGCCGCCGCCAGCGCGCGGTTCTATAAATAATTTGTTGACATTTGACATCGTTCTAGTGGCCATATGAATAAGTAAAAAAAAAAAATCGTTCTAATAAGTATATATTTTTCGTGTATTTTATTGTGTTCATTAAAAAAAAAAAAAAAAAAAAAAAACAATGGGTCATGGGAATATCGCGCGGTGAAAATTTTTCTGACGAATACTAAATACACGAATCAAAGACACAAAATTAGTTATAGATATTTTCATGTATATTCGCGGTAACATCAACAAATAATGCACGACGTACTGATATTAGTGTGGGTCCGCTTTTTATCACTTAGAATTACTATTATTATTAATTTATTATATTGATAATATGTGACTTACACGTATTATTACAAAAAACCTCCACTATGGAAATCCTCATAAGTGATGACTGTGTGCTATTGGTCGTAAAATCAAGCGAGCAACGGCTTATTTAAAAAAAAAACTTCACGAACATTTATACCACTGCAGTGTGAAGGCTCCCTTACTGGTCTTAACAATACGTAGGTACAATATTATTTCACTTTCACCGTTATAGTCTCCACCCATGGTCAACTACCAACTACCGTAACCAAAATTTCGTATGGTTTTCATCACGATGTGGAGAAAATCAGGTGACACTACTCCCGTATTATCTTTCAATGGTACGATATCGACGCAAAAGATCACGGAAGTTTGGTAGTTTAGAATTAGTATGACAACATTTGCACGAAGGTCGACTTTTATTCGAGTCGTAATGGAGATTTAAATTTAAATTTTATTTAAGTATATTAAACAAAACTGTTGTGTTCAGATGTAATTTATTAAAATATACTTTTTTGCTATAATAGATTATGATTATTAGGATTAAATGTATTTCAAGAATTATTTATGGGATTAATAAATAATAATAATATGCGTAGTCTTTCCTCGTCGGATTGATAATTTTTTCGGTATAATTAAGCGTATATTGTGAATCATAATGAAGACCACTCGGATTTTTTAATAAAGTTAATGACGAGTTTTCTTTTTTTTTAAAATAATCAAAATACATTACATAATTTATACAATACATTCTGTTATTTACAAGATATTCTATCTCTAATTGCTTGTATTGAGATAGAGAGTAATACAATTTGATAAAATATAAGACAAATATATGTGATTAATGTAATAATAGAATAAAGAAAAATTTAAACATTGAAATTATTTGAAAATTTGAGTGGACAGTTTTAGATATAGAATTTTAGTTTAAAATTACAATTTCATTTACTCTAAAAGTAATAACATGTAATAAATATTAATGTATTAAAAGTGTTAAAAATGTATTAAATTATACTAATTGGGAAAACAGCCAGTGGTATATTGTATATAACTTTTTTAGGATTAAGTTTGGCACAGTAAACGTTTTTTTATATGTATATGAGTTGAAATAGATCGGCACTAGATAAATTATAAAAGATTGCAAAGGTTTTGCGTGTGTATTTTACTAGAATATTATAAATTCTGCATTCTCTTTTACCATCATAAAATTTCATATTTACACCATTGAAGACACTATAAAAAATATACATAATTGCTACTTTTTTATTTTATTTTATTTATTACACATTTACTTATTTAGTTTGTCTGCGAACTATATATTTCAAAATTATTGTTGTGTTGATTTTTTTTTTAATATCGTCTCTTTTTTTTGTGTAGTTAACGTTCGTTGTTTAATTTTACCTACCTACCACCAATTTAAATTCACCTATGAAAAGTTTCGTGGGTTTTTCATGCAAATCGTCTTGGACTACAAGCTTTATACTTTAATCTGTGACTAATCGCTTTCATATTTAAAAATTGTGACCCAAATGAGAGCGGTTATGATCCAGGTGTTTATCATAAGCCTCACCAAGTTTGTTTCGCTTAAATAGGATTTATTGCGACCATGTGACTCGTGTACAATTTATTAGTTGAACAGTTCTATTATAATTCAACGAGCTCAGAACCGGATTCGAGAAATGTCAATGAAAATCTACGGCGAATCAACGAAATCCGCTCGAGGTGCGGATCGCGCAGAAATATTAACCGGAAAAAGCGTTTGACCGTCTGCGATTTTTCCGTCGCCCGAATTCATTCAATTCGCCACCAATTACGTTTCCGTTGTCGAGGCAACCGCGGTCGCTCGGCACAATAAACGCGTGCAGCACGTGATATTTGATGCGATACAGTTGACGGTGACTACGGAACGGAAGCGGTTGCAACGAACGCGAACATAAATACACCCGTGATCGCGCAGGGTTTGGCGAGTGCGTGAGTGACGATATTCTCAGGAAAAAAATAAAACGCCCGACCATGGATCTGAAACACGTGCACGTAGTGCGAGTGGTCCACGACGCGTTGCACGACGATAGCAGTCCGGTTACCGCGCTGTTCGAGTGGGCCGAGAATCGAAGCGGCGTGCAGCGCATGAAGCTGTTCGTGGGCCTGATGATCGTGATCGCGGTGTACCTGACCAGGCCGGACAGGGGAACAGTGATGCTGGGCAACGTCATCGGGTTCGTGTACCCCGCGTACATGACCATCGCGATGCTGCTCCAGCCGCCGGAAAGCCGGGCGCCGCGGCCTGCGTCCGTCGCCGGCTACCAGCAGCAGCAGAAGCTTCAGCAGCAGCAGCACCAGCAACGGCACCAGCGCACGGCCCGGTGGTTCGTGTACTGGATGGTGTTCGCGGCCGCATTGATCGTACACCAGATGATCGGCGGCCTGCTGGCCCTGGTCCCGTTCTACGGACTGATCCGAGTCGCGTTTTTCGTGTGGTGTTTCGCACCGGTCCCGACCAACGGTGCTGATTTCGTCTACGCGCTGGTCGTGCGCCGCCACCTGGCCGATCACTTCGCGGCCGCCGGTGGCATGGACGATGCGGACGGCGCGGAGGCCGACAGCCGCCCCACAGTGGGAGGAATACATGTTCTAGCTGGCCAAAATTAATATGATCAAAAAATCAATTAATTTATCAAATTAATTTTGATAAATATATAGTACACACATTATAAATTATATTACAACAGAATTTATTACTTTACACTTATAAATATATCAGGAAAAACTAAATATTAGGTATCAAATAATAACGAAATAAGAATGAATACAATATAATAATTTTACATAATAATGTACATTAATATATTTTACTATATTTACATTATAGTTTTATATAGTTAATACATTAGTTTATATATATATATATATATTTACAGTAAATTAGTGAATTTTATTTATTTATTTATTTACTTATGTTTAGAAATTAAAAAAAAAAAAAAGATGTTTTTAAATTATATTTTTTTATTAACAAATATTAAAATCAATTGGAATCACTTTCACTACCGCTGGATTCGGATTCATCACATGATTTTTCAATGTTCAATAAGTATATAACTTCTGGAGGTAATTTAGTTGGAGTTTTTTTAGGTTCGGTTTTTAATGAGGTTATTTTAGGATCAGATGTTACTAAAAGAAAATTGAAAAGATCTGTATTGGTATTTAAACGTGAATTATGTCTTGAATGATGTTTTCTACATCGAATGTAGTCCCCAACACGGACTGCCGTCCACCGAACGGCTTTTAGACAGAAGCCCAAGCAGTCCCAACCGCGCCACCCGTTAACCGCTTCGGGCCTGGGGCGTTTTATTGTTCCACCGTCCGTCCCGAGGCGATCTACACCCGTCGCCAGACGATTATGAAAATAAAATGATCACGATCATAATGATAAAATTCCGGGTTTAAGTGACAATAATCTTTACGATGTAGAACCGACAATATATTACTATTGTGTTGGTATAATATTAATTTTAATAATGCAAATCTTCTTGCGATTAAACCGGTTTTAATGTCAGTATTATACCTTTAACAATTGTACTATTATTAACGATATAATTTATACTATGAATTTAACAATATAACAATTTTTAATAGTGCAATACTAACTTTAAAGTTAATATGAATTAAAAAATGTAAATTGTGCTGACTAATTCATTGTTCAAGATGCATAATTTTGCTTTCGCTAAAATTATATGAAAGAAGTACTATATAAATTATTTTAATGAGTATTAAGAAAAAGTACCATGTATTGTCGTTTTCAAGAATTAAATCTCCTTTAATAATTGAAAAAAAAAAATGTACAAATGCCATCGTCTCTCTTGCTGACTTTTTTTTTCGAAATTTATTCAAATGATTTTCTGTAATTTTGGTAGATTATTACCAATTAAAGTAATTAAAGTTTATTTAACGCTTATTTAAATTAGATAATGAAAACAATTATACGGTTTAAATGTAATATTTAATAATATGATACAAATCATAGCGACATATACCCTCAAAGATATCATGCATCACATCTATGAAATAATTTTTAGTAAAATGAAAACTACCTATAAAGTTCAAAACTGAACTATGCTCCCAAATTCGTATCTCCTTTTTATTTTTAAGGAAAAATAATAAAAGAAATTGTTTCTCGTCAGAACTTCATATGTTATAAATATACAGTGACACTAAGAACAAATAAAATATAGATTATAACATAAAAATAATAGTAAGTGGATAACGGAATGTAGGAACTGTATATTAGGATAAACTTGACTTAATAAAAATTAAATTCTCTCTAGACGGCTTTGTACAATATCGCATTCTGAGTGTCGACATCATGTCCTCCATGACAGACCGCGTTCTATGTGCTCGAGGCTTAACAATGGAAACGTGCGGTTGACGGGTGTTTACACTATCATTTATCAATGTAAACGTGACATTGTATATTATATTATAGCCGTTGTATATTGCAAACAGTAAATTTAATATTGATGTGTTTAGCAATATTCTATACTACTTTATTATCTTTTATACAAAGCACTAGTATTAGAGTATATTAGTGTATAGATAAAACGTTTATGTATGCTCAAAAAATTTAAGTCGAATGGATAACATATTATAAGTAATTACCCTGTTCATATCATGATTATTATATTACCACCCACCACCTAAAAAAATAACCTGTACCTCATATTCGACGCCATTGATGATGATAATAATAATAATAATATAATTTAAGAATTTTTTTCGTATACCTATTATTTATTTATGTACTAGTCACGCATGACGCATATCTTAATATGAATTATATTCATTTGTGTCTTATGACTATCATTTTACTTTTTTCATTCATAAAAGTTAGGTTTAACCATGGGTGACCGCAGGAAATTTATCAGGGAGGGGGGCATAATTAAATCGAATACCAAAAAGTATATTAAAAAAAATGTAATCTTAGCAAACAATAAAATATGTTAGAATAATTTGTCAGTACAATTATTGTACACACTTTAATCGTTATCAAAGAAAAACCGAAGTCTCCGCAGTTGTTCGATTGCAAACCTTGTTATTAACCGTTCGATTAATTTTTTCCAAGGAGGGGGAAATGCCCCGTCTTACCATCCCCTCCTCTAGGCGTCCATGTGTTTAACATTTTTAATTAGTTCTACTCTCATTCGTTATTGATTTGTAATCATCACCGGAAATTATTTGTATTATTTTTACGTAGCAAATTAAAATTATCTTGTTATTTGGTTTTAAATTGGAAAATGATAATTAATATATTTTTATAACGGCTAGAACTACGTTTTTATGTTAGTTTCATTATATTTTTTACAATGACAGTTAGGACAGTTAGTTACTGGGTGATGTGTCGAGTACGTGTCACACGTGAAACTGACCGGCCGCAAAATTGTCCGCATCTCGGGGGCGGAATCCACCATGTATGGGAATAACAAACTGTTTTCTCTTCCAAAACGCGATTTCGGATGGTCGGCATTGAGCCGCATTTTACCTACCTGCTTCATATAAAATATTTGTTTACATTTTACTACTACACGAAGACTGAGTCACACAATAAATCTATATATTTAAAATGCACTCGGATATTGAATCATAAAAGTGTAGCACAAAAATATGCGATTAATACAAATATATAACATTTATTGACTGATTATTATTTTTTCCTAACAAATATAAATATAATTCGTCAAATAATATATATTTTTTTAATTATAATACAATTCCATATAGATTTTACAAATTTAATATTAAGCAATATACATACAATATGTGAAATGTGAAATAATTTTTTTCCTATCGTTAAAAATATAATACATTTTTTTTAAATAAATATTTACTTTTAATATAATTATTAAATTTAATTTACAAATTTAAATCGATTTTCCCCCTTCTTCAAATTTTTAATATAAACTTTTGATTGGAGTAGCTATACAATATTTAAAAAATTATGAATATTGGGATATGACATAAAGAAATTATTTTTGAAATGAGAATGAAATGACTCCGCCGGCCATTGTAGTTCCAGTTATAATTTCAAAACGTAACGCCCATATTTGCTGACGGATGATGTCCGAGGTTTCAATCGTCATTAATACGTGACAACCTTGCCTAAAGTCTCGATTTGGCTTGATGTCAGGCATCCCATCTATCTAGATCACAGAGTTTTTCATGTACTTATCGTTTCATTTTCCGACATTAGAAAATACACACACAAACGCGCGCGCGCGAACACCTACACATAATATTTTTTTCAAAATAGATTATTTAAATTTATTGAAAATAATACTTAAAATTAATCTTAGACACGTATTTTCACTTTAGTCTATTTATCTTATTGGTACCTTACCTTTCTCTATTAATTTGTTTTTATGTGAATAGGTATAAGACGACTCTTATATATACAGTGCTCGAAGTGGGGGGGATACGGAGGGATGGTATTCCTCTACTTTTTTGTATTTACAGTTTTCATCCCTCTACTAGTTTTGTATAGAATAACGCATTCCTTCTAAGACTTTTATTTTAAAATGATATACTTATTATCATTTTTTTATTTATATATAAGAAATTTTTTTTTTTCGGTGAAAATAATTGTTTTTGACATTCAGGCCCGGGCGTCCGGCTTATCGTGTTGTTCTGTTTAAGCCGTTTCACAATTCGTATTATACCCGTATTAAGATAATATACCTTATGTGAACTATAAAAAAAAAAATTAATATATTATAGGTACACAAGGTGTAAAGAATGTTATGATGACATCAAGAAATCTGAATTGTAAGGCATCCCTCCACATATCTTGAACTATTTCGACCACTGTATATATATTTATACATTTACTTTGATTAAGTCCACGATAAATTATTAATTTTATTATTTCTACATGTATTTTTATTTACTTTAATATTTTTAATATCCTAAGCAAAGTAGTGGATTTTTATTATGATTACATTATTAAATAAATTATTACTTTTTTAGGAATTTTTCATTATTTCACAGTATTATATATTTTTATTAAAAACTTAGACTTTATAATAATTATTCTCACTGGTAAGCTTCTTGTCCATATTTTGTTTTTCTTATTACTTTTAATATAATTATTTTACTATAATACATTCATCATATTCCTAATCGTTTTTTAAAAGAATTGATAAATCTGTACTGTTATGAGGTAGGTCATGACCTAACATCCGCCAGTAGAAATAATATTAGTCCATCGATGGAACATAAAATAAGATGTCTTCGCTACAAAATGCATGCAACTATAACCTTTGTTCTCTGCGTAGTTTTATTTTAAATTATTATTTTTCCAAATTAGCTAACTACAATTTATCATACCGTGTATCATTAACTGTACTTTGTATCGATATCTGTTCGATTTTAATAATTTTGTATCAAAATTAATGACTCTCGTTCGCCCATCAGTAATTATTACTCTCTTTTTTTTTTTTTTTTTTTTAATACAATATGAAGTAATAAAATCAATGCAGTCTAACCTTTGCTTGACCTACATCAAATAATAATTTTACCATAACATCCATCAGCTTATAACACTATGGTACCTACAGAGAGTACTAATTCATTGTGCCTTGTAATCGAGTGTCGATCAGTTTATTTTTTCTCGGTTCTAATATAAAAAACGAATTTTAAAATAATTAATGACTTCCTTAACTTTGTAAGTGTTTGGTTTTTATTTTTATTAACATTTTACACTATTATACGGAATATTTGTGGTAATATTCTTTCAATCAGAGACATTAACGAATTATAACGTAATCTTGCTGAATTTTTGTAAAGTCAAACCATAAATATGTCCAAATAGTGTTTCTGTTGAATTTAATATTTTCAGAACAGTAATAAAAATTTTATAATCACTCGTCGTCCAATGAAATATTAAAAAAAGAATTTGTCAAAAGTGAAAAAGATCGAGATATTTTTTATGTTCATGACTATCTATACAGATACGTTAAAAACAATAATTTGTGATCCATTGAATGCAATTTTGTGCGGTCGTGCGCATTCAAATAAAATTTATAACTCGAAACAAAAAAAAAAAAAGTGAACTTTGTATATAGTAAGCTGTTTTGTGTTCCATATTTTCACAGGTAATTATTATTTTTAATTAATTCAATTAAAATGTAATTGTTTTTCACCGGCAGTGTCGCAAACTGGAGGTATCAAGAGTAACAGCTGCTACCTCTGATTTATTTTGGTGGTTAACCCCTTAGTGGCGTAATTGAGAATGTTTCATATGGGGGGGGGGGGGAAATCAAAATTAATTTGTATGATAAACTTATAGTATATTTTCAACTCAAATAAAAATATTTCTATACATATTTAATTTTTAAATAGTTATTATTTACAAGCAGTGGTAGTTTTACGGGAGAGGGGGGATTAAGGATGTCTGGACCTCCCCCAGGTCACACGTTTAGGTTGTGATGTATTATAACTTATATGTGAATAAACGCTTATACGCTTATATACAAATCTGGTGATTTTAACCGTATGTCCGTATGCTTGAATGTTTATTACAGCTATTGCCTATTTAAGTATTTATATTATTTTCTTTGAAATCACGGTGTTTTATAATAAGTATTTATAAGATAGTGTAAAAATCCCCCCCCCTCCAGAAAAATTAAAAAAACCGCCACTGATTACAAATAGCTATTTTTTTTAAAGGAAGACGCAGTCTCAACGTCTCTCCTGACGAGCCACCCATGCTAATAAATGTAAAAAAATACATG
Organism: Sipha flava; assembly: GCF_003268045.1. NCBI lineage: Eukaryota > Metazoa > Arthropoda > Insecta > Hemiptera > Aphididae > Sipha > Sipha flava. The sequence continues at coordinate 106,200 of NW_020273083.1, forward strand.
CATATTTCGTAAGATTTTAAAACATTTAATTCTGGGCCTAATAATGTTTAGTATTTTGAATAATTTAAAGTTGTAATATTTACATCAGGTCCAGGCTTATTTTTAAAAAATTCAATAGAATATCTTCAGTAGCTGATAATTTTCTTTTTATTTGCCACATTTTTATTTTGGCTTATAATAATAAAATCAATTACTATGTAGTATTACTGTGTGAGAATCGAGAATGACACGGTTTGTAGTGTATACACGAAGTCGTAATAATCAATGTAATGATACATTGTATTAGCGTGCGATCGTAGTTACTACGAAATGTAAATCTTGATAGTACTGTAATTAAGTACCGTGTATGACACGGCACCTAGTGTTTATTAATAAATAAAAAATAAAGTACAACAAATAATTTATTTTTAAATCTTTTACCGAGTAAATATTTATATCCCATACTAATACAGCTAAACATTTAATTTTTTCTTAGTTTCGTAATAATTTTCAAGTTTGTATTTGAAATATTTCTAGGTATAAACAATATATAAATACAGCTCATGGGGGGTGGGAGAATATATCCCCCATATCTCCTGCCGTAATTACGCCCCTGTAACTTCTGGATTCAAAATATCTACATCATAATTTTACTTCGTATAAGAATATTAAAAATAAACTATAAAATAATATGCCTATTAGCTTAAGCCGCGTACACACGAGCGCGCCGAACCTGTAATGCAACGTTGCACGCGCGGCGCGCTCGTTCGTGTGTATTTGAAACACGCGCGCGATGTTACTACAACCGCGCGGAGAGAACCAATTTTTGTCGTTTTTTCCAACGAACACAAAGGAAATGTTCGGCGCAGTGTGAACGTGTTTATATTATTTTTATCATCGTTGAAACGCGCATACCGCTTTGACAACGTGATTTAACACTAGTACACTGTCGTAATCTATTTATTACTAGTACTCGTATTTGTGTACTTGTAAGTTTTTATTGTAATTTGTACTTGTAATTACTTGTAATTTTTTGTCAATAATATTTCAAAAGTTGAAGAACTCATTCGAGTAAAATTTTTATATTGCCCACTGATTTCTTGAAATTTTAAATCCATTAAAAGTTCATTTCCACTACGTTTTTTAAATAACTCAGTGTGCCACCATCTTCGTTTGCGACCCCTTTTTTTTGGTACAGCACTTCCCAAAACAACTATTGCTGCACTACAAACTAGTAAAGCTTCTTCAGCCACCATTTTTTATATTCAAATAATTAAATTTAAAATTACTTAATTAAAACGACTATGGTCAGTCATGGTACGACTCCGAACGTCTGAACTATGCATGAAAATGTTCGCGGCAAACTGCGCTCGTTGACAGTGGATCGTTTGCGCAGCTTGTGTTTGTTGTGAATTAAAAATTACTTCGCGCCGCGCGTGGAACGCGCGTGAAACGTTGCATTACAGGTTCGGCGCGCTCGTATGTACGCGGCTTTAGAGGCAACTGACTAAATACTAATGAGTATCATTAGCATTTATTATAATCCATAACGTCACAGACAATTGAAAATTATAATTCAATATTGAAATACAATATTGAATTGTATTTATATACAAATAATAAATAAAATAAATATATATATGTATAAAAGATAATAAACATAATGTAATTAAATAAATCTAATTTAATAAAAAATAAAAATTAGCTCCTTTGCATAGTTAAACAAATAACTTATCAGTATAAAATATAAAATCATAATAATTAGCCATTAGGTAAATATACATTTTTAAATACTATACTATTGAAAGTATGGAAATTAAAATTAAAATGACTGAATTCATATAATACAAATATATTATTTAACTATAACAATATAATAAAATAAAAATAAGCTCCTTTGCATAGTTAAACAAATCATAAATTAAGGAAGTATAATGTTCTCATTGATATACTTAAGAAAGTATGGAAATTAAAATTTAGATGGCTGAAAACACTTCAGAAAACTTGACGAGTAACATGTTAATAAATCACAGGCGATTAGAACTATTACTTATTAGACGAATATTATCATAAAAATAGCTGCTATCAATAATAATGCGCCAGTTTTGTCGTTACTACATATATATATATATATATTAATATTAAACATATCTGTGGTCGTTACAGTCGTTGCCAGATAAATTGAGACGGCGGCGGCGGCGCGATAATGGAAAACCAGTGGTTCTCCGTATTTCAATATTATTACCGAAAATACATCAATTTACCAACTATTGTTACAAAAAATATTTTACGATATTAATTTAAAATCAAATATTCCGATAATAATCTTTTATCTAAGAACAAAAAGTAGAAATTGTAAAATAATATAATTAATATAATAATAATACATAATATTAATAATAATATGATGAACTAATAACAATATCTATATGCATTGTTATAAACAAATATTGTTGATACGATTGAAGTGCTTGCGCGGTCAAAACACACCGGGTTAGGTTAGTTGTTTTTAGCAGTGTAGGGCAACCAGAACGGGAGAGAGTACAGAAAATTCTGCAGACAATTTTTTGCACTGAGCCGGGTCCGAACTGGTGACTGCGCGCGTCGTAGCTAACTGTGAGACCTTTGCACCACACTACCAGCGACTAGTTTGGGCTACACTTAGTGAAAAGCGCCGCCGCCGCCGTCTCAATTTATCTGGCAACGACTGTACCTATTTATAGGCAGGTGATGGACTATACAACGTTAAATTGGAAAGTCCAAGATTGTATCGAAACGATATCAAACAATATCAACTGATTAAATGACATTTGACAGTCACTATCTCAAACGCAAAAAAAAATATTTTTCAATAAATAATTTATAGGAGAAGAATTTTCTAGGGGAATAAAACACAATTCGAGTTGTCAAGTTTTTTGAGTTATCGCGACTCTACTGTATAGTATAATATAGTTATTATAGTAATAATATGTAAGCCACTTTACTTATTCCATTCATATTAATGATTATAATAAGAACTTTTAGATTATATAATAAATAATTGATAAATAACTAACATTAATATTTGTATTAGAAAAAATTTCAATGTTTCATGTTTTTGTGAAATATTACATGCTTCAAACACTAAACAAATGTCGTTAACTGTAGATTTATCAGTGTTATATTTTAACTATGAGCTATACAATTTTTTTTATCATATATTGTAATTGTTGAGCTATCATAGTTTTATATTAGTAAAATAAAAAATAAATCTCAACTATAATAATATCCATGAATTCTTATTTCTTATTTTAAAATCTTTTAAAGCTTAGTGTTTACGGGAATTAAATCATAGTTATTCTAAAAAAAAACTTCTGGGGGATATATCCCCATATCCACCCCCCATTATTACGCCACTGTTCCCAATAAATTCATAAGTTGTTTTAATATGATCATGCTATTGCTTATTGATATTTAAATCCTATAGGTACCTTCATTAATAAACAGTTATTTATTAAAGTATAATAGATCCAAATATTGTTACTTAAAAAAATTTTAATTGTACAGTAGTTTTAAACAGTTTTTATACATTTTAAGATTGTATTTTTATAACACAGTTTAGTTATATATTTAAATATGCCTATGTATTAAGTTGAAGAATTATATATTGAACAAAAAAAAATCCTAAATAAAAAAGAAGTTGATTATTTTATACATATATATGTGTGTGTGTGTGTGTGTGTGTGTGTGTGTGTATAAAATAAATACATAAAATAAATAAATAAAACAAAAATTAGTTTATGGTTAATACTCGTAAATAAATATATAAATAAATAGATAATATGTAGGAGTAAATAAATAAAATGCGCAGTATGATACTATACGATCGGTTTCGAATAAAAAATGTATCGTCAAGTAAATTACAAATTTAAGAAAGGATATATTTTTATATGTAGGTTATCCTATTATCAAATTAATTTTATGAACACTACTCATGCTAGAAGGGAGATCGATTTATGTGCAATTAAATAAATCATACAATATATTATTTTAAAAAATCCTATCATTGTCTTGTTTACTAATATTTGTGTGTTTCAGGTGGAATGAAAACATTAAGAAGTAGCACAACGATTCGTATGTTCGATATAAAAGCGTGCTGTAATGTTTAATCCCAACGAATGTTGTCTCTTCGCACAACGTGCCTAAATTAACATTACACCATTTACAGTTAATATCGGCAGCTGACAACAAAACTTAAGTTAATTCTGCTTTACACAGAATATAATTATATATGTATCGTATATAATATATGAACAATCATGGATATCCAAGACGGTACTGACAGACTAACGTCAATTAATTGTATGCTTTTTTTCCTTAAAAATTAAATTAAAAAATTTCCCTTTTTTTTCCTATTTCAAACGCATATTATTGTTTATTTTTTTTTTCAACAAAAAGTCTGTGACTATAATAATACTGTCAGCCAATGTTAATGTTTCTCATTGTCTGATTTATATGTAATACGAGTAAATTGTTTTTTCTTCAGAATTATTAAGATATATTGAAATTCAACATCAGCAATCGTGGCAAACGCTGGATAATTTGCAACAAGAAATTCAACATACCCAGCAAAAATTACAAAATTTGCAACAAGTGCAGTCGCTGGGAAAATTCACAACAGCAACAACTTGTAGCTATTCGCAAGAGGAACAATTTCAGCAGTCGCAACAGGTTCTGGAGAAGCGATCACAAGATCAGCCGATGCTAATTTTTGACAACATAGAACCTTCCCATAATATAGAAAATCCAAATTATATGAATATGCGACCCTCATTGTTTCCAAACACGGGTCAGTATCTAATACAGCTATTTCTCAAAAATAGGATCAAGTTCATGTTGATTTATTTAACATTTGAATTATCATATGTTATTAAACTTTAAACTTATTCTTTGTACTATTTTCATTTTAATTATCAAAGTACGAAAAAAACTAAAACTCAATATATATATATCATTTAAAAAATATGTATGATAGAGCAACGGTTCTCAAACTAGGGGTCGACAATTTATAAACTACCTAACTAGTAAGATGTTTTTGTAAATATCATCATGATAGTTATTGTAGAGAATTACAAATGACAACCGTTAAGGATTGCAATTAAAAACGTTATATTAATTATTTTAATCATATTCATTTATCATTACGTTTTAATTTTATCATTAAAGTTCGGATATTTATGATTTTGCATATTTTTTTTTAGCGTGACCAGAATTATACCCAAATATGATATAAATTCAATTCATGAAGTCTAGATTTCAAATATGTAAACTTACTTTGTATTTATTTACATACTTGAAATTATTGAGCATATAAATGCATATACATTATTTCTAGATTCAATAACATATTAGCATAAATAGCATATTATTTATAAATTATAAATATAAAATTAAAAATGTTCCATATTATTATCAATTATAATCGGCCATCGGAATGTGTTTAGTGTGAATATGAGCTGCAGAAAATTATACACAATAAGTAAAATAACTAGGTTACCTTGTGCAGTCAGACTGCAGCCACTGTAGTAGTCTATCGCATATATTCATGTTTATTCATGAGAAATGGTTTTGTGTACGCGACTGTCGCATCGGGGATCTTATCAACGAGAATGAAAATTAAAAGATTACGACACATTTTGTTTATTTGGTGTAGGTTTAATTTTCTTTTTTTTGTATTTAGTTCGTTCTGTATACTTACTGCATTTCACATGTTGTACGCTGATATTTAAAGTATAATATTACATATTATGTAACATTTAATTTTGATTAATCTACCTACTATTTATTATTATTCATATTTTATATCCTAGTGTATTATTCAATGAAGTAATTTTAAATACACATTTAAAGAGTATAAAATTAATTTGTAATTAGAATTAACCTTTTTTTTTTTTTTGTTTATATTTGTTAAAAAATAGATATATTCAATACATTTTAAAACATAGAATTCCATATCTGACATTTTTAAATGCATAGTTTAATGAATTTGTGGTCATTAATATCCAAGCTCAAGTTATCATAATAAATGAGTCGCTTGAAAAAATTTAAAACCACTGTGATAGAACTCGAAGAACGATTGTAAGGTGGACAGGAGTTAAGGAAAAAAAAGTATAGAGAAAAAAGATTAGCAATATAAAGAGACAAGAACGAGAATGAAAAGTTATTATAGACCCTTGACTTAATTTTATAATTATATATATGGTTTAGCGTTGAGCCCCATCCGGTTTTTATTAGTACTTTATGAAATTAAAAAATATGTATACAGAGTGAATAGATTATAACCATGTTTTAAATTATCAATAATAGTAATTTGAAGATCGGTTATTAAGAGATAATTGAAGCTGAAATGACTTTAATTTTAAACATTTTTGGTTCCATGATAATTTTACTGTTCCGTTAATAATCATAACAATGTAAATGTAAATATGTTTATCATAATAAATAATATTCCTTATTAATGATAATTAAATAAATCATTATTAAATCTTTCATATTATTGATTCAAGCAATTTAAATTAACAAAGTGGGTGACAAATAAAATATACAAAATGTTAATTAATATTTTAATCTCTCACTATAGTCACATCAACGGTTCATTCTCAAAACATGTGTAACTGTTCAAAAAGATTGAAAAAAGAGCGGACCACATATTCTTCAAAACAATTGTTTCACTTGGAAGAAATGTTTAAAGTTGATCCAAAATTAAGTACGGCTGATAAGCGGAAATTGTCAACAGAGTTGAAGCTTACAGAAAAGAAAATTATGACATGGTTTTCAAACAGACGTGCAAAAGAAAAGAGATTGAAAATGTCATCGAGTGAGCAAATTTTATACAACTAAATAAATACATATAATATTATTATATTTATATATTATAATATATTAAGTCGCGTTTACACGATTCACTTTTGGTGATCATTTCGGATGAATCATCCACAGTGAAACATTGAAAATTTAAACAAACAATTTACATGCTTCACTTTAGAAGATCACACACTTTTTGTGGAATGGTATTATTATTATTAATTATTTATTATTATCATTAATAGTTAAAGATACCAATGATAATAGTTATATTCTATTATTATTTTTTTATTTAAGTAAATAGTTAGTAAGTTAGTTATTTTTGTTAGTTTAGTAAATTTAAGTCATCTACTGTCAATCCATCAAAATTTAGCTCAACCACTATTTCATTAAAAAAGTTTTGTCACTTGCAACCTAATTTTTACACAAACCATAGGCATGAAATTATTTTCATTGTAAAATAAAAACAAATTATACATACTTTATTTTTATATTATGGTACTTTTATATTCCACAGACATTGGCGATATTCCATTAATCTAAGTATTAATGGAGTATGGTTATTTTTCCGTTTAAAACACATTGTACTTAATAAAAATTGGTATACACGTCTTATTAAAACAATTTCAACGGTTACAACTAATAATAAATAATTATTATATACTGAAAGTGTTATGGTAAATTGATAACCATTTACCGCGATTTTCTTATCAGAGCAAAATATCAAAAATAAAAATATATATTTGAACATTCACTTATTTTGAAGATGAAAGTAGTGTTTACACAATTCACTTTTGATGGTTCAACGTGGATGAGTCACTCAAAGTGAAGGAAAATTGGACTCGACCGAACTTCGTTCATCGTTCGACGAGGATGATCACTTCTGATGATTAAATGTTTACATTGTTCATTATTTATTAATTTGGATGATTTTTCCAAAATGATCACCAAAAGTGAACCATGTAAACGTGGCTTTACATTTTATGGGTGAAATGGCCATTATTTACGGATAAAACGCATTATCTTGAATAGTTTTGTACCTAAGCAATAAATAGGATGAAATATTATAAATATTATACTATACTTTAATACAAAGAGGTATTTGGAATTGTTTTTTTTTAGAGTACTTTGATATAATCTCATAATATATTTAACATAAAAAAAAAAAATTAACGCATTAATCGTTTAATAATTAAATTTGAATGAACTTACAATAACAAAAATAAATGTTATCTTTATTTACATTATTGCGTCTATATATTGCTTACTCTAATCAACAAAATAATTATAATTTAATTAATTTAATAATTATAATACAAAATGCACACTTCACTTTTTTAGTCAAATTTTCCATTTGTCATGTCGTAAGCCATTAATTTGGAATTTCATGTGAATCCAAATTTTAATTTTAACTAGATCACACAAAAATCTTTATAAATTTGACTAACCTGAATTTTAATTATTTGTTTAGTTTTATTATAGTCATTGATTAAAAAATATTACATGTATTAATAAACTTTTAATTAAATCATAATACTCGTAAATATCCCCAGAAGATTACACATTTAAGTTCTATGAGTAATGGCTGAATATTGAAAAGTCTATGGAATATCAGTTTATCATTGTATGTATATTTTTAAAACTAACAGAGATTTTGAAACAATGCAAATCTAAATTTCTAGAAACACCGATTATTATGAGGAATTTTTATTTTAACTCGCATTTGTCAACTGTTCTTTTTTTTTCATAAGTGTCAATGAAAAAATGAACTCACTCCTTGAAATTGAAACTGGGGAGGTCTCAGATTACTTGGAACTTCCCCATCCTACTGTTAAGTTGCCACTGCGTAAATATAATATGCATACGTACTTGTTACTTTACAACATAAATACTATAAATGGATTTAGTTTTATTTTAACGTTTATTTCACTATTTTCCATATAGGTATGGGTTTAAAGATTTTACAGCCCGGCGATTCTGCCGTTTCGCAGCCTGGCGGCGGCCCATCGTGCAGTTATCTTGCTCCGTCACACAATGACCGAGTTCAAATTATGAACACAGATTTTGTCTCAACACCGTATCCCAACAATGCGTCTACGTCGGGCTCGTACTCCATGGTTTCCGAAATATACCAAAACCAAACCAATTCGACTCTGGCGCATCAGTTCGAGGAAGTCTACATAAACTTAAAGGAGTCAAACGTTTGTCCAATATCCGAGCAGTCTTACGAGAATTACTCAATCTTGGAATAGCTGCTTCAAGACCCGTAGTAATAATTTCTAGACATATAGTAGCATATGTAGCACCAGTCAACAATATTTATAATTATTATTATTATTATTATTTTTTAAATAAATTAAAGTATCAAAATGTAAGATTATGAGACTATATATATTTAAAAATAGTAGTTTAATAAAGTTATATTTTTACAATGTTGAAAACTGTTTTTATAAGATTAATTTTTGTTAGAAAGAAGCTTTTTGTTAGAAGCTTATGATTTTTATGTTAGTGTTTTCATCGAGTACTCCTTCTTCATTGTATGGTATGGAATGATTTTTTCTTTTATTTTGATATTATTTACAATCTTGAACTATATTGTAGATAGATAGACTAGCTAGTCATTTTTTCCATATGGGTGATGGATTTTTAATAAGACATAAATGGGTTATGAAAAAGTGTCCGATTCTGACTCTTATGAAGACCTATCGTTTCTTGAAGTGAAGCATACGCAGGATCGAAGTATTGTCATAATATAAGGAAGGCTATTAATTTTGGTGAGCCCTTTCACACAAAACAATTTCTTTTCTTTTTCTCATTCAGATTTAGTAATTTGTAATAAATATTATTTAAATATTATTGTAGTATTTAGTATTTATAAGATAATGTTGACAAATTAAATAAAAAATAAAAAAAAAACATTACATTATATATTCACGTAAATAAAATTTAATTAAAATGTAGTAAAAATTTATAAATGTTCAACTGTATAAGTACAATACAAATTGTATTAGTTCTGTGTAACTTGTGTAAAGTGATAAATATTCCATTTCATTTGAGTATTTTTTGAATCGTGCTATACGTCAGTACTCTGTTGAAAAATTTTCATTAGATAATTTGCAATTTTCAAAAAACCCCTAACTGCCGTTCAAAAAATACCAAAATTATAATTTTAAATTTTATATTTTTAGATTTTGAGTAAAACAACGAATATATTAACATGACATATGTAATTTTTTAAATTTTTTTTTAAGTTTCTGTGTATATGATTTTGACCGGAAGGATTGCTCCGATAATTACAATCATAGAGAATATGTTATTTCATTAATTGAAAGAGGGTGATTTTACGTCAATAAATTTTCTTAATAATTTCAAAATACTAAAGAAAATTTATAAAAATAAAATTGTTATTTTCACCGAATTTTTTTACACTTAACCGTAAGTTCCTTTATTATTTTTCGAAAATATTGATAGAAAAAATTTGGTTTCAAAAAACCTCGAAAATGTTATATGAATTTTCCATATGTCTCTATTATTAATTGATTAAAGAAAAAAAGAAATTTAATTACATCGAAAAAAAATGTTACGAGCTTTTAAATATTAAATTTTAACAAAGCAAAAGAATTTATATAATGTTTAAAAAACATTTTTTTAATGAAAAATTCATTAAATTTTTAAATTTTAATACAGAAGATTTAAAATGGAATACGATTAAAATATTTTCTTTTATTTCTAATTATCGGAAATAGGAAAAAATGTTTTATAAGCACTAGAATTTGGAATTTTAATAAAATCAAATATTTCAATAACCTTAAAATTTTCGTTTTTTTTTAAAATGTTATATTTTTTTTTTATTTAATTTATATATTTTAAAAGTTTAACGTTATTTATTAAGAAAATTGATTCTTTAATTAAATCAGCGATATCAATAATAATAGATGCTTTCGAACTATTTCACTAAGAATCGTTTTTTGAGAACAATTGTATATTGGTTTCAAATTTAAAAAAACCAATACTGCGATTATTCATTCACCCATTCCTGTACATAACCCAATCTAGGTATTTTGCTCTTTTTCACTCGAATTTCACAAGTAATTAGTATAATAATAGATAGTATAAAGTGAAAATTAATCGAACTACAGCAATAACATTCTGTATTTATAATGAAAACAAGATAACGTATAGAAAAACTAAATTATGTCCTTTTTTTACTTTAAATTTGAAATTACTTGATTATAATTAGAATTTTTCTTATAAAAACTTTTCAAATTTTTAAATATATTGAATTTCAAAACCAGAATACTTATCGTAACTCAAGTGATGGTCTATATTTAAAAAAATAAATTTGTTTTTAATCAACCTTTACAGTAAAATTATTTATACTAATTGTAACAAAAATTTCACTTTGAAATTGAGTTTACGAAAAAACAAATTGTTATCACTGTATTTAGTACCCTTGAGTTAATCATTTCTAATCACTTCAAATCGGGTTTATTTGTTCTTGACCATGATCGGTTTTTAAGTATTATGGTTCAAATCGAGTACTTAACGGAATGGAATGTTAGAATAAAATCAAACTGCAGCATTAGGAGTTTTTGTGAAAATCCAAGTACGAAAATGTGTCTTACGGGATGGTATGTTACAAGAATAACTGGTCATCGTTACGTTCAGTGAGTGTTCCGGTCAAAAGAGTCGCGCCGATGGTTGACGCAGGGTGGACTGCGGTCAGGGCCGGCGGACGCGGCTCTCGAGCGTCGGCGCGCCGCGACATCCTGTTGGCCACGGGCGTCCATGACAAACGAGTCGTCTAGCCCGAACGGCCTGCTAGACTCCGAGAACTCGGACGACACGTCGGGCAAGTAACCATCGTCGGAAACGTTGTTGTACTCGAACACAGGGCTTCGGTCGATGGACAGAGCCTGCGAACCAATCGAGCTCCGGTTGTCCAACATTTCGCGCCAAGGCTCAGGTGTACCGGCCGTCGACGCCGAATCGTCAATACGCACATACGGGCAACCGGGCACGGCCAACGACCGTGGTGCTACAACTTCCTCGTCCAATTGTGGGTTGTCAAAGTACGCTTCGACCGCTTCGTAATTGTTCGATTGGGACCGGGGGGCGGCACTCGGTCGCGGTTGTCTCTCAGCTAAAGCTTGTTCCGGGAAATTGTCCATTCGAATGGTTCCGGACACCGTGAACGTGTGGTTTCGGCAACCTCCACCACCACCACCACCACAGCCACCACCACCACCACCACCACCACCACCACCACTAACACCGCAACCTACACTACTACCATCGGTAGCCACGCTGGTCCGACCGCAGCTGGTGGCCGCGCTGATCCGACCGCAACTGGCTGCCACGCTTGTCCTACTGCAACCAGTGGTTGCGCTTATCCGACCGCAACCGGTGGTCGCGCGTGTCCGGCTGCAGCTGGGAGCCGTGTTTGTCCGATTGCAGTTGGATGCTGCGCCGCTGTTTATCGTCCCTCCGTCTTGCCAGGAGCAAACATCGCGCAATGCGAATTGCGGAACGATCGGCTGCGATACATTGTAAGTGCGGCGTCGTTCATTCGGATCCATATTCGGCTGCGACTGTTGTTGTACAGGAGCGTTGCGCGCAGCCTCGAGCCTTCGGCTATTGCAAACCGTTACCGCGGGTCGCGGTATTCGAGCAGGAGCCGGTCCCTGGCGGCTGGGCACGGGTAACATGGAGCGTTGGTAGAGTTGCACGGGCCTGTCGATTCTTCCTACCTGGTCGGGCCGGTCACCTATGGTCACCGGGATCCTTGAAGCAGATGCAGTGGTGATTCTTTGGTGGCTTCGTGGGTTCATTGGCTGTCGGGCAACGGTCTCTCTACCTCGTCGCTGGCCACAGCAGTGGTTGTTCGGACATCTCATGCCAGGGTTATCACTTCCAGCGCGGAACCGAATGTTTATGCTTTTCGTTACCGCCTGGGAGCTAGCGCACGATTTTCCATGCAAAGAACACCGTGGCTCTGCCGACGGTGAACCAGTGGTATTTTCAACCGACTCGCAACCAGTTGTTTTGATCACCCGTTCAGTATCTCTTTCTATTACAAGATCGGTAGTTGGATTCAACTGACCGTTCGATCCTTCCGTGTTACAATCACATTGAACTGATTCTGAGGTCACCGGTCTGCAGGATTTTTCTGGTGAATTTTCAACACAATCTTCTACATGCGATCGCGCCGTTTTATTGAAGGCAACAGACACTAGCGTTCGTTCTTCTGGCTGTTGGCACAATTCGCTAACATCCGAATGAACTCGTGTCAAGTCATCTTTGAAGCTTTGACAATTTTGAACACTTGTCATAAGTTTTGGGACATTTTTTTTGGTCGGACACTCGTCATCATTGTCTGGTAATTTCTGGACTACTGTCTCTTGTGAAATATCTAAATTTGGATGACATTGATTGAAAAGGTTTGAAAATAAGTGAATAGAATACTATGGTAAACATCATATACAATTCTAAGCCTAGAAATTAGAAATTATAATAATATACAATTTTATTCAATACGTACTTTCACAACAGTTCGGGTCAATTTTTAGTGTATTTCTGTGATTATTTAAACCATGATGATCTTTGTTATTCAACCCTACGTGTATACCGGTGACCTCAGCAATGAGACGTGGAGCGATGACGATTCGCACACAACCAGGATACATTCTGTTTAATATGTTAAAAGCTCGTTCGTCTAATTCCAGTTGGTTTTTCTCGTGACGACATGTATCTCTGTCAAAACATTTTATTATCGGTTTATATTATTAAATTATTAACTATGTATAATAGTGACGTACTTATCGATGCAAACTTCGTTAATGGGTCTTAAAGTGCCGTTTAATTTGCTTTTATGATACCATTGAAATGCATGTTTAATATTCAGACCCATCGAAATTTGTTCTCCCATTAGACCACGACATCTTTCTTCCATCGAAATTCTAAAATATGATTTAATAAATACCACATAAATACATCTACTAATATAATAAGAAATTGGTTACATAAAATAAAATATAAATATATACGTAAAACCAAACATAGATTGATATAGAGCAATGATAAAATTATGGTTATGTAGCACAATAGTACATGAAGGGTACATGAAAGGACAAATCTTCTGCGTGAAAGTTCTATATTGCTTCACGCATACTAAGCACTGAACGATACAAACTTTTCAGATACTTCTTCATTTTTTTGATTCGTATTCTTAATGACGGTAAGTCTCTTATGAACAGTTCTTGGAGAAGTCGACAGCGCTCTCTCCCACTGAGGAGGCGAATGACTATAAACAGGCAACTGCACATGCTCTGGCAGGATCCATGTATCCATCGTATGATCTGATCTGGCGTAGAATACTTGTACACAATATTCGTCAACCAACATAGTCGCAAAGCTGGTCATATCCGACGACACGGCTGCATGGATAGAGTTCTGACACTTATTTCTGCCGTCGTAATCGTCTTCTAAGTTTGAGTCGTTCAGCAAATGGTCCTCAATCATTTTGTAAAGCTATGATGTATAAAACGAATTCGTGTTTGTAACGAAATAAAAATGGTGATAATATATATATATATATATATATATACGAATGCTGGAGTGTTGGTTATCTCCTGTAATTCCGACGGGACTGAACTTTTGAATAATCCAATATGGCCTCCAGAGTTATGAAAGGATACCAGCATTAATGTGATATATCCACAACTCAGTGACTTGTTCTCTTCCTCGTCGCATTTATTGAGCCAAGTCGAAAGTATTCGCTGATCTACAAACGAGAAAATATGTAAAAGATTTTGCGATGAAATAATATTATGATTAATATTTAGTCGTGAGTATATTTTTATAGTTCTTATGTATTATATTGATACTGTACCATTGACATTGGTCATTTGAAATATATGTCTTTTGACCAAAGTTCGAAAAAACTGATAGTTGCTTTCCAAATCGTCCAAGTTGTCATTATTCGGATTTTGGCCATTATTCAAGTTTAAATTGTCTTGTGGCACTGACATAATAAGTGACGATCTTTTATCTAGTTTAATATTCTCTAGAGATATATTTAGTCAAAATGTGTATCGAAATTTTGTAAATTTTGTTGAAATTTTCTAATGTGTGATTTTAAAACTAAGTTTACTTATATAATTTTTTTTTTTTTAGATACTATACGTCAAGTTGTTAAGAGCAACTGTGTTTTTTTTACATTTATTTACTATTTATTTAATAACCAGAATATTCTATGAGGAAAACAAAAATTGCAATATTAAATTTTCAGTAAATTACGTTTCAGATAAAAATATACCTATATAATTTCAAATTAATATACAAAAAAAAAACTTTCCAACATTGACGAATGAGATGATTTTTTAAATTTTTTTGTACAGTAGAGAATCAATAATTAATAACAGTTTTGTATAGAATTTTAAAGTAGGTATTTTATTTTAATATGCTGGGTCACATATAAAACAAATCAAGAGTTTTATATAAATTGTTATTGTTAGAGGTTGGATTTTTATGAACTTACATATTTGTTTCAATTTTTAGCAATTAAATGGAAGTGAAATATCTTTACGAGTCATGAAACACAGAATTCACAAAAAAAAAAATGTATTTTGCATAAAGAAGCATATTTCAGAGGTTAGGGAATATTCAATGCGTTAGAAAATACTCTCAAATATTTTAAAACTATTTTTATTTTTAAAGATTTTATATCTGCAAATATTTTTTCAAAGAAAATTAATAATTATATTACCTATTATTTGTCTGCACATCCATGCACGTATTATGTATATCGGAATTTTGATAATATAGATCAACAAATACAGTGATTATTATGTGAGTTGTTTTTGTATCCTACTAGATTGTTATAAAAATAAATCACTAGATATTAGGGGTAATCCACGTACGGTTAAAATTTACATTAAAATTTTTTTTCAAAAATGTTATTCATAAAATGTAAATCAAATTAATAATAACATTTAATAAATAATAAATTAAAATCAAGAAGATAATTAAAAAGAATATTTTTATTTATAAGAACATAAAACATCATAAATTTGGTAATTTTATTGAATATTTAGAGAATATATTGCTTTTTTTAAACAACATACACATAAAAACATTTTATTTTTAGGATTTTAATAGAATATAAATTTAATTTTTAGTTAATGCATTATAATTATTAATCCTTTATAGAGCATGCAATGCCGTATTTAGACTTTAAGCGACCCTTTATGGGGCCTACCCACAGAAAATATAGGAGATAGATCCTCGTGAACCTTTTAGATATTCTAAAATCAATGCTATTTTTGTGTAGAAGGCACACCACCGCACGCCACACGTGATAACAAGAAATTTGGGAACTAATATTAGGTATATTAATAATATTCTGGATCGCTGATAGCAATATTGCTAAAAATACATTAATAATATATATTAATAAATTAAATATGTTAACATTTTTGTCGTTTTATTAAATACATTAATATTTTTGTCATCCGAAAACAAATCTACAAGAATCATTTTCCCACTTGGTTTTCTACTACTTTAAAGTTATTGATAAAAGAGAAAAAAATTGCCCATATTGCTTATAAGAAATATGATAATATTTCTGATTACTTACATTTCTCCCGCCTTAGAGCTAAGTGTAAAAAATTCTCTAAATACGATTATAATAATTATTTGAATAAAGTTCAATCCTCAATAAAAAAAACCCAAAATATTTTTGGAAATTTATTAATAAAAAATCGTAAAAATAATAAGACACTGCCTAGTCTGCTAACTTTAGATTCAAATATCGCCGATAATGGTATCAACATCGTTTATCTCTTCATGAGCTACTTTCATAATGTCTATTGTAATTCTCAACAATCTAAATAGGCTTCTATAAATAATAATACCAAACTTTTAAATTCTACATTAAATCTAAAACATATTATCCTAATTGAATTTGATGTCTTTAATATGATCTCCTCCCATAACCCCAATTCCAATACTGGCCCCAATGAAATATCTGTTTTATTTTTATATAATTGTAGATTTATCCTTACACAAATTCTAACAAATATTTTCAATATGTCTCTCAATAAAGGTGTTTTTCCAATAATTTGGAAAACTTCATTTATTTCTCCTATTTTTAAAAACGTCGACCCTTCATTAATTCCTAACTACAGTACTATATCTAAGATTTCTATCATTCCTAAACATTTTTCTCAATTAATTTCATCATAATTTATTATCTCTCTTTCCATTATTATGATATTTATCTTCTCTTTTTAAATTATTCTAAATAAAAAATGCAATAAAATATCCCATGATTTCGTCATACTGTATAAAGAAAAATACAATTGAATAATTAATAATGTATTAAGTTTAAATTAATTAAGGGAGTATACAATTACCGTTATTGTTGCATTTCGATATCATTTAATACATCCATTCATCTACGAAGTATATGGAATAACAAGAGTATCTTTTGCAATCATTTTTGAAGCAGATAGATTATATACATTTTTGACGGTAAAAATTACAAAAATATAAATAAACTATTCACTAAAAAAACAATCACTTATCCGTCATGTAATTTTTCAGCCATAACAATTACAAATTTAATATAATTTTAGAAATATAAATTCTATTACTCTTTTATTGAATTCGAAGAAATAATTAGTATATAACATTTCGCCAACATGAATTAATTGATAAGTTCACTCTCTTTTTTGAACAATTAATAAACATAACAAATTAAGAGCGATATTTATTGACA
>NW_020273084.1:0-10519 GCF_003268045.1 Sipha flava
ATATTTATATTTACTACTATCACAATATTATTAAATGTAGTTTAAATGGATGGATATATAATTTAATATTTAATATACATAATTATAGTAGACTCTCGATAGTTTAATAAATGGTCTGTAAATCGAAGAAAACACGTATTTCGATTCCCTAATAAATCGTAAAATAATTAATAAATAATTTAGTATAAGCTCTTAATATGAGCGTTTTATAAAATATATAATATATTATATTGTATTTAGATATAATAATAAAATACAATTTTTTTTTTGGATCAGTGTAAACTAATGACAAGAAAAATATCTTAATTATTAAAATGTAAGTATCAGAATTAAGTTTGGCAGTGTTGTGTTTAAGTATACTAAATATATGATAAAATTCCTTATAATTAAATTACTAGTAATGTTATTATTATAGCGCAGATTTGTATGCACAGTAGTAAGTATCGAAATATGTCATAAAATATGAAGTAAAAATCATGAAAATATGCATAAAATATGCAAGAAATTTTTATTTATTTAAAATTTATAATTCAACTTCTAATAATTAATTACTTAAATACTTAATACAAAAAAATGTAGGGAATTTTCTGAATTTAATTTATTTTTAAAATTTTATTTATTATTAAAATGAATAGTCATATGCATTTCAAGTTTATCTTCTGTGAAGCTGTGTCGTTTATCGGTTAACATATTTTTAAAGACTAAAAACGAACGTTCGATGTCAATTGAAGTTATTGGGGCATATTTGAAGAAAGTGGTATGTCGATAACCGACTGACACAGCAAGAGCGATTAAGTTTACGTCGTAATCGATTATATATTTTATAACTAAATATATATATAAATTATTATTCAGTGACTATGAAATATAGTTTTAATTTTTCCACTTGACAAAATATTATTTTATACATTTTTTTTTAAATTTTCACATCAATATGCAATAAATTTTGATTTTGCCAAAATATACAAAAATATGCAGTAAACTCTAAATATGCAGAAATATGCAAAAAAAAATTTTTAACATTAGCTTCAAAATATGATGATTCGTGGAGATAACTGACAAAAATCCAAAAATATTGAAAGGAAAAAATATGCGATTGCATAGAAATCCGCGCTCTAGTTATTATATTAAAGCATACTAGATAATCTTTTTTTTTTTTTTTTTTTTTTTTTTTTTTTGGAAGGTTATCTCGTACTCAATACAAATAGCACTTATTGGTTCTAGCATAAAGAATGGGAAACACTGCCATAAAGCTATCACTATGGACCAGATTATAACCAAAAACGAACCCTAAAAGAAAATAACGGATTTTTTTTAAATTAAATATTGAATAAATAATGATCGGGTATGTACCTAGTTTGCCAGCTTTAAATAATAAATATGTACAGTAATAAGTCTTAACTGTTATTAATTTGTATTATTCATTTTTTCCTTGGATAATTCAGACATTCGCTAAATTGTAAACCTTTTTATATCAAATTTTCGAACTGCTGAGAGTCTACTGAACATGCAATGCTCAATATACTTTGGGCACATATTTGATGTTCAAATACTTTATTTATAAAAATTAAACTTACCATTCATGGGCATTTCATCTATTTGCGTTGAATAATACTGTTCAATATCCCGTAATATCCTTATGTCATCGCTTTTAACGAAATTGATTGCGACACCTTTCCTGCCGAATCGTCCTGAGCGACCAATCCTAAAAATGTTTTTTGAATTATTAGGTTAAATCTATTAATAATAATCACTTATGTAATTTTTAACACATAATATATATATATATATTTTATATAGTTCAAAATAATCAATTTTTGTATTAAATGATATAATTTATTAATATGACTTTAGTTCTGATTCAAAACAACTTTAATATTAAATTACCTATGTATATACAATTCTCTGTTGTTGGGCAAATCATAATTTATTACTAATGAAACTTGTTGGACATCAATGCCTCGTGCCCATATGTCAGTTGTTATCAAAACCCTCCTGTATAATATAAACATATATACTTACAAACATTCATCATAAACAAAACATTTTCATAGAAAGAGAAAAAATAATAAAAATATTCTAGACTCACGTTTGACCAGCGCGAAATTCTTTCATAATTGTGTCTCTTTCCTTTTGAGGCATATCACCATGCATAGAACTAACAGTAAAATTAGATTCTCTCATTTTTTCTGTTAGCCAATCCACCTAAATAACAAATTACATACAACCGGTTGGTTAAGAAAAATTTACCATAAATATCTGATAACTAACTTTTCTTTTAGTACTACAGAAAATCACTGCTTGTGTGATAGTCAGTGTATCATATAAATCGCATAATGTGTCGAATTTCCATTCTTCCCGTTCAACAGCAACAAAGAATTGTTTTATTCCTTCAAGTGTCAATTCATCACTAAAACCATAGATAAATAATTAATTATAAGGTTGACACTTCAATAATAATTTATATTTATACAAACCGTTTTACTAAAATCCGAATAGGGTCCGTCATAAATTTATTGGTCATTTCCAATATTTCATGTGGTAATGTGGCAGATATAAGAATAACCTAGAAAAAATTAATAAAATTAAAGAAATACAAGACAGGTAATAAATTTATCCTCAATTATAAATAAAGAAAAGTTATCATAATAAAATCATTATGAAATTTCAAAAGTCATTTAATATAGGTATATACATTTTTTTTTAATATTATTTATTTACAATTGAAAAA
Organism: Sipha flava; assembly: GCF_003268045.1. Lineage (NCBI taxonomy): Eukaryota > Metazoa > Arthropoda > Insecta > Hemiptera > Aphididae > Sipha > Sipha flava. The sequence goes on from NW_020273084.1 coordinate 2,732, forward strand.
ATGTAAAAGTTAACTATACCTGAGTTGCTGGAGGCAAGAAACGATATACATCATATATTTGTTCTTTGAAACCTTTATTGAGCATCTCATCTGCTTCATCTAATACTAAAGTTTTAATATTTCGTGTTCTTAATGTTTTTCTCCTGATCATATCTATTGAAACAAACCTGTTTAATAACTACAGATCTTGAAAAAACAAATTATACATACCAAACACTCGTCCTGGAGTTCCAGAAACAATGTGCTGTCCAAAATCTAACTTTCTAATGTCTTCGCCAATATTAGTTCCGCCGATACAGGCGTGACACTGAACATTTAAATAATCGCCCAATGCCAAAACTACCTATATAATAGTTTAATTGTATTATTAATACATATACATATAATTATATAATATTTTGTTATATAAACATAATATTTATGTTACTGATGTATAATAAATAACAAATAAATAATAATCTATATTATAAAGAAAAAAATATTAATAATAATAAAAATGATTTAATCTGTACTCTATAAACAATAGTCATTATTTATTATTACTTTTCTTTCTTAATTCGCAACAAAATTTAAGTCAGGGTCATAGTGAAAATACAGTTGCTTGTACTCATATCAGATCTCAAAAACTTATTATTTTTCGACAAGTGTTTATATATATATATATGTAATATGTTATTTCTATGGTGTTTATCACTACAAGATTAAGGTATCTAATTAATGCAGTCTATTAGAGAGAATGCCAATAATTGAGACGCTGAATCATTAAAATGTGTTTTGTTTGACTTTAGAAAATTTTGATTTTGATTTTAATCATTTTTGGTAAAATACTACCTTTAGCAAGGTATTTTTTTAATGTGTTAAAAAAAAAAATATTTCATACTGTACTCGAAAAATAAATGAATTTAAGAATAAATTAAATTAATATAGGCAAACATTTGATTTAGTTTGGGATGAAGTAAATGACTTAGAAAGAGATAAAGAAGTTCCCTCTAGTAGTAAAAGATATTGAATGATTCAAGTATCTATAGATAGAAAAAACTAATTATTAACGTTAAGTCTATGAAATAGTAGATCCTATATTAGTCTAAATCAATGAACAATTTTCTGAATTACACGGTTTAACAGTTGTATAGAGTTACTTGGTTTTGAAAAAGATATCTTATTACAAAGATTATTTTCCTCGGGATAAATTTAGTTCACTTAGACATATGGCCAGTATTTTTTAATTATCAATCGTATATTCATATGATCAGTTTTATCAAACACATATTAAATATATAAATATAAGTTATAAATAATATAATATTAATACATTTTATAAACTTCTGAAATATATGAATGAAACACATTTAACAACTGTTCTACCAAGTTACTAAATTATGTATATTAGTTTAATTATTCCTGCAACTTATACTTCTGCTGAAAGATTTTTTTCAATTCTAAAGACGATAGACTTAATAATTTTTTTTTTTTTAAAAAAATAGAATTGAGTTGTCTTATAAGTAAACTTCTAATAAATAATAGGAATTTATAATTAAAATAAAAATATTGTTGTTACTTAATTTTTAATATTTATGATGTATCAAAAAAATGTTTAGGTACATATTTAGATGAGTGGAGGGGAGGAAAATCATGAACTATGCAGTTCTTTAATTTTTATAGGGTCAAATCAGTAATATAAATTGTAAGCAACTTTTTGGAGATGGTAAAAACAAAAAATGGAGATTAAGTAGATATAATTTTTGGTGATTGCTTACAACACTGACGGCAATCCACACTATGCCACTAGTTTTAACTAAGAATATACCTAGTCCTCATTCTTTAAGTTAACTCACGTCTTTTACTATTGAATTTTCACACATTTTCCACCTACTATCAACTACTGTTGTAAATGCAGACATCAATAAAATGCATTTTCACTGATAAGTTGGCTGTTGAGACATTAGTTGACATTTATTCATTTCCGATCCTAATATTTTAGATCATGAATATTCCAATGTATATTTTTTTATTACTTTCTTACTAACATATATCATTTTAAATGCCCTCTTGGACGATTCATGCGCACGTTTTTACAATACTATACATTATTTTTATTTACGTTCAAAATACAACTACAATTTTTCGATAATTTATAACTAAAGTACTGAATATAATAATTCAAACAATTTTGCTTATTATGCGATAGATATAATTCAATAAACATAAATAATTTATGTTAATTATACCTTTTGTATTTGTACAGCTAACTCTCTGGTGGGTGACAAACACAATACTTGTGACTCTCTGAGTTGTGTGTCCACTATTTGTAACATTGCTATGGAAAATGTAGCAGTTTTACCGGTACCGGATTGCGCCTGGGCAATAACATCTCGTCCTTTAATCATGGGCTTAATTGCCCTCTGCTGTATGGCAGAGGGACGTTCAAAGCCTGTAAAAGTTATTAAAACAAAACACAGTAATATTAACATATAGCCTTTAAAAGATTTGCATTTCGCTTAAGCAACTTACCATATGAATAAATTCCACGAATAAGGTCTTCCTTTAGATGCATTGAATCAAATGTCGACATAACTTCGACATCTTCGCTTGTTTCGAATTCGACATGGGATAAATCGTCGGTCAACAAACCTCTCCTAGCCATATTGTATAGTTTCGTAGTAACGAGTCACACACGAAAATGTTCAATGGTTTTTTATTTATTCGTTGATCAAACGATGTGAAATGAAAAAACAACAAAGTGAACGCGTGAAATCAAAAACGACAGCAACGAACAGAATGCTAAATAACGAAATACAACGTACGAAGCTAAAAAACACAAGTTTTGAAAGAATCAAGGTAAAGTGACAACGGTACGCGCGATAGCGTAACCTTTCATACACGATCGATATGGTAATACTCAATTGTAAACAAAACCCGGCTAGTTATAGGTTAGAAATTCGAACGCCGCGGTACGCTGCAAATTTGAAATTCAAATACGATACAATATGAAACATCAAAAAACTTTTAATATTTACAGTCATAACAGTGTAACAATTATACGAACTCCAATTTAATGATTATTGAGGCCTTAGTGGATTACACATTAGGTGATTCGAATTCGCGCGTTCGTTTTTTAAAAACGTCGTGTTTAATCGCTCATAACTAAACATAGGAATATGAAACGTGCGTTCAGTAGCGTCGGGCGCGTTTGAACACGTCGAGATGTTTGATTTTGAGCGTTCCATATAGTTCGATAGTTTGCAACTATCCAACTATAGTTAAACATTATTTTCCCTATGTAATTCATAGTTATTTTCGTTGTTTCAATACTCATGGACGATTTAAACGCCGCAATTCCCTCGCTTTTATTTACGTTCATTCATAATTTATATTTTACCGTCTCTAGACAAAAAGTATTTTTAAAAATTTCATCTAACTGAGATTATTATATTTAAGTTACTTAAATGTCTATATATATATATATATATATATTTCTTGAATTCTTCTGGGTAGCTACGAATAGTCATAAATCTCACCTAAAACTGACCATTATCCGGTATTTTTAAATTTAAAGGATCAACCTAGGTCGTCTTTTAATTTGTTTCGTTTCTGTTTCTCACTGATTTCATATTCTTTGTATAATGCAAAAATAACGCATACGGCTTCAATATCATCTAACATTTCCATTTCAAAAAAGAAAAAATACGAAACGAAACACAACGAATTTAAAGTTCAATAGGAAACGAACAGCAGTCATTTACAATGAACGGTAACAGCAGTACTAACCCAGTATGCTATAAAATACAAGAATTGAATAACATTTAGCGCTTTTTTGTACTTTGGAAAACGCACGCAAATCGTTCAGTGTGAAAATGGACCACGATTTTGAAACGAGGTCGCGTGCATTCGAATCGTCTAGTGCAGCGGTTCCCAACCTAGAGTACCTACCCGGAAAAAAAATTGAGTAATGAAGGAAAATATTGAATTTATTTCATTCATAACGATTCGTTATTAGAAATAAAAACTTAACCATCAATTTATCTTATAAAAATTTAGTATAGAATATACATTATAGAGTACTACTATATGTATATAATAATAATTATAGAAATAAACTGAACGCAGCTCCAGATTTAAGATTATATATTGTATCATTTGAACCAGATTTTAAAAAAACTATGAAATTTGGAATAAGGTCAAAGATCTTAGTGTATTTTTTGCACTACAATTTTTATACTCAAGTTCAATAATTTATATATTTTTTTTGTTTAATATTAAAAATGTATTATTACACTATATTATATTATTCTTATTTTTAATTTAACCATTTTTTAGAGTAATAAAAAAATAAAAAATTTAATTAAAATTCAAAATTATCAAATGGTTAACAATTGTAAATCAATATTTAATAAAGTAAACAAATAGTTTATACGTAGAAATTAATAAATTAATTAATTAATAAAAAGGTACGACTGGTTTCGAAAAAATTCATCGTTAGGTCGCGACTCACGTGTATCTAACAAATATTATAGTAATTCAGACTAAGCATTTATTTATTTATATATTTATATATTATTTTTAGAGTACTTATATGAAAAAAAAATTGTAATGAGGGATACAATTTAGCAAAATATTAAATTTAGTAATAAGGAAGGAAAAAAATTTTGGAGCCATTAGTCTGGTCAAAATCAATTTAAAACACTAAGCATTAGGTAACTATTATAAATTGTATATGTTTCCTGAAAGTTGAGAGTATAATATATTGCTTATTTGTTGTGTATATTACAATTTTATAATTGTATATTTCATATTAAACTACTTTTTGCAAGTACTTACTGATATAACTTAAGGATTTATATAGCAAATAACATTTTATAGCAGTGGCGTCGAAGTCCTAAAAATGTAGTCGAGCGAAAAATATTTTGAGGTCACAATACAAAATTTTGGCCCAATCACATACCAGGAAGGGGGGAATGATTTTTATCCAAAAAATATTGATATTTTAAAAAAAAATTAAAAAGATGTGAAAAAATTAGAAAAAATTACTAATTACTAATTTTTTTGTAATACTCAGCAACCAAAACTGCTAAGAGTAGTGAAACCCGAAAGTGCAAATCGACCTATTTTTCAATGACCCAAAAACGCAAAACAAATTTGCACTTTTGTTCCTTTGTAGTGGAATAAAGCACAACAATAAACTGTATTACTTAATATAATATTGTACAGAAATTTTATCGAGTTTAGTTGAAGTTTAATTCTATTATATTATATTAATACGACAAAAATGAAATAGACATTTGACCTTGGTAAAAGTATTTATGGATTGGCTTTTTTTACCTTTCACTGAAACTTTTAATGCATTTTATGAACTATTTGCTATCGCTCCTGATAATTATAAAATATCAACGTTCTTAAATTCTTATATTTCCTACATGCATACTTTGAAATTATTTAAATAAAAATTATAAAACAACGATAAAAAAAAAATTATAACTGAAAATCATGGTACACAAATTTTAATATCAAAATGTTAATAACTTAACTGATGACTTTATCGAAAATATATCTGTTATCTACCTACCTATAACAAAGAAAATTATATATATTATAATTTTTAACAACGTTATAAATAATTATATTTAATAATTGAATGATGAAGTATACAGTTTTCGTTTTATATTTACCTTTGACACATCTATGTTTATATCCTGTTCGTAAGAAATAATTATTAAATTTTTAATCTGTTTTAATCAATACTGATGCAGTCTTGATTTTATGATTTTTAATTTTAAAAAACTTCGTTCAACAGTACAACTAGATTTAAGCAAGGGCATAGTTATAGATTATTAATAGAGAGGGATTCGGCTTTCAATTATTAGTAATAAGCTGACATGAAAAAAAAAAAATAATACAAATACCGATATATTAATACAATACTTTTAATATAATTTTTAAAAATTAAATATTATACAAGTAAATTTAATCGTTGTCTAAGCTGTAGTAATTTGTTTTTCACAATTTGTAAAGAATTAACAATTATGTCTCTATAAATATTTAGAAGAACTTGTTCAGTTAATCGCTCTTAACCAATGATGTTTTATAAATATGTCTTTAAGCGCTTTAACATAGAAAAGAGACATTCCGCATTTGCATTCGATACAGGAAGAGTAAACAACATTTTAAGAATAGTATAAATGAGAGGAAAAAATAATTCATCAGATTTTTCCAAGGTTTCAATTGCATTTAACTCATTTAAGTCATCACTTATTTCTTCCCTCTTCTTGGTCCATAATTGATACTCACTCAACAGATTTTCAAGTTTTTATTTAACATATATATCTTATGGGTTTCTGTTAATTTGTTTTTAACATCGTTCTAATTTATCATACATTTTGGCAGTATGATCTGGAGGTTCTCGAACTTTTCGTAATGATTAGAAAATCTGGCTGATAGTTTGCTTAGCACATGATTTAGAAATGAATAGTAAACATTTATTTTATAATATATTTCGGCTGTCTCTGAAGGATTATTGATTCATCATTTTTATCTGTTTGTGATTCTGTAAGTAATTCAATACCTAAGAGTTCTTTGAAATCTGTTACAATTTTTAAAAATTTCTTATCATTTCGCATGTCTTCTGATGTAAATATTTTACGATATCTACATACATATTTGCTTGCTTTTATCAAATCAATATTTTTATTTTGAAGAATTTTTTTTTTTAAATTTCCAGTGAAGCTGAAAATTATCGCAAAATGAGCAGCGATACTACAAATTGTGAGTTTTCTATAGCTTGTGATTCACATTCATCTTAACACTTCATTATAGTTTAACAATATATTTTTTTTTGTAATGTTTAACAAAAAGGTAATCATTATTATTATTTATATATAATAATGTAAATCATTTCACTTACCACACTTACATACAATTTTTTTTTCTGATTATTATTATTATTTGTTGACTGATTGGAATTTTTGAATGGAAAGGGGTTCGAATAAATTTTTTAAAAAATAAATAAAAACTCTGTCAATAGGTAGAATATGATCATATGAATAGTTAGAATTTCATTAAAGAAAAAAAAAAATATATTGAAAAAATAAAAATTTGCAATGTTATAAGCAGTTCAAATATTGGGTCATGTCCGAGTCAATTTAACATTTCGTTAAAATTTAACGTTGTCGTTGGCTATGGTCAAGGGGCCAATTATTTCCCCCGCTCCCTATCACCCTTGCCAATACTTTTGACCGCTGGTGCGGTAGTTCTTTCTCCGATAATGGCGGACCACAACAATTACCGTTAACTGTTTGGTTAACACCATAACATTTATTGCGACGGCAGTGGGCAATTGTAGAACGTAGATTCACGATTGGTAAATACCTACACGAACAAAAGGAGTTGTGCGCGCGTCGGATTCACAAGGGTACGAATCCGTTTTTCACGTTCGTCAGCGCTTCGACGTTATAAACCTAAGTGGTTTACGGAACCCGGCAGCCATTCGAGCGCACGAACAGAACGTCACGTCAAGTCATGTTTGGGAACATAGGGACCCTATGGACCGACGCCGACATAGGTCTTGTCCCTCGCGTCGTCCGATTAGCAACGCAGCGCGGAACGGCAACGGTAGCACGTTGAAAATCGATAAAGCGAGTTCGGGTACATGATGACACAAGGGCGGGCGGAGGCATCCACTACATGTGTGCACCGGGTACGTGTATTCGTGTTTTGCTTCCGTTTCGCGCGTGTTCGATACGAGAAAATCGGACGGCCAGCACCGGGGGAGGGGGGGGGACTGGGCTCGCAACA
>NW_020273084.1:10619-21681 GCF_003268045.1 Sipha flava
CTTCTAATGAGGATTTTGAATAGTAAGTTAGGATAAATTCTTTGTACATTTTAAATCATTTAATTAAAATCTAAGCTTAGCATTCATAAAGCACAATAAAACCTTTTCTTCTTGTATTATTACGATTTTGAAACCGCATAACAATTGAGATTTTCATTCCAAGATAATTAAGATAGCCTAAATTAATTTACGAGTTGAGATATCATATTTATTAAAACTCCATAAAGACTTTGGTTAGCAAAAACAAATCGGTGTAGACATAAATAGTATTCACTACACATTTTATTTATTGTGATACATTATTTTCATATTTTTTGTATACAATGCAGAAACAGTACATTTGTGATATTCGTGACATTTATGTTTATAGCATGTAAACGTTATTAAATTAAATCAAAGTTGCTAAAAAGGAGAATTACTTATACATACATGTATATTAAAAAAATATACATTCTTATAATTCGACACAAATATATAAGAAAATCTTACTACTGGAAACGACCTCCCATATGCACTATGGGGAACGTTAATACGATTAAGGGTAGGCGTTGCTAGGACTAACAGTAATTTAGTGAGATGGGGTATTCAAGAATACCAACTATATAAGTGCGGACAGGTCTAGATAGACGACCATATATTGCAGAGCCATAGAGCCCCACGTAGAATTGTGGATCGTAGAGATTTAATGGGTTGTATAATAAGACGAAGAGGGAAACTGTCGAATACTGGAAAGGTGAAAGAATCTGATAAGTTGTCAACCACACGATAGAAGAAGAACACAAGAATATATTGTTATCTTATATTCATAACGTTTATACATCCGTCTTAAACGTCGATTAGTTAATTAATTTTTTGCTCTAATGCACAACAAGAAAGTATAAAAATATTTGTATTTACGTAATACATATAGGTACTTATGCTATTTTTCATCTGCACCGCATTTCATTGCAGTAATTTACCCATCATATTTTATAGCAAATATACAAATACCGAAATATTATACATATATGTGTGTGTTTGTGTTTCTATAAACACGTCCATTTGAACGAATCAAAAACTTCGTGGATAAATAATGGAAAGAACGCGTCTAGTCAGACTAGTTTCAACGGCGTTTCTGATTAATCTATCGGTGCATTAATTTATGTCTGTGCAGTGTATACACACTATATAGTTATTAATATATATATCTATTACGATTTACGTCAAATCGAAATGTCATCAACACTATCTGTTTAAATACATCATAAATCGCCATTAAAATATTCGCGTAACACAAACGTAACGAATGCCTGAAATGCTTTGATATGTTGTACATATTGGTAAATTTTAAATTATCAATGTAAAATTACCATACTACGAGTGGTTCAGTACCCTATTATAATTATTTTGTTTGTGGCTTATTTTCCAATCCGGATTGCCAAAGTATCAAAATCTTTACTAAAATAAAATATACAAATATGTTTCAATTAATAACTAATTAAATTAAACACGTGCTAAAAAGAAATATAACTATTATATTCCTTTTGAACACACGTACCATTGATTTTAAAAATATTAAAAATATTATTTTTACAGTAAAAAAAATGTTTACCAGATTTGATTACGGTACTACATTCATGTTTGGTATTATATTTATGTTTGTCTAAGAATAACTATTTAATATTTCCCAATAGTGTAATGGTAAATTTCATAACAACACTACTGAGAACGGTATACGGAACAAAAAAACCTAAAAAAAAATCCCTGGAAGAAATTAGGTACCCAAACAAAAAAGTATCTGATTGTGTATATATTACGTCAGAAACAAAAAAAAATCAAAACAATATTTAGTAATAAGTATTATAAATTAAAATTAAAATATACATGAAAACAAATCAAAATTCTATATAAATACAGGAGGTTAGCATAGATAAAGTACGATTAGCCTTAAGTAAAATTGACAATCAAAAAAGTGAAAAAATAAAATATATGAACAATAGCAATGTTGATTAAAAATTCAATATTGATTGGTTTTATTAAAAATAAGTAATAAAATGAGAAAATGAACTTTTGACCAATTTTTTATTATTAAAATTTATATATTATTATTTTATTAATTATTTATTTTTATAATATAATACTTTTTTGTTCGGGTACTTTTTTTCCAGGTGTTTTTTTTCTTGGAACTTTTTTCCTAATATCTTTTAGAACATAATTGAAAATTAACAATTTAACTTAAAAACAAATGTAATATTATAAAAAATTATAAATTTCAATACAATACCTATGTAAAAGAAGTAATAATGTATACTTAATAACAAAAGAAATAGAAAAAGTGCTTTTTTTGAATTTTTTAAATTATATAAATTTGTTATAATTCATTTCAAGGCAAGGTATACATATTAAATATGTACCTACCTTTCAATGGGTTTATTCAAACACGTAAATGAGACGTATGTTCAGTCGCGTTCGAACGCGCTGAAACGTACATGTTTAATTTTGAACGTTCCTTAACTATAATTAAACAATAATTTCGCAATGTATTCACAATGCATTTTCGTTTTTGATAACATACGGACTATTCGGACACCGCGTTTATTTTTCGTTCACTCATAATTTGTGCTTTCAATCTTGTATAATCTCCGTACAAATTATACTCGTAGTAATGTATATTGTAAATATGTTTGACACGAAAGAATAATACGATTATGTTTAAAAAAAAACTCTTCTAAGTGACTATGTAAAGTCATAAATACATCGGAAATTGACCATTTTCTGGTCGTATTAGATTAATCGTACCCAATGTCGCTTTTTTATTATTTTTTGTCTTTATACATGTTCTTTGTATAGTGCGAACATAACACATGCGACTTCTATATCGTTTAAATTTTCTATATTTGAAAATATTAAACGAAATAACAGTACAAGAAGTACTAACCTAACTAGTCACACTAGACATGTGGTCATGTACAATGTATTGTAACAATAAGACTAGTATATCACAAAATACAGAATATTGGTGCGTTTATCATTGAAGAATGAGACTAAACGTGCCTAATGTGTACTAAGGGTATTTACGTTCTAAAATCGCGGCGTTTAAAACGTGCAGAGACACACGTTTGAATCGCACAGTGTGTAACTTAAGTAGCTTTGTATGTGACAATATAATCTAATTTTATCAGCGCAACAAACGTACGGAATAAAATATGATTTACTTAACTTTCTACTAAAACGATATAATTTAAAATATAAATTATGAATTGAAAAATTTTAAATTTTGAATATACATGGCATTCATTTTTCAAGTAACTCCTATCGGCCAACTTTCCAAGAGTCCAAATCAAGGTCTAAAAAGAGAAAAAAATTTCCAAGAGGCCAATTTTGTCAACAAATATTAACTGTGGGTCAGCTGACCCCCTGAACCCCCCTAGATCTGCCCCTGCTCACCACGTACATTTTATTGATTCTGATGATGCAGATAATGAATCCAAAGACGTGGAAGTAGCCAACATCGGTTTCACTAATCTAATATTCAAACAATTCATCATGTTTATAATTTATTTATTTTTATTGATATTTCATGAACGGTCAAATCGTCCTTTATAATAACAAAATGCACATGTTCGTTAATTCTACGCACATTTTATTGATCCTAATGCACAATTAGTGTCCTACTGCACCTTACAATAAAGCCTGGCCATTATTTAAAGTAAAAATCATAAGTTTCATAAGAAATTAGAAAACAAAAGTCAGATATTGTATTTTTATGGTTCAAAAATCGTTCATTTAACTGTTGAATTAAGTTGTCCACAAAAAGTTTATGCGAGCACGAGGCTATTTTTGGATAGTGTCTATAGTTTATAATAATAATTATAATAATAATAAATTATATACTGTTGTTGTTGTATAATGTATGCCTTATGGCAGTGGCGTATCCAGGATTAATTTAACGGGGGTGTTTTAAAATTTAATAGACTTATGGTAAGTGGGAGGCTCTGCTCCTCTCCTATATTAAATAAATAAATACCATGTATTTATATAAATTATTATACTAATGAAAATGATTATATTAAGACAGTGTATGTAAAATCGACAAGTTGTATACAACATTTATTCAAATTATACTGTAAGTTTGCAATTTGCTAAAATACCATAGAACAGTGGTCTTCAACCTTTTTCGACCTGCGACCCACTTTTCTTACCAAACATTTTTTGTGACCCATATAAATTTCGATAGCCATGAAAGCCAAATAAAAAAGTTAAAATTATTTAATGTATGTCATAATAGAAGTGCTTTTATAACAAAATAAATCAAAATTGATATTTTTTAGGTATTTAAGAAGTATTTAATTTTTAATACAAGTAATGATACAAAAAAAAAAAAAAATACATGTAATGATACCGAAAAATGTATATGTTTCGATACACAAAAGAAATAAGTGCGATATTTGTCCCGGACTGTTTTCACACGAAATACCTCCACCTCAGCTCAATTTAACACAATGCAGTTTATAAATATATGAAATGTAAATGCGATTTATAAATTAAGTCAACCTATCACTTCATTTGATTGTTTATTATTTTTTTCTTTTGTTTGAAGATTGAGGCTTCAACAGCAAATATTATTAGCTATTAGATGTTACATATTTGATGTGTTAGGTGTTAGATTTAAAATTACAATATTACATATGAAATATTATATAGGTGAAGTTGATGTAAATTAAAATTTATTAATATAATATTTGTGATACTTAATAATGTGACAATTTTCAGAGTTTGTTTTTCGCTAAGTACTTTTACTATGTTGGATGGCATGTTCAGGTCGGTGCGTATTGAGGTAAATTGTGTTCACTCCTCCACTATGTGTTCAATAGTTAATGATATGTTGCATATTGGTTTGAGGATTTTTTTCTAATTTAGTATGAGTTTTTGAGAAAAAAGGGTTCATTCTAATCTTATACAAATTTAAAATAGTATAAAATAGTACGGTTTCGGTTCTATTCGAAAACATTTTTATGCAGTATCATATGACATAAATTATATAATATATATAAATATGATTTTTTTAAATTTTAAACAGAAAACTTATCGCGACCCAATCTTAAAACTTACGCGACCCAAAATTGGGTCGCGACCCACCGGTTGAAGACCACTGCCATAGAATATGGTCGATGGGGGGTATTCTAACACCCATATCACCTCCCCCTCATAAATACGCCCCTGCCTTATGGTGATGAAAAATTAGAAGCTTGCGTTTACCCATTATTTACGAATGATTAGTTAGAGTATACCTATGATGGACGAATTTTCTTAAAGGTATACATATAAATCTAAAAATAAGGATCCGGGTATACCCGTGTATACCCTCCAATACACCACTGATTCTTAAATTTCACTTTTAAAGCATTTTTACGAACAAATGTTATGTTAAAATTAAAAATTTAGTTGTCATGTATATATTTATGATTCGTAAAAATGATGTTCAAAATCGAATTTAATATGATTTGATGTCAATTGAATTTAAATTTTTCATGCAATCAAAAAAGTACGAGTAGCATAAAATTTAAATGATAATCAAGCTTCTTTTTTTGATTTACATCTAGTACATTATTTTTAAAGGAACTAACATAAAATTCGAATAACTATCCTACAACTAATTAGATATATTACTATAATACTAATTAGATATATTATTAGATATAATACATAAATACCAGTTGTCAGTGCCGTCCTAACCACCAATAACGCCCTAAGGCAAAACTATTTGACGCCCCTTTCCCTCCTATAAAAAAATATTGATGTAATATTTTTAATTAACCTCTTACCTTAAATATGTTTAATACTTATTAATTAAAGGTTCCTGCTTATGTTTTTATTACTATTATTGTAATCTTATTTATATAAAATAATTTGCTATTGTTTTTATGATTTTTTGAATTTGACACTAATTTCATTATTATGAATAGGTACAATATTGAAAGAAAAATAACATTATTCACACATAACAGTATACACAAATTATAAAAAAATTTTAGTACTCATACAGTACATATAATTATGAGTTATTTATAAATTTATAATATATTAACAAAATATTCAAAGTAAATAATATCTTTTATGCTTATAAAAGCAAAGTTTATTTACAGAATTCAATTGAACTATTCTAACTTGATTTATTTTTAGATTTCGGTAAATTTGATGAGTTGATTATCTATACCAAATATCATTGATAATAAATACCAGTATATTTTATAATCAATGATAATTAATGATATTAATACCTATACAGTATACATATATCTTTGGGTTTTGGGTAATAAACTAGGTAATAATAGTTATCATGAATCAGTCAATCACAGTCCACAGATAATATTGATATTGATGGTTATGTACCTATTATTGAAAGACTGTATAATAAACAATTTGATAGGTACTCATCTTCGATATTACAGTAGATATAAAAAAAAAATTAATATCTAAAATAAAAACACCAATTTTTTTTTTTATTTATCCATTTTTATGACGCCACCTAAATTCATAATACTTTGGACGCCCTAAGGAACTTGCCTCATTTGCCCCGCTCCCTTGGGACGGCTATGCCAGATGTTAACGTTAGATTATTTTAATTAAACAATTTTTAAGCAATAACATAAATAATCGTGAGAAAAACTATAAAAATAAAAAATAAAAAGTATCTAATGAATGGAAAAAAGTAAGTCAAAATTATTTTTTATTCAATATAAAATTGTTTTAAATATTTTATAATTTATTATTATATTTATTATTAAATTATTTCAATGCTATTTTAATAATTCAAGCACTCACAAAAACAAAGTTCACAATTAAATCGGTATTTTTTTATTATTTTTTTTTTTTTTTTTTGTAACATTATGTAACTTGAATTTACGTTGTGAACTGAACCTGGAATATAATTTTAATATTTAATTAGGTATGTTAAAAGAACACAAATTAGAATATAAAAACAAAATTTGTTATTTTCTGTATTCAATACAGAAAATAAAAGTAATATATTATAGTATAATCCGTGTTTTCAACAATTGGAATTAATTTTCACTCGTGATAATTTTAGTTTTCATAGTTATTTGATCTTATAAAAATTATGAATTTATTAAAACATAATATTTTGATTAGGTATTAATTTATTATTTCTATACGATTAAAGTATTTAAATAATTACTCGTTATCAAAAATGATTCGTTTCAATATGAATGCTGTGGACCGGTTTTCTTCTGATTTTAGTATGCATTTGTGCATAGTTTAAGGTGGGCGGACCAATGAAATTAGTTAAACATGTACTAGTTTTAATGATATATTCTAAGAATATGCTTAAAAAAACTAGATTAAAAACTGTATTCAGCGTATTATATTATTATCGTATAATATTTTATATATATATACTTTTATTATTATTATTATGCTTCCTTAGATAAATTGTAAAAACTAATAATTTAACTAATAATAACTAATAATTTTTCTGATTTTGTACGAAAGGAAAATACATATATTGTCGGTTTAGTACCAGGAATATATGAAGAACAGTAAAACTTTTCTCAATTTGAATTCTAAACTTATTCTAGTTAATGGCAATACTGCTAAGCACAGAGACATCTTGTGTTAAAACATATTCGCGCACACCTTAGTGAATTCCGCGAAATAGATAAAAAGTAAAAAAGAAAAGACAGATGTCAGGTAAAACGCGAAGAATTATTTCATCAACATATTATTAACTCTCCAAATGTTTAAATATCGATTTGAAACGTGAAAAATACTCTTTTGGAATTCCAATTATTATTTATAGAAAAATCATAATTAACTATTTATCTACTTTATAGTATTCTCTAACTTCTTATATAATAATACACAAAAAGGAAAAAAAACGAATTTCAATAACACTCATTCAAAGAAATACAATAAGTTCCGCTCATTTTTATATTTTTATAAATATATAATAATAGATTTTTAAATGTGTAAAACGAGATAGTACAAAACGGATCGATGTTATAATTATTTACAGTTTTCGTGATTCATATGAGTAGTGTGTAGCATAGTAAGTACTTTGAGATTTTGAATAAAATAGGTTTGTTGATCGGGTGTGATCTAAGGGAACTTTGAACGATAGACGACTTACGAAAGTCAGTTGGTTTATTTTATTATTTATACATTATAAATTATTAAGTATAAGTATACTAACACTTTTTCTTATGATAGAGCCCAAAAGTATTGTAGACATTCCCTGAAATACAAATCTGTGCACGCCTACAGTTTAAATGCGTCAAGGCATAAAATCACAAATTTGTTGTTGTAGCACATAAGAATAATTCGTGTGCATATATTTTTATTTCCTCGTGAAAATGACCGATTTGAACTCATGAAAAAAAATTGAAGAAAAAAATCGAGTTTTATAATAAACTAAAGCCACGTATAGTAATAGTAGATATTTTTTAAGCGTACAGTACGAAATTTCTACATATTTTAGACAATATCTAATCGAAAACAAATCATTATCTTACATAATATTAATACATCTTCGACAAAAATTTTTTTATCTTTTTCAAATCAATATAATTTATATTTTTACAGGAATATGACCATTATAGATTGTGCTCGTGAAGGTAGAGGTACAATGAACAGCAACGGATTCAAAAGGAACAGGAAGTATTGTATCGAAAACTAATATAAAATGTATTTTTGACGTATTACGGTCAGTATTCATTCATATTTCTGATGTTTTATTAACAAATATTAAGAAATTTATCAGCATGCTCGGATTTTCTTCAAATTCATAACGGAATAATTCGAGTTTACGAATGACAAACGATTTTTACTGCCGACGCCCACACGTCGTTCACCCGATTCTTGACGCCTTCGAAATGCTGGCGATAATGTTTTGGTTCATGATATCCTGATACTTCGGTGGCGCTTAGGTACACGATCGTCATATTTGCCCATTGTCCCTTTGAAACGAAATGTGTTACATAGTGGGTTCATTTGAATTCTGAACGCGACGAATGCTGAACGGTGTTCGTGCACCACGTCGTAGCGTTCGCAGTGTTCGGGTTTCGAGTACACACGAAACAATTAAAACGGTGGAAACGCGAGAGACCAGTGATGAACAATAAATTAAGTAAATGAACGTGATAACCGAAACGTTGTTGCAAATGATGTTAGTGACGGCAGTAACCGGGTATGCACGGTCCGATGCATGACCGGTCGTGTTTCCGAACTACCAGGGTCCCATCCCGACGGCGGCGTTCGATTTCGATGTTCGTCGTCATCGCAGGTAATATAATTTATTATTATTATTATGGTTATTGTTATTGTTATTGTTATTTTCTACGTTATTGCGCGGGTGTGTCCGTTCGTTTTTAAAAAGTAATTTAATGCTTTCTGCTTTCATACATCGTACTACTTCAGTGCATTAGTTTTGAAAAAAGGTCTTAAAAAAAGTCCAATATTTACAGAATATAATACTATTAATATTTTTATTAAAATAAAATACTATTAATAAACTACATAGTTTTGCTTATAACTAAAGACCGTATTTAATTGATATAGCAACTTTTTATTGATACCCCAGGTAAAACAAATTTGATCAAATATGTATACGAATCGGATTAGTTACAGTCTTCCTCTTTAATTTAATAATGCAATTTTTTTGTAATTCACAACGATTTTGCAATTTTTGCAATTATTGCAATTTTGTATACTTCGCTTGATAAAATATACAAATTATTATTTCTAAAATAATTTTAAAATAAAACTATAACTACGACGTCAATTTTTAAATGTATTTAAATGTATTTTAGCATTTTTAAAATTATATTTATCTGAGTTACTCTCAAAACTTACTAGTTTAGATTTATTAAATAATCAATTACTTAATAGTGTAAATATATTAAGTGAAATTGAAAATATTTCGATAAATATTCCCGATCCCAATAGGAAAATAGTTAAAGATAAATTAAAATATGCCTTGGAAAAAAATGAAAGATACAAAACAATTAAAACTTACTCTGAACAGGAAATCAAAGTGTCAATTTAGATATAACACCAATTTTTTTAAAATTATTTTAAATATGCATCGATAACAAGTGTAGACGTTGAATGTACTTTTTCATTATATAAACATATTTTAAATAACAGACAATACAATTTTCAAGAACATAATTTAGAAGTGTCTATAATTATAAATTTTAATTAAAAGAAATGATACATATTGTTAATATTATATAAATGTCCATATTATTTAAGTAAGTAATTAATAAATATATTTGATATGATTTTACTATATGGTTTTAATGTATTTTTCATAGCAATTTTAAGATATTTTTAATGCAATTAATTTCGGTCTTTACTTATAACCTACAAATTGCTTTTTAATTATATATATTTACTATTCACTTTATGCTTGTGTTGTAAGCTTAAACATGGCTACGCTCAAAAAATGGGCCAGGAACGCTTATGTGAGCTTGCACTGTTGCATATTTACTAGGAAATAAGTATACCAATGGACGATATTATTAAAAGATTTTCTTGTATAAGAAACCGGAAATTGGACTTTGTGTTATGAATATATAACATGCATTATAATTGATTAAAATGAATAAAAATTTTAATTTTGTACATTAAAATGTTATATTTTAGAAATATAAAAAAGCTCAATATATTAATAAAATTATTATTGCATGATGTTACACTTTTTTAAGAAATTATATTTTAAGAGTGGGTGAAAATTTAATTCGGCTCCCCACCCCGTAAGAAAGGCCTATGTACGTCACTGAACCCACTAGGTGTGTGACTCGTTTTTACGAACAATATTCGCCATCGGCTCTATTTTAGTTAACCGTCCTAATTAATTATTATCATTTTTTTTTCTTTTTATAGAACCTACTTCATAGGCGCAAATAGGGTGAGGCTTGGAGGGGCTAAGCCCCCTCTGATTCCATCGAAGCCCCCCCAATATATACTCTTATATTAAAATTTAATGTACCTATTAATAATCAAAATGTTGTTTCCGACTGCTCCCTATGACTGTAAAAGTGTAGAATATGGTCAATATAAT
>NW_020273085.1:0-12106 GCF_003268045.1 Sipha flava
AAAAAACCGAAACCTAAACCGGAACCGAAAAAACCTGTAGGTTCCAGTTCCTGAATATAATATGAAAAATGAATATAGAAAACAGGGCAGATTTTAATCATATCGAATATATTTCATATTACTAAAATTAAAAAAGTTTAATACATCATAAACTAAACAATTAATGTAGCCATGTGATTGGTGAACTCAATTCTCATTATGTAGTGTCAGTTATACCGAACATTTATAGCATTTATGCTCGTGAATGTCACTTATACCGTAATTTATAAATAAAATATCTCATTTCTAAACGTCCAGAAGAGCATTAGAATTTGTGAGATCGAATGATTTAGCTGTCGGTTGTCCCGTAATATATCATAAGTATCACATCGCTTAGCACCATTTGCCTTTCATCAGTCGATGTTTGATTTGAAGTAGTAATAGGTATACAGACATTTCATGTTATATATTAATATTATAATATTATAGAAAAATATTATTTTTTTCCTAATGTTATATACTGCGCTCTTTGGACAAATTCGGTTTTTATCGGCAGAACATTTTACTGCCTAGTTCAAGAAGGACAAAAGTGATTAATTATAAAACAATTTAGATTTATTCAAATGATTTGACACTGCAACGATAAATACATCCCAAACTTCTGGATGTCTGTTTCTGTGCGCTAGTCAGTAAGTATAATGTTTGGTTTTATTTTTATAATACGAGAGGGATGATTTTTCATATTCACAAAGCATGAAAGTGACTTTGTTCAATTAACATGATAATATCAGTACATACAATTGACGATGGTAATGAACAGTACAGTTTATCTAATTTGATATTATTTGCATTTGATTTTCTATGTGCGTTATAAGAAATTGAATTGAATATTGATATTGTATAAATAGGTCGAGACTGATTTTTGTCATTTAAATCGGAAGAAATATTGTGCTATTATACTGATATAATTTTTTCTCTTTTACTGTAAGATTCTCTGATTGTATATTTTAGTTGACAGAACTGCGATAATAATTTAAAAATTAAACATCCCAGTTTATGGCGTGTCCAGGATTTGGTTTTGGGGGTAGTTTTAATCTTTTAACGTTATTTTAAATTTCTTTGTGATTTACGAACCAGCTAGTCAAATAAGTCAATACACAAGTATGATCAAAAAATGGTATGAATATTATTGTTATAAATATAATTTTTATTTTATTGAATATATTATAATATTCTAAAGAGGAAGTTGATGGTACATTAATTCGATTTATTTTTATTGTTACGTGGTATTTTAATGTCACATTCTAATTTGTCAAGTTTTGTACGATTATTCTTGATCATTATTTTAAATGTATTATTTGTTTTTTTATTTTGATGAGGATTAAAGGTTTAGCATTTTTCTACCGATTAAAAACCGTTGAAACCAAAAAAAAAAAAACCACATGTTCATATTTTGAATGATCAACTTGATTATTTAAAAATAAAATGCAATATGTGCATAATATTTTAGTCAAATATTGATGAATAAAATTATATTTCTCTGTGATTGCGTGATTATGATAATAATATTATATATGTTTTTAATTTTATAAAATAAATTAAGTTAAAATGTTAAAAAAGTCAATATTGTGGTGGTTTATACCCCCATAACCACCCCTGGGCACATCACTGATCCAGGTAAAGGGAGATTTATGTTATGAAATGCAAATTTTGAAAGACGATCTCGACATTTCATGGAGTCATATGAAAAATATAAAGTTTACTTTCACCGCAGATATGAGATAATGCGTCCTGACTGACAGTTACTGACAATTTCGACGATCTCGAGTGGCCATAATTTTATAATTTTACGGTATAGAATGGGCATTTAATTTTTGTGTCTGTAAACTTTGACCTACTTTTATTTTCTCAAAGCATGTTTAGCTCAAAAACGTTTCATAAGAATTAAATGTCAGTGGAAGAAAATTTAACGTTTGTTTCTAATATACTATTCAATATGACAATGATATTATATTTTTATTTTTTCCTATTAACCCATTCAATTCAGCTTACAATGTTTTTACTTTCAGTAGAAGTTGTTAAATTAAAACATTCAACTTGGATTATTCAACTTTTTTTGAAGAAATCACAGTTTTAATCATATAATATTGACACGGGTCATTTTAACAAGCATAATAATTTGATATTCTATGATTTCTAATTAATTACAATAAAAATTTATTTGTATGCTTCCGATAGTCTTTGGTATCTAATATGAATAAACATAATATCTTGTATTAATTTAAAAACCATAGACATGACTGATTTGTTTATTTTTAAAACGAAATTAAAATATAAGTATATCGTATTTTATTGTAGTTTGATAATAAACTAGTCATGATAGTTTTTCAAATCAGAAAAATGTGTGAAAAATTAGTTTTTAGTACAGATCCGTAAATAAATTTAAAAAATGTTGGCTCCATGAAAAATTAAATTTTTAAAAGCGTTGCAATGTTTTATAATATTTAAAATAGATTTTTTTTTTTGTATCTAAAACCCAAGTGCAAATATAAATAAATTATGTTTATACTTTTCATGTCAAAATATTTAATTTACCTACTTTTTATTAAAGCACATTGTTGTATTATTAGTCATTATTAAAATGCGTGACCCTTAACAGTTGCAAATCTATAATTTAATTAATTAATTTTTTAATTAAATTATTTTTTCTCATTCAATAACAAATAGCTGGGATTTTTGGCGACATGTTGAATCTCGCTGTTAACGATTTATGTCAGTACATAAATTTCGTCCCAGCCCCGTGGCTTTACCAACGATTGGAGGGGTGTACTACAGAAATACTAAACGCGTAAATCTATTTTTTAACCACTCCTCGATGGCTATGAAACTTTGGAAAATGTTCTTTATTAAAAACTGTACGACGAATAATAAATGGTATAATTTTAAATTTTTTTATTTTCTTAAACGAAATTCTTGAATTATTCGACGTTATGTGATACATGGCAACAGACAGTTGAAATTGTTTAAACGTTATATAATACTCTATGGTTTATTGTATTTTAATTTATAAAGTACACCTAGAAAATTTTTATTGTATTACTATCACCCGTTTAAGTTTTCTTACACCATAAATAGTGATAATTGTATCAACATTGTTTTTTAGGTAACTGATGAAGTAATTATTAAAATCAAAGACTGTTATTGAATTTTGAAGTTACTTGATCATGTGATAAATACTATGAAATTATATTTTATATTAAATCTAATACAGTTACTTCGATTGATTTACATCTCAGATGAATGATAATGTATTGTATATAATAAATCATACAAGAAAAAATATTTTTAAAAAATTATAATTTATCTGTTTGTATATTTATTATTATGCTTGACGTCTGGAATAATAGATACGAGAAAAATGACAAATTTTTTTATTATTCATATGAAATAATAAAAATTTAAAAAAATAATGTCATAATATATTATAATATCATTAATATTTTATATATTATATTATGACATTATTTATAATTGTATTGTAATTAATTATCTCATAGCTTTTATTTGCTATGCTAATTTTTTCATTGTAATTTCAAATTAAATTGCATATAATTTTAATTCGATTCGCTTTTAAACATTTTTTTTTTTTTATGAGTATATGAGCTCTATGAGCATAAAATTAATCTTTCATAGTTTTAGGGCATAACATCTTGTCATTATGACAAACATTTGCTTATGTTTTTCTGAATATATATATATATATATATATATATATATATATATATATATATATTAATGTAATCATAGTACTTTATTAACTTAATGTTAAGTTGACGAGTAACTAGGAAATACGTTCAATACGAATTTAAAATCTACAACTTTATTTTATTTTATTTTAAATTTTAAAAAAAATTACATATATTATGACGTATCAGTTATATATCAATATTAACTAATATCTGGTTGATCAGGCGAATAATATAAAATGTTGAGAGTTTACATTTTTTTTTTATTTATACAAATGTTTTGATGGAATAATGTTTCAGAATGAATTTTATTTTTATTTTTATGATATATCACTGCTTACATCATTGTAGCTGTATGGATTATTATTATATTTAATACTTATATCTGTTATTCATGACCTTAATTTTAAATTTAAGGATTAAAAATTTTCTAGACACATTGTCTATACAATTTTAAAGCAAAAATATTTTTAATATTTTATACCCAAATTTAAGGTTTTAAACAGTCACAAATACAAAATCCTGTAAACGTATACTATACGAAAGAAATACTCCTAACTTTCTGTTGATCAAAGATAATAATAAAAATATAGTAGTAACTATCACTTCTTTATATTATAAAAGTTTTTAGATTTTAAAATAAAGATTAAATTCATAAATTTAAGTTAAGTTCATTTTTGAAGTATAATTTAATAAAAATTATTGTTTTAATGCACGTGCGTTAAAGTTAACTTAATATATCAAGTAATATAATTTTAATTTAAATCTCATCACTAAGAGTTTAACCAATAGAACTATATATGTACTTCTATTGGTTAAACTTATAATTTAGAATAATAATTATAATGATTATAATTTATAATATTTATAATATTTATATATTTATAATTTATACTTTATAATTTATTAGCAACAACTTTAGAGTATTATAATTTATTTATTTCAGCCAAAAAAAAATTAATTACAATTACATGATAACAATAAGTAAATTATTATATAATTAAGAATACATTAACAATAGCTGGTTACGTATATCAACTGAGCTAAGCTCGTATCTGGTATACGGAGTTCTTATAAATTATAGTTCTTATTTTAGTAATATTATTTAATATAATAATATAATTGAAGATAAGACTTAATTAATTGATAGTATACAGTAAACACAAATTTCATAGAATATGTTTTAGTAGCATGTTTAATATATACACATTCAATAAGATCTTATAATTAGACATATTGACTTTTTAAAATTTCATTAATACACACATTCTCATCTAGACTATTAACTATTTTATTTATAGCCTTTTTTTATTTGATTTTTATTAACTATATCATTGGTATTATTAGATTGGTTTTCACATAAGCTTTTTATTAGACTATTTACATCATTAATTAAATTGTTGAATATAGTTTTTGTCATATGATTAGGGGAGTTCCTTGAGTTTGTTAAAAACGTATATGATGGTTTAATGTATTTACCAGTTCTTCTGTCTATTATTTCTTTAGCGTTTAGTGTGTGGTTTTGTATGGATTTTATTAAAATTTGTCTAATGTATAATTTATAGATAGATAATATATTTTTATGGTTGAAAAATTCCCCTGATGGGTATTTTAATAGTAATGAGTACGCTATTTTTATTATCATTTTTTCGGTTTATGTAATGTATTTATGTTTGTTCTATTAATGCCTCTCTAACATGTTATACCGACATAGTAGTATTGAATTACATAATGCCATGTATATTTGTCTTATAATAGATTTATTAAGAAATCGAATTTTATAGAATAAAGCAGTTAAGCTCCTTAATTTATTTTTAATATTTTGTATATGTTCTGTCCATTTTAAATTAAAATCTATTGTTATTCCTAAATATTTGAATGAAAAAACCATTCTCATTGGCTTACAACTGCAATTTGTCGTACCAGTTTTACAATTATGTATTATAAAGCTGTATCTAACAGAAAGCTGTGTATGAGTTGTAACTATTGGCATGCAGACCGATTTATTTATATTAAGTGATAATAGACTTTTTTTTTAGCCAGTCATACATATAACGCAAATCTATTTCGACAGTTTGTTTTAATTTTTCTTAATTATCTTCGAAATTAACTATTACTATTTTATCAGCAAACATGAATAATTTTCTTTTTAATAATGATGCAGGTACAGAGTAAATGTATAATAAAAACAATATGGAGCCTAATGATGTACCTTGAGTAACTCCATAATCTATGACATAGTAATAATTACTGTGGTGAGGTCCAACGGTGGTTATTTGTTGTCTATTACTCGGATATCTAATAAACCAATTTAATATATTTTCATCAAAGCCTAATTATTTTAACTTGTTAAGTAATAATTTTCATGTGTAATATATTCAATTCTTTATTTTCTATATCCATCAAATATTCATACAAATAATTATTAACTATATTTCCGTTATTATTTATAATGTACGAGTCTATAAAGTCTGAGTTTAAATCAATCATTTATTATAATGAGGCCGAGAAAATAGAATCTTAGTTTTTACCAATGATATTTTAATATATAATTTTTTAAAATTATAATTATCAGGCAATGATACGAATGTGTACTCATAATACAGACATTAGACAGAATTGATGATTGTTTAATCAGCATAATATTTTTTTGATTATTTGCAACATGAGTTAAATCGTATTATCCAATTAAATGGTTTATGTTATAGTGTGTATATGATATTGTATGAAATGTTTGCGTAAAATTAGTATAACCATGTATTAAGTAGACCAATGAATATTATTTTTAGACAATATTATGCAAGTTAAATGATAAAAGTCAAAATAAATTCCTGTTGATAGAATCTTAGAATGTAAATGATAATAATTTCCCAATGTGTAAGATGTGTGTAATTTTAAGGTAAAAAATATTATTTTATAGTTAAAGTACATTATAAAAAAATTATGATCTTCGAAACATTTTACTTGAATATTTTTGCCCTGTTCATCTTTTCTGCAATATATCCTACCATGACTTGTCCAGATGAAATGATAGCCAAGTTCTTTACCTTTCATTCTAGATTTCCAGAATAATTTTTTATTGAATGCCGTGAGACTTTATATAGATTTATATAGATTCGTTAACTTTTGTACTCGATTTTTCTTCGTTTCGTGATAAATTCGTATCGTTTTCTCCTTGTTGCCAGTTCGACAATTATCAAAGGCTTATCTGTATTTCGGGCTGAAGGTTTACGATAAGCATTTTTAAATCGAACAAGTTCCTAATTCACTTTCTATGTCATGAATTAGGTTTTCTTTCAACATTCCTTCTTTTTTCTTTTGTACTCCATTAATTTTGACATAACAAGATTTTTCATTTTGCTCCAAAATATTGATCTTATATTCCAGGTTTTGAATTACTTTATCTTTTTCTTTCAATGATTTTTCTAGTTCATTGACTCGATTGTTAAGAGTCTCTAATGTATTATTAGTAGTTACTTGGTTTCTCAGCGCCTCATCTAGCCTATTAATAATTTATTTTGTATCTATTTCCAATGTTGAAGGTAGCATTTTTTCTTTTGTTTTGATATTAATTTTAATCAGGGTATCGTCATGTCGTCCAATTTTTGATTGGTTGACACATTCCTCACAATTGTATTTTTGGCTAATAGTTTTAAGATATTCAAGACTATCTTTATCCATTTTTGAGCATTTCATATGTGTTATTGTATTACATGTAGCACATTTTACGCTGTCTTCTTTACAAACGATAGCTATTTGACACTTTGGACACGTCATATTATAACACGTTAGTATAAACAATTTTAGTGAACACGCACACGTCTTTACTCATCGAATAACAACACAGAACTGAATAATTTAGTTACTATAATATAGTTTATTATATTATAATATTATACTTTAGGAATTTTTACTAAAAAAAAATATAGCATATTCTATTAATTTTTATCGTTTTGTCTACATTCAATATTTATACGTAAATTGCATCGTAAATTTTTATGTTGATATTAAGTACATTTTTATATTTAACCGGTATTAATCAAATATATGAATGAGTAGTTTTGCACTAAATATTTTTCAATTTTTATCAAATGAAAATTATTTTATCGATATTCTCGTAAAAAATCTAAAATAACATGAACATTTCAATTTTCTATAAATAAAAAAAAAATTGTTGAAAATTATTCAATTTATAGTAAACGTTGATATAAGAATTCATTGAAAATATCATGTCTCTACTATTACTTTTTTTTACAGAGAAAACAAAAATTCGATTTTTTAGACAGTTAAAATAGTTGAAACAATTGAGAAATTAAAAAAATGTCCTCCTAATAGTATCAACCAGGGTCTATTTCTTATCTCTTTTTCTTTTATTTGGTCATGATCAGCTCATTCCTTCAGGTCGAAATCTTGTACACAGATACATTATGGTAAAACCAAGCATTTTTTGTTTGACTTAGAATTTAAAAAAAAAAAAGCATAATATTATATTATTTCTTCTATACCTAATGTATAACATTTATTAATTATTATATACCAGAATTTTCTATGCAACTATGCAACCATGGTTTGTTCGTAAAATTATATATATTTCCATCCAAATCCCAAATTTAAGAATGTTTTCACTATTTATGATTAACGATAGATGAATTATATTACGTGACTAGTGATTATTATAAACAATATGCGAGATAATCACAGTACACCAACCACTCAATGTCTCAACAATATATATTTACTTTTTTTTTTGAGCTTTTATTTTCTATAAATTTTGTTAAGAAACTTTCATTTAGACAAATCTTAAACTCGTTATTATTTTTTACCCCTAAAATTTAGATGAAAGCATCGAGATTAAAATTGGACCAGGCTTCAAAAGTAAAACATTATTCGCATTGCGTTTATTTTACTTGCTATCTGATTTATTCAGTTTTGTTACTTTTGTTTAAAAAACTATAAATCACGTAGTCGTATACATATTATACCTGTCTTATTTATTTAAATATATATATACTTTTGATGCTTGAAAAAACTTTGCTCACCGGCTGTTGTCGACTAATAATTGAACTTCTTATGCACTATTTTTAGTCCCGTTCCACAGAAAACGGAGGTGATAAACAATATTTTTAAAAATTAATAAGATCTTCATGTCTTTTTTTCTTGAACTCACGTAAGCATCAACGGATATAGTACACGTATGTCATATATATATATATATATATATATATATTACATTTCTTAATCCATAGTTTATTTCAATTATTAATTTTAGTTCGTCCCCGTTAAAGTTTTCAATAACTTCGGGAAAACGTGCAGTACATACTCGAGTGTATGTTCAGTAAGCTAGTTTTCTTGATATCAAAACGTTTATTTTCAAAAATTGCTAAGAATTGTATCATTTTCTGATTATATATTTCCTTTATTTGAACAAATCAACTAGGTTGTTATTTATCTTAGCTCTGTTTTCATTATACAAACGTTGTTTCTCCGTGATTCAAGAGGATTTCATTACTTTTTTAATCATTACGAAGAAGACTATACTTACTGGATATGAAAAAGTAATTCTTAATAAATCTGAAATAAAAAAAATGATTGTGATAATGAACCATGTTCGCAAAGTATTTCAATGCTATAATATAAGCAATAAAACCAGTAAATTATTCTTAAAGAATATTTCGAACCGACTTACATGGAATTATTCGTAAATTCTACGGAATTTTATTTAAAATTATTACTATTGCTCTTAAGCCTGCAGTGAAGTCGCTATTGACAATGTTTTCCGACTTTAAACATGAGTTTATAAAAATATATACAATATATAAATCATAATAGGCAAACTTTTGTAACTATGCGTAAATTTAAGTATAGTACTTCTGTTCAACGATTAGTCCATATAATGAGATAGGAAACTTGTACAATATCGTAATGGCTTAGCTATCACTCCAATCAAATCGTTTTTCATGAAATTATGTACTATGTAGATCATTTATACTAACTTTATTGATCCAGAAAACCGCAGCAAAAGTCATTCATTTCGGTACAGTAGTATCAACTCCGTCACTGCACTGCAGTGTAGACCATATTATACTCCATGACGGAAGGTCTATTTATCAGCGATGTGCGATTGATCAACTGCGCGACCGTTTCGCTTTTTCTGTTTGGTCATATTTATCACAGTCAGTCTATCGAAACGAATAGCCAATTGAGGTTCAAAGTGATTTTTCCCACGGTACATTTTAGCCGTCATGCTTTTCCAATAGAAATTCTCGGTGGCTGCAAATGTGCTAGGGATAGGGGTAGAGGATTCTAAAATTATTTCAGCTAGACATAGAATACATTAAATCGATCGCTTATTTCTATAAAGTATTAGAAATAACAGATGTACGAATATCAATTATTCGTAGGTGACTTGTTGAAAATAAAAACATGCATCTTTCAACAGTAAAAAATTAATAACATAAAGAAATCCACGCTTGCTTATGTTTAAATTCTCGTTAAAGTTTTCTAAAAAACGGAAATCATATACTTTGTAAATTTCATTTTTTTTTTCTTTTCATTTAAATGGTAAATTAAAACTTATTTAAAATTGTAACTCTCAAAATTGAGTTACACAATTTAAAAGAACAAAAACGTTAAGCAAATTATGACGTATAACAAAGTTTAAAAGTTTTTATTGCATTTTTGTTGTAGGGAATTAAACGCGTTACAAATGATATAGCTGTGGTCTACAAATGTGCTTTTATAATGTCGTGTATTTCAAACAACTATAATGTTATCGTTAGCAAAGTGATAAATAAAAATCGTCTAAACTTTCATGTGGCGAAATTATTTTTAGACGCACATAAATCTCAAATTTCCGTGTTCTACGTAATACTGAAAAAATTTAACTGCCATGAAAAACTTTTATAATATTTTAACAACTCTTAATAGCTTCGAATGCATATTAACATATAATCCATTGCGATTAAATAGAAAAAAAAGTACGAAACATGTGAACAATGTAACAGCATGGTCTCCAATAATTTACAATTGAAGTCATCTATGAATAAAATAATGTGAACAGGAATTTTTTAAGAACAATAATTTTCAATTATGAATTATTTCAGAAATTTATTTGACATTTTTACAACCGTCGTTGTAATCATTATAACAATTATTTATAAAGCTTTTTACCACCTACCGACCGAAAAGCACAAAGCGCATAGAGGGCAAATTCCGAAATATTAATTTTTCAAAGTATGTTTTTTATTTATCCTAGGTGCGTTAGTCTATATACAATATGCATATATTAAAAATTGTATTCTATCACGCTGACTTGAAGACCTTAAGAAATTCAATAAAATAAAAACTAAAATTAATTAAACCATATTCAACTTTTGAGAAGCGTATACGAAAACGTCGTGATAATTTATTATTAATACTTAGCCTCGTATAATAACTTCACTGCATTATTGTATTACGACACTATAATAAAAGCTGATGGTATTTCATTTAAAAATCCACTGAATTCTTTCAACGCCACTTTTTCATGACAATATGATTATTGAATCGTTTTTGAAGTATTTAATTAGCGATAAAATGTATCGATTCTCATCTGGTAACGGCAATAATACGCTTGGAAATCAACGATAATGCGTTAAACATCGAAATAATTCGTCTGTTTGATTATTCCCATAAATATTTGAAATCTATTTTATTTTTTTTAAATAAAACTTATTATGTGATGGAGGTGATTCTGAAATTTTTGTAACGTTAGATTGAGACGAAACATTTTTGTGCAACGGGTATATAAAAGAAAACGTCTTGCTAAACCGCAGCGTTACGAAAAAATCTTATCTTCGTAAAATGGACATCATGAGCAATGCTTAGGCATCATACATGTGTCTGACATTATGTTTATGCTGTATATATATATAATATATGTAGTTAATTAAAAATGTATTTAAATTAATTTATGTAAACTATTGAAGTGTACAAACGAAAAAAATGGTTAATACCAGCCTCAAAACAATTTTCTACACTCCCTAATCTTTAATGTCGACAATTATTTAAAAACAGAGTATGGTGTTAACAAATTTCAATTATTATTAGTAGTCAAATAACCATGTAATAAATCTTACCTTATCGAACTTCTACGTATAGGTAACACAATTAATTAGTTATTGAATTTTATTTCACAATGTAAACAAATTATTAAAAACGTATGTTTGAAATTTACTCTTGAAAAGTATCAGCGTATATACTGATTATTTACTAAACTATACTATACTTTCAGTATATTATTATTATTTACTATATTTATATATATATATATATTAGGGTGTTCCTTAATTTTTTTTTTTGTTGGTCTCACCCACTTAATTTGTGTATATGCCTACAAAAAT
>NW_020273085.1:17106-193147 GCF_003268045.1 Sipha flava
CAAAAATGCAAAAAAAAAAATTTAAGGAACACCCTAATATATATATATATATATATTTATGTTACGGTAATAGTACGAATACCGGTGAAACCTAGGATTTACCGATAAAATAGGATATACATTATTACTTGGTCAAACCCTGAATGATTTTAGCAGTTCGGGCTTTTACCAACGAGTTTTGGTAAATCTTACGATTAACAATCAATGATTGTAAAAATCCGAAATTATATATTTTTTCCAATTCTGTGATAATTCTTACTTATATTAATTGACTCAATGTTAAAATTTTTGTATATGGTATTAACTTCATACATAATACACTTTCTACCTACATAGCCTGTTGTAATATGAGCATAATATAACTCATTATACCGAACATAATAATGCATTAATTCGAAGTCATCATTCATCAGAACAATCAATTTTTTTTCACCAGTAATATTAACAATATCAAACCCTTTAAGTCGCTGATAGTGAACAGTTTTTTTCACATTAACAGATTTATCTACTATAATATCTCTTAAAGATATATTATATTTTTCCTCGGTTAAATAGAAATTATTTTTATTATTTTATAACTCCACAACACCATTTAAAATTTCATAAAATCGTATTGTAAGCGACGTATTGAATACTGTGTATACTCGTAATACTAACCACGACAATTATAAAACAAATTCTGCTCGTAAATTAAAATTGGCCCCGATATCAATTTATTAAATTAATCTTCTATTAAATCTGTTCCAAATCTTAACCATTGAAGGCACAATGATTAAAACTTTTATTATAATTCGTATCATAGTCAAAAATTAAATTAAAATTACTGATATCAATACAAACTCACAAGAATAAATACAAGTAAGAATTATCACAGAATTGGAAAAAAAATATAATTTCGGACTTTTATAGTCATTGATTGTTAATCCTAAGATTTACCAAAACTCGTTGGTAAAAGTCCGGGGGGGGATAGTATTTTGCGCCAATTTTATTACTTGTAATTTGTGCCACCAATAGGTACATTTAAGCGAGTAAGTAATTTGCGCAAAAATATAAAAATTAAATATGTATTTTGAGCCATAACAGTAAACGAAATGGAACTGCGCCACACTTTCAATTTTAATTGATGAAATTTACCAGCAGATACATTTATACTGATAATACATCGGAAATTCGATAATACCAATGCGTGCCTGATATATTATTATTGTATTCTACTAATAATAATAATAAGTACAGGCGAAATCGAATAGGTACGTCTAATATAATACAAATTATCAATTGTCATAATATCGAATAATATTGAACAGCAGTATATTGATATTTAAAATTTAGTCCGATATTAATCGCGTATGCGTTTATATTTCATATTTCACATTTCAAAATTATATAAAAGTATAAGTAATGGATACAAATATCGGTAAAATTATTAAAAGTACTAGAGACAAAGAGTTATTATTATTTAAAAATGTTACATATCGAAAAGTTCATGAATCTAAAAATTGTACAATGCGATGGCTTTGTACTGTCAGAACTTGCATTGCAAAAGTGTACACATCTTCAGAAAATATTATACAAATAGTTAAAATTGTAAATGAAAATAATGGACATGATCAACCAAGTATATACAGAAAAATATATTCAAATGGATGTAAGAGAAAAGTTATGCAAAATCTGTATACTAAACCAAGTAAGATATTACAAACAGAAATTTTTGAAAATTTATTTAATTTACAAACCATTACTACCGATGATATACCATTGGTTCGACGAAATATGTATAACACCCGTAAAAAAATGGTGCCACCATTACTAAAAACAATGGAAGAATTGCAAAAGGCTATAAGCAATTTTCTATTAAAGTGAAATTGATTGACCAATAGAATGGCTAAGGATACAATATTTTAATCTGTTTAAAAAAAAATGATTTAGTAATTTTAAAGTGGCGCAAATTACATTTTTTGTATGTAACGATGGCGCAGATTACTTAATGCTCTTTTATTTAGTTTTGTGTGGTGCAAATTACAACTTTAAAAAGTGGCGCAAATTACCAAAATTAATTTTTATATGTGGCGCAAATTACATATATATTTATTTGGGGGGGTTGTTTTTGGTGCAAATTACATACGCCCAAAGTCCGAACTTCTAAAATCATTTGGGGTTGTTTGATCATGCAATAATATATATCCTAAGTTTTACCGAAAACGACTTGTAAATGTCCGAATTTTGGATATATGTATACCGATCACAATAAGTAAAATCTAGGATTTACCGGTAAATCCTAGGTTTCACCGGTATTCGTACTATATATATATATATATATATATATATATATAGTAAATAGGCATTAGTCACGCAAACAATATATATGTATTATATATCATATTAATATATAATAAATAATTTAATATTTTCCCACAGAATAATAATAGTAATAATAAGTTTTACTTTCACAGAGCGTAATGACTAATACACACTATTTTTTTTTCCAGAATTACCAAAATCCAAACCAGTCATCGTCACGGACAAAGACAAATACGATCCTGGTGATACGCTTGTAGCGAATTGTACGTCACCAGCGTCTAGACCCGCGGCAGGTTTAACGTTCTTTTTAAACAACATGCCGGTAAGTACATACGAACAATTTTTTTACTGATTATTGAGCTCACATCTTAAGTAAGAAATTAAAAAACCACTTCAATTGATTAACGTACGTCACATGCTATTCTCGATGATTTAAATAACTAAGTCTAATCACTCCAACATATTCTACCGTATAGTTTATAGCAGCGATGAGGAGTATAATTGTAGCATTGCTACGTTTATACGTTTAATACTGTATTCTAATTATAACGATTAATGTAGCGAAATACTAGGGTGTGCCAATAGTCGACCACTTGTGTGACAAAATCCTCTTAGGTCGATACGACAGTCGAATCTAGATTATAATCTGTTATTACTGATAAAATATACTTCAAAATTGTAATTCTCAAAATTGTTTAAAATTATATTTTTAGTATGCACGTTTCACAATTCAAAGTACTATAGCAAGTCTATCACGGCCATGATGACCTTGACTATAGTCCATACTGTCATTAGTTTTTTTGCATGTTGTAGAATTGTATTTAAATATTTCTAAAAATTGGTCCGTATTGATCTACAATAATCAAATTAATGATAATTTGTGGTGAATGAACTAAATATAAAACAATATTTGTTACGTGTGTAGGCTTTAAAATGTAATGAAAGTTAAAAACAAAAATACTATATAGCGAGAGAGTAGCACTATTAAATGTTAATAATAACGTTGGAAATAGCACACTATAGTTTTTTTTTTTTTTTTTTAATACATCTACAATCTATACAATTTATTGTACAATAATTAGATTTGATAAAAAAAAAAACGAAGAGAATATGAAATTGACGGCGAATATATATAAATATATTGGGAAGTTATCCATTGATAACACCCAGCACGTGCGTTAGTTATTGATAAATGATTATTAATGTAAAAGATCCCTACACCATTTTCTTTTTAGTCTTCGTCGAGGTTTGTCGGGTAGTTTTTTAGATGATAATTTTTTGATTAGTTGATTAGTGTGTGATTGAATTTTATTATGAAATCTGACGTAGTATGTTTTAGAGATTTTATTTAGAGTTTGTATTTTTAAGTCTTTGTGGAGGTTGGAGTTTGTTACGTACCAAGGAGCAGAAGAAACTAAACGGAGATAGATGGACTGGAAGACTTGTATTGATCTGGTGTTGGAGAGTTTTGCGGCTCCCCATAATTGGATGCCGTATGTCCATAGTGGCCTAAGTAGAGACTTGTAAATTAATAATTTGGTGTCAATGTTAATTTTAGATCTTAATAATGGTCTTAAGAGGTGTAGACGGGAATTAAGGGCTTTTCGTTTATCAACTATGTGAGGATTCCAGGTTAATTTACTGTCAAGGGTAAGACCGAGGTATTTTACTTGTATGCAAATGGGGATTGGAATTTTGATCATTAAAATTTGAGGACATGTTTTTTTATTTAAGGTAAATGTTATAAAGAAGGACTTTGATTCATTGATTTTAATTTTCCACCTCTTTATTCAAAGGTGTATAATATTAAAGTATCTTTGTATCATATTTGAGGTTATAATGGGGTTATTTTTGGTTTTTATTGGTTTTATTGGTTTTGTAGGTTTTCATTGGTTGCTATAATTGCCGTATCGTCCGCATAAGAACCAAGTTAGGTATAGGAGGTTTTAGGAATGTTGTGAATGAATATTATATATAGAAAAGGGGCAATATCGCTACCTTGGGGAACTTCGGCAAGAATGTCAAAGTAGTTTGAGTAGCATGAGTTCTGTCGTACGATGAAAGTACGGTCACTAAGGTACGATTTTATAAGTAAGTAATAAGACGCAGGCAGAAATTTTTTTAGTTTGAACAGTAAACCTTCAAACCAGATTCAATCGAATGCTTGTGCTATGTCTAGGAAGATGGCAGCACAGTAATGTTTTTTTTTTTTTCAGTGACGAAGATTTAGTGTCGACTACTCTGTGGAGTTGATGGATCATTGAGTGGTTCGGCCTGAAACCGTATTGTGTATCTGGGATCATGTTTGCTGTGATAACCAGATGAATAAGCCTTTTTAGTAAGATTTTCTCCAACATTTTTGATAGAGTTGGTAGTAAGCTTATGGGTCGATATGAAGTAACTTTTTCTGGCGGCTTCTTGGGTTTAGGAATTAGTATAATTTCGGAAAATTTCTAAGTTAGGGGGTAATATGATAAACGCAATATTGCGTTGTAGATGTACGAAAGTGATATAATCGCTTTTTTTGGTAGATTTTTGGCGGTGAGATTTATGATCCGGTCGTACCCTAGAGCTTTTTTGTTGTGAAAATTTTTGATAATAAACTTAATTTCACCGAGACTAGTGTGTTTAGCTGGGAAAGACATGAGTAATGCAAAGTCCAATGAATGTGTGACTATTTGGTTTTGGGTGAGGTTTAAATTTATGTCGTGTGGTGTGGTGTGAAGGTTTTCGATAAATGATGGCCGAATAGGTTTGCTTTGTTGGTATCAGAAACCACCCATGTGTTATCTTCTTTACGAAGAGGAGAGGGAGTTGAGACGGTTTTCAAAATTTTTTTCGTCGCTTTCTAGAGAGATGAGTGTTGAGTTGTTAAGTTTTGTATGTATTTTTGATAAGTGCTAGAGCTGTGTTGTGCTTGTGTTTTCTTAGTTTGTTGTTTAGTTGGTTGAAGGTTTGTTTATCGATGGGGTATTTGTGTCTTGGCCACTGGGACTTACACTATAGTTTAAAAAAAATAGTTATATCAATAAAACGAGGTATTAAAAAAAAAATGTTTGTTGTATGTAGTAGCTACAAAAAAATAAATAAATAAATATTAGTTTGTTATATTATATTTATGCAATAATCCATCTCCATGGATAGCTAATGTTGCTAGTGTGACTAAATTGATTTCCCCGTACCAAAAAATATAACAAATGCATATTTATGATTAAAGATGGACAAATTTTTTACCAGGCTATTTAGTGATATTCTTTTAGGGATCTGCTGTGGCCAACTACTTCGTCCATAAGTCACCTTATTTTCTGAACAGATTTCCAGTGGAGATATATCATAAGTACAAAATTTTACGATTTATAACTGTCACAATAGCTCATAGAGTTTAACTTCACGTCTCTGACATCTCTACCTCTACATTTCGTAACTTTGGACCAATTCGGTTTGTGCTTCATTGGTACGTTTTAAGGCAAAAATTCCAACATCCAAGGGTATGAAGCTTCAATGTCATGCGTACAAAATATAGCTTCAATATTTTTTTGAATAATTTATTAAATTATTGAAATTATATTTCAAAAATTACTTTTGAATGCACGAGTGTTGATTTTTTCTGCGTTGGAAATATATTAGCATTAATTGAAAATTATACCCTTCTGATCAAGAATTTCCTTAGATCAATATATATATACCTGTCTAAATATAATTTAGTTATTTTTGTAATATCCATAGTCAAATAATACACCTACTTACCATAGGTAACCTATATGCTACTATAATAAATCGCTATGCATATACTTGTTTACGGACATAGTCATTGGTAAATTTATGCTATTGATTTTTTACGTCAACTCCGTTTATTTCATATGATAGATTGTTATTATAATACAATCATTGGAAACATTCTATCAACTTATGCTTGTAACAATAACAAGACCCTTTACGAATTATTCTCGTTTATAATGAAAATCCGACATGGTACCATCATCGACCATTAAATCGTGTTGACAAAATACAATTCTATCTTAACTATTTTTTTTTTTTTTATTTGTTAAAACAATTAATTAAAAGTGTAAAAAACGATTTTACTCCGCACACAATACGAGTCAACCAATTCGTTTGACGTCTTGAACTAATATAACAGTTTTTCTCGTTTATTTATCATCGAGACAAACTCACATGAAACTTGAATATTTTAATTTTTTTGTGATTATATTACATTAGGAATAATATTGAGGCGCATAGAATTATGGGATTATGATACTTTTTATTTTCACTATATTTTACTATATTTTCGTGACATTCCTAGTATTTTATACGAAATACATAGTTTTAACGATTTATAATTGATGTAATATCCGAATCTAGTTACAAGTGCATAAATACTGAGACGTTAAAATGATATTTTAATTAAATTGAGTCAATAATACATATTGGAGTATTAAGTAAATGTTACCATTAAAGAAGAGAACTTTTTTTTTTTTTTTTACATGAAAATAAACATATTAATTACAAGTGTATGTTAAGCATAAAAAAGGGTTAATTTGGATTGTTGGTAAATGTATTATGTAATTAGTGAACGATGCTTAAAGTAATTCATACGTACATAATTGGTTCAATACTTTATACATTTAAAATAATGCGATAGTGTCGGATGATGATGGTAAATGTATGGTCAGCGTTTCTATTGACGTACGAATTGAAGTCCCGCATTAAGTATTTATTATCATAAATGTGACATAAATATCTATACGTGGGAAAACTTAATAGAATATGACTAATTTAATAAACTTAAAGGAAACGTTTGAATTTGTATGTAATAGTGTAACTACAACACATCTACATATCTGTATTAATACGTAGATATTAATATTTTTAACGGAAAGAAAATCAAAGTAGAATTAATCAACATTGACAAAATATTTTTTGATATGAAATTATTTATTAAACGGTGAAATTAATCATAGATAGTTGATTAATCTCTAATTAAAACAATGCTACCTATATTGCAATGAGTAAATATTCTATTACAATACTCATATATTCTATGAGTAATATAACTTATAAAAAATAAGATCAATGCTTACAGACTGTTATATATTTAAATATAGACCGTCAAAATTAGTCAACTTTAAACAATGGCTTTTAATCAGTTCCATTCAATGACCGTATCGTTGGGTAGGAAATATGGCATGAAAAATATCAGATTAAAATAAATCAATTGAACAAAATATACTATTACAGAAAACATTATCACGTTAAATGTATGAAATATTTAATTCTTGAATAAACAAATTATTGAATAAAAAAAAAAAACCAAAATTGTGTTGAGTTCCTATTAACATCAAGAATAGTTGTCTATGGCGATTTGCATTGAAAGTTTTTCTAATAATTTTAATATAATATACACCGATATAAGCATTCCATGTACCTACTATTTTACTTATTTCAACAATATTGATATCAAAAGTTCTCAGAGGTGGAAACTGAGTTTAATGTAAAAAAAAATGTAACCAAACGTTATCGTATATCATTTAGTTGTTATTATATACTAAAATTATGTTTTCATAGTAAAGTTATCTAACATATAACATACTTAACTTGTATACTCTTCTATAAAAGCTTTTTTAATTGAAGCCATATTATTATTATTATTAATTTTTAGTGTATATTCTAATAAAATGAGTAAAATAAATAAATAAAATTTTGTATTTATTTTTAATCTTTCATATACAGAGTAAATTTGTACTCTTTAATATAGTATAAAAGTTTCATTTAACCGTAAATAATATTAACGTAAAATATCAAATATTATATTGAAACAATAATGTGTCTCATTCAATAAAACCTTAGCACTAAATACTTTGATCAAGTGTCACTCGGATTCATATTTCATGTAATATATTATGACGGAAAGTTAAAAATTCAGAGTAACTTTACCTACCCTATAATATTTGACATCGAGAATAATGATATTTATTTCTAATGTTTCATTGTAAAAATAATGATAATTATGCGGTGAACCCGTAATTCTGTGACGCAATGTAGTCCAACCTTGTTATAGAAAAAAAAAAGTTGCATGATGGTCATTAGTATGGGGTTTGGAAAAATATAAACTGATGAAAACTTAGATTATTTATGAAATTATTGAAAAGTCACATATTATTAACAATTATTATAATATTATTAACGCACGTTTGTTTAGTATAATATTGCTAAGTCAGAAAAAATAAAATAAAAAAAATGGTGCACGCTTCAGGCAAACCACAATCGAGATCACTACCATAATTTATGGTATTAATTTTTTATGGAAGAAAAAATATTTGTAACTTAAATATCAACTGAAACTGGACCATTGATTAAATGAATATATAATTGCATCATATATTGTGTTACGATCAAAATGTTATGTTTTTGATTTCACATATTAAGATTTTTAAACGTGAAAAATATACTGTTCAAACTAAAAGGGTAATATTACATTGAAACAATTTAAAAAAGTTGAAGTTCTTGACGAAATTATTGAATACATTTGATATGGTTGATACGAGTCATCAAAAATGAAAATTTTAAATTCTTTGAAATCGTTAATGTTTTAAAAATTACGTAAGTATACATGGTAGTATTTGAGATTCGGAGAAAAAAATAAGACTAGATAATTTGAAAATTCGGTCTTCTTTTTATTTTAATTTTCAGTTTTCTCTTTACATTTCTTTTGATAGTTGAATAGCTCTAAATGTTTATCATAAAGTAGCTTATAAGAATATTTTATCGAAATAGTACTTTAAAACTTGGTGTGCAAAATTTTAATAATTTAAAATGGTTTTAGAATTTACAAAAAGCTGAATTAATTCTATTTGTATTAGTTTTCAATAAAAAAAATAGTAAAAAAATTATTATTTTATATATTGATACATCATGCATATCCAATAATTAATATTATTATTAGTATACAAGTATAATATTGTATACGTGGCTCAGTGTCCAAATTTTTTAACCATTTAAAACTAAGGGTAACATTTATAAAAATATTAGTTTCTTTTCTTTATAATTCTAGAAATTTTTATTTGAAGGCCTAAATGTAACATATTCAAATTTTAATTTAAAATTCATCCTAACATTTAAAGTCATGTAATCGAAAAAAATCGAATCGAAAATAACATTTAATAGTATTATAAGAACAGGAAATTTGGTTTATACAATATTTTTATAAACCTGCCACGTTTGAATTGTGACAAAATTGACCATAGTCCCAATTGAAACCTTTATTTTTTAATTAAAATTAGGTTATTTCTTTTTGTGGGGGGGGGGTAACGGTAAAATTAGGTTATTAGTATTCATAATCTATTAAATCAACGTATATTATACACAAACGCATACATTAAATTTATATTTATGTTAGTAAGTTCAAATATTTTATCCTGATGTTCTATCATATATTCTATCATATATTAATATTATAATCGTGTTTACATGAAAATTTTCAAATAATTTGATAACTTTTTCAACATTTATTTCGACAAAAAATATGTCCATAAAAATTTGACGTTCAAGTTAATTATTATTTTTTAAAATATTTAGATTAATGTTTCAAATTAGGTCAACTGTTCTAACAAATTATCGATAAGGCATAAAACCAAAAAAGCTAATAAAAAAAAAATGCTTCGCGTATTCTAATACTTTACTCAAAATAGTTTTTTTTTTTTTTAATTCATCGATAATGATATTGCTTTGAAACGTATTTTACCTGGTAATCTAATTTCAGGTTCAAATTTTGCTCTTCCCTCACCTTTCTCCGATCGATATCCTATTTAATGTATAATGCGTCAAAGGATAGGATAAAACATGGTCTTTATTTGTAACTTGTCGTCTTTTCAAATTTTAATGAGTAAGTAAAATTGTATTTTCAAAGTAAAAGTTTTGAAAAAGTGAATTTATTTACTTTAGCAAGGAACTCACAATGGGGATGAAAAAAAAAATTCGTTCCCTTCGGATTCATAAACATAAGTAGAATACGTTCAATCAACCGACCCCTAAACAAGTTAAATAAAATAACATTACGATGTTATAATTACTAATTTTATGCAAAAAAAATTGTGATTGAATATTTCGAGTTATTATTTTATGGTCTAGCTTATTGTTCATCTGTATAAGACAATCAATAACCATATAGATAGTTCTGAACTATTGTCAATGATTAATTTTAAGGTAACTAATTGTAATTTAAGGAATACTGACTTATTATACCCATTTTCAACGTCTACTAATTTAATGTCAAACTCGCCAATTAATCGAATATTGAAATTAGCAAATAAGTATAATATAGATCCATTTATAAATAGTTTATATGAATATAAAAGAAATGTTAACCTAGAAGTTCAATGGTTTATTGTATATTGGTATAGTAATATAATTGTAATTAGACTTGAGTCCGTTTGAAATAAATAAATCCAATATTTGCCTATTTTTTTCATAAGGTCAATCGGAAACGAATTATCACGCAAACGCTTACGCGACGTTGTTAATCTTAACCGAATAGTTGGTTAAACATTAAAAGTTAAATGATATTACACCGGCGGGGTTACAATTCACAAACTATTTCGCTAAAATATTAATCTACGATTCTTCTTACACTACCACGATGAATGCATGTTTCCTTAGACACGATACGCCAGTAGATGTTCCGAGACGTTACGGGCCATTGCTTTTTATCTCGTAGTTATTATTCACGCACGATTTGCACGCGAGTAACGCACGGGCCACAGCTGCCAGAGTTGTGACTGCGTCGAACGTTTTACTAATTACTGTATATACCCACTCTTATTAATAACATTATTATCACTATCTTATTAACTACGTAATGCTAATGTGCACGCATACGGTCCATATAGTCAAATCGGTTGCACGACACGATGATAATAATAATATCACCGTGTAAACACATTATTTATTTCCTCGCGGGGCTGTCATACCATTCATTATCCGACGTATGACGCGCGGAAAGGTGTATTCGAACGCTGGTAATTCAATTATTCTTCATTCCGCACGATAAATATCATCACCCTAAACGTATACACATAAAACCTGCAAGCATGTATACCAGTGGGGTTGTACGTTTTATATTGCGTTACTACTTACGGGCGCGCATCTTCGTTTTAGCAATTCGGTCAAGTGTTGGCTTAAACCCAATGATGTTTAGTGAACGTGTGGGCAATATACATAATATGTTAATTTGGAAACGGAGTGTTAGCCGCATTACTCTATACATCTGCTCATAAGTTCCTCTGTGAAATACTATGTAGAACTTTCCCCTATACCGTTATGATACCGTATGTACCACCGCAATCGTTGTTGGTCGAAAAATGCAATTATGTAACGAAGTGTGAACTTCCCGAAGGATTACCGATACAAAATATTCACACACGAGTCAAACCACCTGGTTGCCGACGACGACGTATTTACGTTCATAAAATAATTAAAAAATTTGATGCATAAACACGATACTCGGTCAAGATAAGATTTTTCTGACAGAATACAATATGTTTCAACAGTTTCAACAGAATAATTGTACTACTAAACTTAATAGCATGGAACTTTTAGAAATTGCCACTTTTGAACATTTTTCACAACAGTTTTATCTTTATAATTTTTTTTTCTCAGAATTTAATTCACATATATTCTCATGAGTACACGAGCACTAATGATAAATCTAAAATAAAATTATACATATTTTGAATATAAATGGTAAAACATGCTAGATAACGTAGTATTAAACATTCATCCGGCGACCAGACTACACTATCTCCGAAGAAATTTCTCTGTCATATATTTTATTTTGTTCACGAAATAGTCTGTTTCATCCAAGTTGTTCCATTAACCTAAATTCATGATAATGTATGGAGTCACGTTTGATAATAGTCTAATGATAGGCATTGTTAACATAATTATCTACAACAATTCATTATGCTAAGTTTGAAAGCTTGTTCAGGATTTTTTAGTCCTAACTAAAAACGTAACTTGCACTTTGCACGCCAGCTCCACTAGCTTATCCTTTTACACACTCAACATATAAGCTATATCGTATTACTTAGTGAGTGATGTATGCATCACACGACAATCGTTACAACTGTAGGACTGTGCGCAACTATTTGTAACTTAAGCTATTATTATTTTATGTTAAATATTTTTTGGTAAAGAATCGACTTATATTAAAATGTGTTTCATTATTTATCAACGTTACAAGTAAAATAAATATTATAATTATAATAACAATGAAAGTACGTCTATCAAAACATATGCAGTCATGATGGATAATTAAATCCAATGTATTACAAGACATTTTTCGAATTGCTTTTTTGATGTATATTATTCAACAACACTAATGTGAAACACAATATTTCATCATAATATCAAATTATAAAGTAAAATACGATGATCTTGAATTATATTTTTGTTCAAAATTAGTACTATAGTTAAATTTATTTTTAATGAACAATATTCGAAAAGTATTAATTACTATAATACATTAGTATACATTAAATCGAACGCATTTTTCAAAATAAACTTTTAATTTTGCTCAATATTGTAATTTATAGAGCTATTGTCATTAAAATCAGTGCCAGAAAATAATTGATATGGTTAAAGATGTGGTTGGTATAAGTTGCTTTATGTTAGGTTTGTAACGTCGGTAAAAGATATAAACACCGCATTTATATTATGCAAAATGATATTCGTCAACTTAAATATCTGATTGCGAAACAGTAACAGATGACAATGTAATAGGTTGACGTATACAAACGGATGTAAGGATAATAACATAAACATTATTTGTTAAGTATTTTCTTGACATTTGACTCAACGGTTTTTAAGATTAGGGCCAAAAGTGTAATATTCTGCACTTGACAATGCAGACATTTGTGATCGTTAACACAACATCATATTAACGGACCACACGGTTTTGTTCACTTCCGCACACTGTACTTGACCTAACGTGGATACGTTTTTTCTAGACGTCCTTGTACGTACAACTACACTCTTGTTCTGCAAACGACTAATTCAGCACGTTCTCATCATTAACATCTTTCCCCATCGTTTTACCATATGTATATGAAAATCGTGATATTTATACTGTGTACACTATTTTATTATCATTATTATTATTATTTTCACCCTCCAAGGAAATGGCGCGTTTCTATTGAAACACCGAAGGACTCTCACTTGTTTACGTTATTCTACAATTACAAAGACAGCACGCGGGTGACGTGTTTCTTTTGTCCAAAAAAAAATACAAATCTTCACTTTCACACGAATTCAAGTCATCGCACTTGGCGAGTCTCGTTAGTGCCGTAGATTTTATAACTTTCTGTTCAACGAGATGGATTTCGAGCAAAAAATGTAACGAGGTAACCATAATACCATAGTCTGTTACACTGTTAAACACCTTAAGCGCGACTCGAAGTGCAATAATTATAACCTACTATTCTATTATAACATGTTATAGGAGTCTGTCATCGCCTCTTTATCAAGCCAATTCAATTGTCAACAAAGTTTTGTACGAAGAGAAAAGAAAAAAAAAAGAAAAAAATATTTCAAATTACGTACAATAAATATGTTTTGAGATTATTATTATTATTTTTCGTGTTCCGTAATAAAATAGTCAAAAGTAAAAACAAGTTCAAAACAATCCAACATTGCAAATGTCTATAGGTATTCGTTTTACCCC
Organism: Sipha flava; assembly: GCF_003268045.1. Lineage (NCBI taxonomy): Eukaryota > Metazoa > Arthropoda > Insecta > Hemiptera > Aphididae > Sipha > Sipha flava. Next base: position 31,124 of record NW_020273085.1, read on the forward strand.
CTCATATAGTGAGGTAATTTTTCAGTTTTTGTGGAAATCTTCTGGGAAATTCCAAAATAACTTTAAATAATATAAATCAATGTTTATATAGAGACTATGCAAAACTTCTGGTGATTTTTTCATAAAATGTATTTTCAATTGTAAAAACATTGTATAAATTAAAAATATATATCTTAAAATAGCAAAACCGATTTACGGTTTGCCATCCAATCGTAAAATATTCAAAATTCAAATGTAATAATATTATTAAATTTATTTTTCATTTATTTCAAGTATATTATGTATAGTTTTCGTATGATATAGTAACCAAATAAAACTAAAAATAATCCTGGCGAATTAGAAGATTATATACAATTTAATATTAGCGATGATATCTTAAGAAAAAAATATAAAAATAATATCAATTCAATAAACTGCGTATAGTCTTTATACCAGTATCATTTTTCATTTTTAAAATAATTTTAAAAGTTTAAAAGATGTTTTATTAGATTTTTATTTTTTTTTGTTTTTCACTATTTCCATAAATATTATTTTTTCAAGTTTTTATCATTATTTTATACCACCTCTTTTGAATTTTTCGAAACAGATAATATATAAAATATAACACTGTTACCAAGTTTTCCAACACAGTACAATAATTTGATGAGTGATTTTCAAATAACCATGCTTCCCCATAATTTTGATCATTGCTGATGCCTATATAATAACGCTTAAATAACTATAAGTATATAAAATAATTACAATTATATTTTGAAATGTATATAACAAAAGAAATGGTGGAATACCACCTATTTTCACCTATTTGAATCCGCTGATATAGAAACTAAAAATATAATGTGTACGAATTATTAGTAAACATTTAAGCGATCATAAATAAAGATAATAAATCAATATTCACTATAAATACTTGATTTAAATATTGATTTGTTGAACGAACGTTTTAGAATTTAATTTGCTTAAACGGGCACATATAAGGGCTTTAAAGAGTCCAGTAGAACGACTATCGAACGATTGAGAACGTTATACCTTTTTGGCCGAACGATTTATAACACTTATAATTAACAAAGCACTTACCGCTATGACCTAAAAAACTCAAAAAATGAATACAATTGAAACTGATTTTACATGCAACGTTGCCATTTAATTTATAATTTATCGGTTAACAAACATTCTTGAAAAAAATCATATGTAAAGTAAATATGTTGAAAAAAATGTAAAAAATTTAGAATATAAATATATAAAAATATATAATAAATATATAAATAAGAATGAGTTACCTATAAATTAGTTATAACAGGATAACGTATTCCAACATATTCTAAATATTTCTTGTGTCCTTACGTTTCTGAATAAAATGATATTTATTACTATCTAATAATACTAGATCTTCACCTCGTTCACTTCGTATAATTTTAAATTCATTATTTTCCATTATTTGACGAAAATAAATATGCTACATAATATATTTTATAAACTGACAAATACTTTGTTAACGTTTGTACGATGACTAAAACGACCTATATCTTGTATAGGTATCCGGTTAATCCGATAAACTTCCGATAAATATCAACCATATCAATCGTTCAGCTAAAAATTATAAAATTCTTAATCTTTCGATAGTCGATTATATTTGCAAGGTTGGTAAAATCATTAAATATTGAGCGTTTTCAATCATGTTGCCAAAAATAACGTTCTCAGTCGTATTATACCGAAAAGAACGATTCGATTAATGATCGATACGAAAACATATTAATTATAATTAATTCGTGTAAGAAATATTTTTTATAGATATTTTAATTTAAATGGTATTCCGTAAGTAACATGGTAATAATAATTATATACTATTATTATTAAATGGACCAACGACCGGTTATTGACAATGGATAAATAAATAAACATTGGTTACTTTTTTACACAAATCGATGGGCACAGACAACTACTCCAAGTTTATTTATATCTTAATATTGATCGATCAACATATACTGTTATCATCACTTGACAAAATGAATAATAATTGGAAAAAAAGTCATTTGATAACAAAATCTGGAACAAATCTTAGAGTAAAAAAATCTTCGTACACTATTAAGTTTAAGACGTTACAGTGTCGTTACACTTATTTTCTAAAAAATAAGTGATTTTATAATATAATAATTTATTATAACTATTATATAGCTTTTAAAAATGTTTTTCTTCCGTATATTTTCGTCCATTGTAAAATACTAAAATAAAAACGGAAATTCTATAATAATACAGATTACGTATATTTATTTGTAAAATATTTAAAAATATTTAAAATAAAATTAGCATCAGCTTATTCAACATAAAATGAAATGTATACATATGTCAAAAACTTTCCTGAAAATACGCCATTGATAGTATCACTATTGTCCTTCCCACTACTAGTGATATGATCGTATCCCATTAAACTATCGGATCCATTTAAATCGCTTTGATTTTCCTTCTGCATGCACAAGGGTCTGGTATACGGTATATTATATCCTCTCTGTCCGACGATTATTATAATATTACAATAATACACAACTGACAAAAGCACACCCGGTCCATATTTCATTTTCGCGCCTGGGTTATTTCACTAATGACTTAATTATATGGAAGATACTCTCTCCTTTCGCTGCACTGTGTCTTATCGTATTTTCGGTTTTTGATTAGCATCAATTGTTATTGTATCTATCTTGTGAAAAGCATAGAAAACGACGGAATATAGGGAAGAGAGCATTAGCGAATATTACTCCATCGTCCGAATACATTATTTATCCAAACATCGGATTATAAATCAACACGGCTCTAACATTTTACATAATACTCGTCGAATTGTTCGAATTACGTATAAATTAAATGTAAATATACAAATTACATTACAATGATTCACAACCAATGCACATATCAAACAATATTATTTTAATTGTTAACAGCTCACATAATATACCGTGAAGAGAAATTATTAGTTTTACAACTTAATGTTTTTGTTTAATATTTTTGAACGCATTGGCCATAAATCGATTAAAAACGTAATTACGTAGTTAGAGTAATTTTAATTATTTTTAAAAAAGTAAAATAAAAAAAACCTGCGATGTTTACGGCGTATTTTAAAAATCGAGCTTAGTTATAGTTGTTAGAAAAATAGCAATCATAAAATGTTAAAAAAATTTTAATTTTTTCGTTTTTTATTGCTTTATTAATATATTTTAAACTGTCCAATTTTAGGTTTTAAAAAAAATTGTCAACTTTTATGTTAGATTCCGTTTATAAAATTAGTTTTTCAAAATGTTTTAACCAACATAATATACTTCACAAAAAAAATTACATACATATAGTTTCATAAAAGATTTTAACTCAAATTGAAATAGAATATTGGCTTTCGTCATTATTTAATAATCATTTAACGTTTTAAATGTTCAGAATGCGCAAGTTAAAAAATTATTTTTAATGTGAAAATTTAAATTTAAAAACTTTAAGCGTTATTATATACGTAAATATATTCATAATAAATTGGCTAATATATTTTCATCGGGTACTGTACCTAACCTAACCTAACCTGAGGTACATAAGGCACAACTGTATAACTAGAAGATAACAGTACACCGATTTTTGCACACAATAACGCTATCGACCATAATTTGTATTATAAACAACAAAACATTGGTTTGCAATAATTGATGAGCAAATGTCAAACAAAAACATTTGCGATACATTTTATATGTGATATTTTTCGATGTAATTTGAAATGTGCTTACATAACCTCTGCATATTGCCATTACTTTTTAACAAGAAAATCAGAATGAATTTAAGAGTTTCTTATCTATTTCTCATTAAATTAAATTATCTAGATTTTTTTTCTTTAGTAAAATCTTTCAGGACATTTTTATAATTCTAATTAAAGTCCATATAACGCACAAACGTACAATCTAACATCTCCATTATGGATAAATAAGTATATTTTACTTAACATTTTTTACAGTATTATTTGAAGTTAGTTTGAATAGGTTACTCAAAGGTTTTTACTGCTGACTTGAGCATCTTACAGAAACCCCAATCTACTTTATGATGATTTGAGATTCTTCGTTAATCAAATGTTTAATACTTTTGAATGTTAAAAGTTTATTGCAAGATCTCAGGTTGTATACATTGTTTTGAATTCTATTATATAAGTGATCTTAAAATATAGAAATTCCACCACATAAAAGATATGTTAATATAATAACAATTCTATTAGTCGTATTATATACTACCGGAGAAGACATGCTGACTATATTATATGCGGACCACTGCCTAGAATATTTTAAGCATTATAACATTGCAAATAAATTTAATTTATACATAATGTTCAACAAGCTAAATGACGTATAATAATTGAAAATGTATAAGTAATAAACATTTATTGTTCACTATCGGTTGTTCGGATTGTAAAAACGATTTAAAATTAAAACAGCAAAATTACAATGTTATTACTTTAATACAAAACTATTTACATTCGTCTCCAAAATATTGTATTTCAAGAATTTCTAGCGTTTGCTAAGTATTTGAATGAAAAAGAATTTCTATGTATATCTATTCTACATTTTATTTTTCAAAGCTTATTATTTATAACTAATGAAAATTATGATTTCCAAATATAAATTCAATGCCTCAATAACTGATTTTTTTTCCATACCAGTGTTATTACTACTCATTTTCGATGGCTGATTATTATTATTAATTTTTAAGAATATTGAAAATAAATAATTAAAAACATTTTTTTCTGTTCTATCATTTAATGTTGTACATTGTCAATTAGTATTATATTTAAATCATATATACAATAAGTATTACTCAAACACCAAATACCTATAATTTTTAATGTTGTAGCCAATAATCTTTGTTTTTTTGGGCTCTACTCAATGAAAAGAAAAATGAATAGAAAATGTTTCAAGGGAAAAATGAAAATTTGAAGTCAGATGCATAGTACAAACAATCGATAAATAATATCACACATACAGCTGTAGCTGTATCGTGGTGAATAGAAGTACAAATATTATGTTAAATCCTATCGCGTGTACACCATGATTTGTTGAATGTTAAATTACTTGTAATTTATTATTAAATATTATATTATAATTCGCTGTAGCATAATATTACAATTGCTAACATATAACTGTACGTACAAATATTTTATATAAATAACAATTTGGCTGTCTACAACACGTACATAGTGTATTGATATATGTGAGTATACACGACTGTTATATCGTGTTTAATGTCCCATAAACATTTTTGTTACAGCTCGGTCAGCAATTGTATCTACGTATGAAAAAATGAAATACACGTTATTATCACATGTACCCAAATTCAATTATAATGCTATTTATAAACTTTTTGCTTTTATCATTATTATTTATTATAATATTATTTACACGATTTTTCATAAAAATAATAAAAAAAAATAAAAAAACTGTATGAAGCGTTTCTAAAGATTCATTCTACGAACTAAAATGTTTAACTAGGTATTTTATTTTTATCATTTATTTTTTTCGGCCACAGATATCACTGTACAATTAATATATTTAATAATAAGTAAGTGTGTGCGAAACAAGCTAAGACATTGTATAAAAAATAAAACGAAGTACAAAACATAAAATTTCAATTCTAAATACAAATTAAATTTAGTATACATAAATACATGTGTAGATTATACGTAACACGTAATATAAATGGAATATTCAAATCGAACGAAATGCTGGATGTAACACGTGACAACAATGAGTTTGAATAAAACGTTGGGGATAAATAAAATGATGTATTCGTTTCATAAATGGTTAAAAAAAAAAAAAAAATATTATAATAATAATAATAACCATAACTCATGGGTTGCCGGTATAATTTTATTCTCGATTAAGAACTTACAAGTCATCGATGTTGTGTATAACTATGATACACAATGTTATATAATGTGGTACATTGAACATTTCATAATAGAAAATCTTGTGAACTACACTATTTATGTATATCAATATTGTTCTCATTTAATTGTAATACGAAGAAAAAATATCAACACGTTCGCGTCCAGAAGACAAAAATAAATTTTACAAATTAAAAACGTGTCGGTCGGCCGTGACAATAAAATTTTAACGAACATTTCAGATGCATGTCGTTAATGTACCACGTAAGAATAATACGAACAAATGTACGGGCTTAACATTAATGGTTTTGTCTTGGCGGATTAGAAAATTAAAATTCATCATCAAAGAGAACAATAAGTGTAGGTACGTCTTAAAAATAGCACCGTAAAGAACTAAATGTAACCGTGTGAATGTAGGTGCAATAATTTAAATTTGATTGTTCCGCCATTGGAATGATGTATTTAATATACTTTGGAGTTTAGATCGTTAGGAAGTCACAACGATTAAGGATTCACATGAAGTGGCTGAATATTTTCACAAAGCATATTTTCATCAGCTGCATTTTGTACCGGTTCAATATGATTACGATATAGATGAAAAATATATTTGGTCATAATATTTAGTCATCTAACCCATCGATTTTGGACTTCTTGCCGTTATTTGTATTAAACAAGCGAGATTAATACTATGGTTCTATGGACAAATTACGTTTCATTCTTGAACCTTCTTGTTACCTTCTCATGAATGATTCTTTCTCTGCGTAATATATTTCGGATACGATTCCCTCCTTCTCACTCTCTTTTTCGCATTGTTTTTTTTCATTCAACTGTTTTTTATAAGATTATTTTTATTTTTATACAAAAATAAGCATTTCACATACACTTTATATGGAGTAATGAATATCATGATTTTACATTTTTTTTTTTTTTTTTACGTGACTAAACTTTCGAAAGTTTTTATTTTATTCGTTAGTTAGATTTATGCAATTAAAACGGAACAGGATGGCAATAGTATGAATGGAAAAAGGACAAAAAGAATAATAATTAGATAAATGCATTATTTAGAAAGAAATCCATGCTATAAAAGGGACGAAAAAATCATAACGGATTAAATAACAGATAGAAATCGAGAGACGAGAAAACACAAGTATGCGGAGTAATATGTATAGCCAAGAGTGTATAGAATATAGAAAATTATTTTACAACTGGATTTATATTTTGAGCAATCAAGTAAAATATTTTGAATTCACGTATAAATGGATCATGATATAGGAAACGCAAAGAAATTTGAGATAATCAGTAATATTGGTAAAATAAGATATTATGACTAAAGCGCATATTTTAATGGAATAGTTTGTGCTATTTGCGAATCTACAAGACAATAGGTGATGCAAAAGAGTAAGAAGCGTTTTACAGTACTTAAGATACATACAATGGAAAAAAGGAAGAACATATATGTTGGAATTTAAAATACTCCGAAATATTTTACATTAAATTGGAAGAAATAAACCAGATAGTTTTGAATGCAAACCTGTTTATGAAGCTATCTTACTAGGTAATTAATAATGAGTAATAAAGAAGCTTATAGAATCGACGATAGGTTAAGATTTTTTACAATTTATCATGGAAGGAGTTGATGTCTGTTTGGGTATGAAATAAAAATAAAAATTAGATAAGCCTGAAGTGTGTATACCAAATCAATGATTTATATGATTTGTCAAACAAAGAATTGATATAAGTAACAGAAGGATGGGGAAGATCAAAAAAGCGTGATTAAGAAAATCCAAAAATTATGATATCTGAAATAAATGCCAAATCATTAAAATAATTTTAATTATTAGTATTATAAAACTGCAACCGCTGACTGGGATGATAATTAATGGGAAATAATGGGAAAACTAAGGGAAAGAACAATCAAGAAACCCAGACCGGAATGGGGAGAGTTCTGCGAACACAACTCCAAGACACTTTTATGACCACAATAGACTATTAGATCGAGGACCAAGCAAAGACATATCTTTAAGTGAACATTTTTCAACGAAAACGTAACTTTTAGTTTATAAAAATGGGGCTAACACAATCCAATGAAAAATTCCGATGACCGTGAAGAGTATTGAAATGTTTACGACGTGTGGGCATATGCGGAAATGAAAAGTGGTTTAATTATTTTAACCATACCAAATAATAGTATTACAATACCATAAACATTTCATAAAATGTATAGAAACGTTTTTACTTTTAGTTTACAAATTATACGTTTTTTGTCTACCTTTTACATGATGTGTTGTGCAAAAAATTTAAACTGTAGTTCCTAATTTAAAATATCCGAATTTGTCACTTTGTACATAGTTTTAAATTTATTGTAATTATTAACGTTTACAAATTGAAGATAATTTTTACAATTAATATTATACTACTAATTTTTAGATGAAATATGTGTTGATAACTCATAGTATATTCCAACTGTTTTAAGACTAGTAATTTAAATGCGAAAGTATTAATTATTTACATTATAATATATTTCAATTGAAATTATCTAAGATTAGATATTCAAGTGTATACTTGATGCCAAACATAATTTTGAATCGTTTTTTTGTTGTTTTTAAATATATACATATTACACATAATATGACTAACATAACTCAAAACTTATAATTGCTTTTAGTATTTTATTAGTCATTTTTATGTGAATATTTTTAATGATATTATTAAATTTATATATATATACACATATTAGTTAAATATATTATATTATCAAAGGATAGTTTGACTGCAAAAATAACCAAAATTTTGTTTTTAATTTATAGATTTTTTTTTTTTTTATGTATCTTTAAAGGTTTAAATGCATATAAACCCATTGTATTGTATTGTAACTGATTTTATCTGGGTATTGACACTCAAAGATAATATTAGTGTACGTTCGGACGATGGTTTTGATCCCGATAGTTTAATTGAAGCTGCTGTGGTAACTATTATATTTCAACATGTTATGGTTCATTATGTAATACATAGCATATTGTATTACATAATTAGTCATCAGTTAACATTAATGTTGTTGTAATTCTAACATAATAAGTAGTGGGTGTAATATAGAACAACTATATTTTAGTTAATGGTTTCATGTCATAAAATATTCCAGTAGTTATGATATTTTTATAGGCAAGAAAAACATAATAAAATAAAAAATAAATAGATTCAAGTCAATATTTAATTTTTAAAAATATATAATATATTCTTGTTAAATATTTTTTTCCTTCAAGTAATTTTACTTAATATGAGTACGAAGCTCAAAGTAGTGTATATAGATAAACGAACATCTCCTTAATCCCACCATTGTCAGACCGCATACAAGCCCATAAATACAATAAATAAATTCAACAGACCGAACAATTTAATAAAACCTATTTAAAATAGTTAATTGTTTGATGGATAAAGTTATTGTCGATCCTAGACGTAGTGTCGGATCCATAGGAATTTTGGAATGTATACTATGATACTAACTTAATAATCTTACTTCTCCGTTAAAACAATTCATAGCAGTTAAACAGCTAAACAGTTCATGTTACCTTATTATCATATGTTCACCACTATTTAAATATTAATTCAAAACTAATATTATATCGTGTAGAGTCTTAGTCAGCTTTGAATAGAGCTGCAATATATATTTATGTAAATGGATATGAGAAATGAATGGAACTATTCGTTTTAAATGAAATGTTGACTACAATGGTTAACTTAATCATGCACGGGATTATCTTTAGAGCACTACAGTTCGTAAATTATTGCGTTCAAATTTAAAATTTTAAGAATGCATAGGTATCTTGTGCAGAAAAGGCTATGAAAAGCTTAACAAAAGTAAAATAAAAATTTTATATAACACAAATCAAACTACATTGTCATTACCGTATTATCTTAGACTCATAAAATCATATAAATATATTATTAAATTAAACATTCGTATATAGTTTTTTATTGAAAATTGATAATTTACATGATCTAAATACATATATTAAATACGTATAATTTACGTATTAATTATAAACTATATTTATGAATATAATATTTTTAGTGTATATTTTACGTAATAAGTATATTTAACTAATGTTAATTACAATATATGACGGAATCAATTTTTTGTGGCGCATGTTTTCAATAAATTGATTTTACTTTATTGTTATATAAGAACAATTGCAAATATTATTGACATTGCTATAACAATAAAAACAGTTAAATCCTCTAAGTCACATAATTTAAACACATATTTTTTAACAAACTGTTATACTTGCATTACTTATTTCAATAATCCGTTTTAAAAACCGTTCTCAATCTATGTAATTGTAGAACACAAATGGATTTTTTCTCCGAACACTCACAAAAAGTTGAGTTGAACATTTCAAATTTGTTAGATTTCATATGGATTATTTTTTTTTTTATTTAACTAACGTGTATAAAATGATCTGTTTTTACTGGGATAACATTTGAAAATATAAAAATATATTTCAGTCCAAAGTTGAATATTCAAAATTAAATTAAAACTATACGTGATCATAATTATAGTATCGAATATCATTGTGAATTAAGCTGTAAACTTCAGTAAATTGCTTATTGAGAATATTAATATAATATATACGTATAGTTCGTAATTTGCTTACTTAATCATATTCTGTAACATGTTCCTAATCCGTAAATACAACGACTGTGAACGTTTATAAAATCATAAATCATCATGAGAGTTCTTCTACGAGGACATTATAATGATTAATTTTATACTTTTATACATAAGTTTTCGCTTTATTTTTATTGCCAGAGCTCAGATTTTAAAGTATTTAATAATTATTATAGGATACAGATAAAAGTAGCAGAGAGAGCTTCGTATTTATTTTATTACTGCTATTTATTACATATTTTAAGTAATTCATATTTTTACTACTATTTTTTAATAATATGCATAAATGATTCTTTATTTTGTGTTTTTCATAAATCTCATTTATTTATTTGAATGAAAAATAGAAAAAATATAATTTAAGTGAATCTATAAAAAAAAAAAAAAACCATATTTTCTTTTCGTATTAATTTATTAAACAATATAATTTTAATGACATTATAATTTATTTTTAGATAGCCCGACTATATCGAATATTGTTCATTTATGACTTCTTGTCTGTTTTATTTATATTTATTTTGTTATTGTTTAAATGGTAGAATGTACTGTGAGACTTATCATACAGGTACGTATTTTAACGTCAGCCAGTTCTACGTATTGCTTGGTTATGTTAATAAATTATAATTATTTATTACACGATTGTGTATTATTTGCTGTTTTGTTTCCTTATATAACGCAACATATCGAAAGATAAAACACCATACTATTCGAGACTTTGATATTTTGTGGCCGAGTTTGGCGAAGACGTTTTTTTAATCGATGCGAGTGTTCTGTATTGTAAATTTTGCGAGTGTTAGTTAATAGTGACAAGAAATGTAATGTTACGTAACACATAAAAACGAATAAACATATCAAAGCCATTGAACGAGAGCAAAATAAACAAAGAAAAAAAACAGCAACTATTTATAAAATATGGTCAACAAAAATCAACTTTCAATATCGATCTTTGCAAGACTCTTATTTCTGCAAATAAACCATTTGACAAGTTATCCAAGAAAATTTCCATCATTTTTAGAAAAGTATACTAAAAATAAATTTCCATATGAATGTAAATTGATCACTTTTTTTTTGTTGCTATTTTTTGCTATTTTTAATGTTTTTAGGGCATATTGTTGCCTATATTTAAAGATTTTTTTGACCATTTAATAGTGCATATTTCATAATTTTTTGTTTAAAATCTGAGCCCTACTCATAACGATCGCCATTTGAATTCTCACATATGAATAATGCTGTAAAAACGGACTTGGTTAAGATTTTTGTAAAATTAATATTTGCTATGCTTAGTGCTTATAAATATTTATTAAATAATATAATAAATTTAATTAATTAATTAAATAATAAATTATATTTAATAATATAATAATTATGTTCTTCTCCGTTTTTGTTTATTTATAAGCAAAATAATAATAATAATAATAATAATAATAAATTATTTATTTATTTTTTACCTTTTTTTTATTTTATTTTTTTTATAAGTGTGGGAACAATTTAATAATTTTATTAAGTATGTTTAGTTTTTTTTCACCATGTAAGAAATGGAATTTATTATGTTTCATTGAAAATTGTTACTGTGACAAATATTAATTTTTTAAAGTTGTATCAAAATACATCAAGAAGAATATATTGAATAAAATTTGATAAATTGAAGAAACCACATCGTATGAAGAGCAATAACATTAAAATAATTAAAATGTATTATAATTTTTTATATATTTTTTTTTTTTTTTTTGTACTTTTTCATGTTCTTATTTTCATCTGAATCTCTTCTCAAATCAAGCTATTTTAAACTATCCCAATATCATAAAACTGTAATATAAGATATAGATTATAATAAATCATATAGAATATAAAGTATCATAGTTTGAAATATTATTATAATGATTATTAAGGCTTGAATTTAAATATCCTAAAAATATCAACATAAATAATGATCCAAAAAAATTAATTTAAACATAATTTAATTTTTTTCAAACCACAAAAACTGTCTAAACTTGACCATACGTAGGAATCATGTCACTAACATATTCTTTCATGTATTTACGATGTCAGTCCAAACATGACATTTTAATTTTAATAATTATTATTTCGTTTATATGAAAATAAAATGTAAGAATTCGTATAATATGTAGCATGTGAAACGCACATGCAGTACCTTGGACGTATGTAACGATTAATTGTGAGCTCAAGAAAAACAACCTTTTGTTTTTTGGTCATAAATACGTACTTTACTAGAGTATTATATCATAATAATAATAATATATTTTTAATCACAAAAATTTAATAATACCGGACACGGCATACAAATATAATCCAATACTTATATAGTTATCAACCACCGTTAGTGCAGGCATTAATATGGATACCCGTATTCCACACACTAACAATAGTATGACGTACAATATAAAATAACAAAATATATAAATATAAGCTACCGTCAAATGCAGGCGTTAATACGGATAAACCGTACACAAATGGTAGTAATATAGTTAAAACTTACAGTAACCACACTGTTATTTGAAGATGCCCGTACTTTGATGACAGTTAATAGATGGGCGTCGCGTGTTTTGGTATTGCGGTATTGACCTTTAGTTTAATGATTCTAAGACGAAATACATTCATCTAGGGCGTAATACGGGTTAATGAGATAACCACACTTGTCCTGCCTCTTAAGCTCAGCGGTCTGATTACGACTTGAACGCTGCGTACCGGCCCTATTTCTACTCGTTGCGAGTAGAGGCTTGGTAGCAGCGCCTGAACTATTCGTGCATTTTTCTTTTATTTCTTTTCTGTAATTTTAACTAAATATTTTCTGTTCTTCGTACATAGGATTTGTTTTTAACTGCTAGAAATGTCCATTCATTTTCTATATCCTTCGTCCATTGACTGCCTAAGTAGTGATTAAACGACCAACGCTTATTCCTAGCACGGGTGGTTCGTCAGCGCGCTCTATTGTTACTTGCCCAATGTAGAGCGGCCGACAAGTTGATGTTTTTCGTACATACAGGCGTGAGTGGCGCTATCTCGTTACACGTAGTACGCAATATGACTAAACATTTTTAGTAAAAAGCTTGTAAAACATAGTGTGAAATATTTAAAAAAAAAAGATGGAAATATATTGAAATTCGATCTCTAACTACTATATTAAATTAATATTACTTACAATAGTTACTGACACTTTTAAGTGCTTAAAAAAAATTGACCTATTTGTAATTTAATTATAAAACTAAAATGTTTAGCAATGACACTTGAAAATTACCATTTAAATGTATTACCAATATTACATGTTTCTATCAAGATTAATTTACTTTCAATTGTTTTATGTTTTAATAAGTAAAATTAGTACAGGCTATAGAGTATAATTGTTTTTAGATCACATTTTATTAATCAAATCTATTTATCTAAACTTGTAATGCTTGTAAATAATAAATTTTTGTAAATTCGTTTATAATTTTTTTTTTCTTCGAATTTTCAAATCATGATTATATAAAACAATATATTTCTAAAAAACTATTTTTTAAAAGCACAGAATGAATGTCTAATTGAAGAAAAAAATTCACACTGTGTATAATTTACAAATTATTTCATCATAGAAAAATACATTTATATGTATTTTAATATTATAAATTTTATGAAGAGTTGAAAAAAATTGAATTCCTCTATTAATACTACCAGTTAACCTATCAGTTGAGATTAATTGCTTAATCACTCAATATATGTGAAAAATCAACGTATTGTTATTTTATGATTTCAGATCGGTAGTCCGGAAACCCTCAAGTATTCGACTTCAAATTTTTTGAAATTAAGTATGCTAACAGTCACTTTGAAATTAAATCAAAGCCATTTTAAAGACGGCCGAAAGCTTTTACTACAGTGTACTGCGCTAATAAATACACTGTACAAGCAAAGTTCTGAACTTAGGTTACCGATTAAATCAACAGAGCCAGTACCAGAAAAAGGTCAGTATTTGGTCTTGCAATGATGCTGTAAATGGTTTATTAATTATTAATTTTCCTAGAATATATTTTGAATACGAGATACGTAAATGATGATATAATGAGGTGCGTTACCCCAGCACCCTTATTTTCGAAAACATGAATTGTAATCAAACAATATTATGTACTTTATTTTGTACAATTTTGTACAACCCCCAAACATCCCTGAAATTTCAATTTCACCTTACGGGTGCTGCGGTAATTTTACCCCGGCACCCGGATCAATTATTTTTCACAAGTTTCAACTATAAACCGTTCAGTATTATGTATTTTATTTTGTACAATTCTCAAACCAGAGGTGGCTCGTGGAGTTCATAGAAGTTCGAGTACAAAACTCAAATATTTACCCTTTATTATCATTAATCACTATTATAGTTTACCACCTTTAACATCTGTTGGTAATTAATTTAACTCAATTTTTTGTTATGTAATAAATTATTTTCCGTTTTTTATAGGTTAATTCTAGATTCTAGAACATCTATGTTATTACTTTTTATTAAACTTTTTAGATTCTTAACGGAGTGATGAACGTGTTTATTTCACAATGATGTGTGCTTTTTTTAATTTAATTTTTATTATTGTGTCGGTCATCACGTTTTGGAGTAGTAATAGTGCTTACATTTTTGACTTCAGCCCATCTTTAAAAAGGAAATTTAATCTAGTTTATACTTTTGGTGGTCAAAAGTAAAAAATGTATAGTGGTTTTTAAAAGCTTCTGTAATAACCCTGAAAAAGTAACAGAAAATGGGAATTTTTACGTATAACCACTTTTCGACCGAATTCGAATTTTTGATTTTACTATAACTCAAAAGCGAATCATTGTAAAGACTTAAAATTTTAACCAACTGTTTATATTATCGTTATATATTTATGATTACATTTTCAAAATATTTATATACCATTGAAATTTTCGATTTTTTTAATTTTTTTTTTTTTCATGAAATACCGATAAAAAAAAAAAATTGGCCACTAAAAAATCTTTAAAATTTAATATATACTACCCTACTACAACTCAACGGATCATTTTATTATATTATTTTATAACCACTTATTTCTATTTTTAGTATTTGCCGTTTATAATATGTTATCGGGAATTTTATTAACAATTATTTCTGAAAACTGTTTATTTTCATTTTAAAATTAATACCATACAGCATAGATTCTTAGCCCGGGGTCCATGAACCCCTTGAGGGTCCGTAGATGACTCGGTGGTCCACGGGGTGGCTGTGAGTTTTTTTGAAATAAGCCAAAATAAATTTGTTTTGATAGTATTTTTAAAATAATTATAATTGTTAAAACACTCGAAAGCCATTTGAAAGACAACAATGTTTTTAAATATAAAACTTAGATTACGATAATCTTATATACAATAAAAAGCTATCGTAATCGTAAAATAATATAACATGGCAATATAATCTATGGAGCAGTTCAATTTAACACTGAAACCTATCACTGCTGTTGACCCGTCGCCGTATAATAAAAATTATATTTATTTACCTATACATATATTTTTTTTTTTTTGCAGGGGGGTCCGTGATTTTATTTTATGCTTTAAAGGTGTCCATGGCTAAGAAAAGGTTAAGAATCTATGGCATACAGTATAACAAATAACAATCTGGCTAATAATATAATTATTGTTTATAATTTATAAGTTATCGAGATTGTTTTCATTATATTTAGTTTTGGTAATCCAGTTGCAGTTATGTGTCGACTATCGAGTTGTTAGTGCCTTAAATATTCACATAAATAAATATCAAATATAATAAATATTATGACTCGAAAAAATATCGACAAAGTGTGTGATTATTATGATATTACCATGTAGCTGGACAATACTGTTATAGCAGTGGTCAAATCACTAAAAAAAACCAAAATTCAGAATATCCATCAATGCGTTAACAATAATATTGTTGATTAAATTTGCATAAAATAAATTTTAAATCTAAAATAAACATATTATATATTTTGGGAATTACAAATTATACCTAATAAAAGGCAAAATTATAATAGATACAACTATTTAATATTATATTTTTATTTTTTATAAGTCATATATTGACTATTTTTAGACTATTTTCTAAAAGAAGAAATCTTTTGTTTGTGTACATAAAATCAATTTAATTAATTTAATTGTAGTAGGTAGTAGGTGCCTATTATAGGTAATTGATAAATTTAAAATGTAGATCCTACACATTTAAAATTATTGAATAGGTACTTGAATGTATTAAAGTTGTAGGTATGTTGAATCTTACATTGCATTGCTTATATTATTTAGATACCTATACTAATACAATAATACTATAGCCATCCAAAGTAATTTGATCTTTCAAATTTAAAATTTCATCATCAACATTTTCATTTAAATTATTTGGTTTTCTTTCTCTATTATCGTTTGCCATCACTTAGAGTAATACACAAAAGGTTTAATTATATTTTAAAATAAAACAAAATAAATTCAAGGAATTACCTACATCATAACAAATATAAAGCGATGTTTATTGATTTATATATATATACTGCCCTCCTAAGCCAAAAGGCAGTAAGCAACAATGGAGTAGTTTTGAGAAAAATTAGTAAAAAAGTAAAATTAGGTATAGCCAGTTGAATAATTATATTGACGATACAAATAACTCATTATAAATTATATAAATATAACTGATATTGGTTAATAGTTTGTTCGTCGATATCAGTAGGCGGAAATTATCAAAATTGTTGTACAAAATTTAATTTTGGTTGTATAAAATTGTACAAAATAAAGTACATAATACTGCTTGATTACAATTCATGATTTTGAAAGTACGGGTGCTGGAGTAATGCACCTGATATTATGTATTGTAAATGTTTTTTTATTTGTTTAACATGAGTTGTATTTATATCACCATTTTTCTTTACATATTGTGATACCTATATGCATTTAAAAATATATGTATATTTTTATTTTACTAACCACTATTTATATGATAAAATGATATTGGCTTTATAATATTAATGGTTCACTAAGTAAATTATAAGCATTTTTAATGTGACTAAATAAAATATTACAGAATAGATATTCAAAAAATACATTAATTCAGTAAGTGTTAATAAAAAAATAATACATATGCAACTTGCATATGACTAAAAAGTTTCAATTACCATTCGTTTCGTAAAATTATAACCTCTAAGTCCTTTCAAATGTAGTATGTAAGTATTTTACAAGTAAAAAGATGCCTATTTTTTTTTTATTTTATAATTTTAACACGTATCAACTGTTTGTTTTACAAAGTTCACAATTGCTTGAGACAATCTAGAAAAATGTCTTTATTAATCCATTCATTTTTAAATACTAAGTAAAGAGCTCTTGGAAGTTCATCTGTATATAATAAAGGAGAGATTCTTTGGTGAAGATAAAATAAAATAGGGAGCATAATAGAACCAGATGCATTCATAGCACAAATAACTATTACATTTTTCCAACATTTTTAACTAGAAACAGATCCTACTGTTCTTTAATCTATTGATGCCATTATTTTACCTGGATCTTGTACAGTATAAATACCAGTTTAGTTCATATTGAAAGAAATTGAAGCCGAGAATTTAAACTTTTCCATCACTGATTCTGAATTGTGAAAAAATAGCTAATTAATTAATTAGTTAATAGTTAAAATAAAATAGTTAAAGTTCTTCTTTATTCAAAATAGTAATGCAAGATCAACTGGAAGACAATAGTTTTCTTACATTAACTCTTGGATTACGTTTGACAAATTTATAAAACCAACTACTATTTTCCTACTATACGTTTTTCAGTCTTAAAGTCAAGTTTATTATTATTATTTTCAACAAAATAAAATCAGTTTCTCAAAGCTGAAGAGGAGTTAAACCAAAAATAAATAAGCTATATTTTTAGTATGTTCAGCAATGGCTTTTCTCCATCTGTAGTAAATGTAGCTTTGTGTTCCAAAACTGGTGGCATATTTTTGTCTAGTTTTATTCTTTCTCGCAGTGTACTGAATGAAAAATTTAAAAAAATTAAAAAATTGTATACTAAATGAATTATTAGATGCTGCTTTTCGCATACTAGTGACCATTTTTTACTGCCTGTATAACAGCTGCTAGATCTCATCTAATGACCAAGAAGCTCGGTTTGTTTTCTGACATATGATCAAGCCATTTAAAATACAACACAAATTTAATTAAAAAAATAAAAAAGCACATTGTATAGAAATAATGTGAAATTTTAAATCGACAGTCAAAATCGATCAGATATATAATTTTGAACGTGATCGTGGTTACCTAATCAGTTTTGACCGGTATTGGCCGACTATAAATAATTTTTAATTCCATCATATCTCAATAAGAGACCAAAGGTTGTAGAACTGCAATCATATTAAAATACATACAATTTAGCATAAAACATGTTAATAACTAATTAAATGTAACAACACTTAGCATGATTTTTTTCGAAGATCAAATATTATAATTTAAATGTTGAAAAAATAAAAACAAGAAATTTTATTATCAGATGTTTACGTAATATAGCAGAAACAATAATTTTAGGCTATCATACAATAATAAATCATATGTATGATAAATCGGATTTTTATCAATATTATTATTTGAGGTATCCTATGTTTTTTGCTTGATGTTTTTGTAAGATGCTATAAAGTAGTAAGTCAGTTTTTTATATTTAAATATAAAAATATATTTTCTTTTATGAATTCTGGTAAATTAATTTAATTGTAGGCTACTATACAAATAACTGCAACGTCATTGTTTTTACTCGTGACTTAAAGAGACATAATCTTCCCGTACGCCTGAAAAGGCAAGAAATGTACATGTTATTTAATCTATCTTTGTGAACTTATTATATCATTATAAAATCAAACTTTAAATTTGATCATGATAATTAAATAAAAACTTATGAATGATGAATGCAAAAAAAAATGATAAAATATTGACCCATTCCAAACAGTTGGAGGACTACGGAGAAAAAAGAAAAATATCTGATAATTATATCATCTTGTCGTTTGTTTATAAAAGTAAATTTCATTTTTTTTTCTTTATTCATTTTGTCAAAAATTAGTTGTATACTACTAATTAACTAACTAATCTTTTGAATTATTTTGTACTTTATACCTTAATTTGTTGAATTGTGATATTTTAAAACTGCAATACTAATAACGGTTTATGAATGTTGACTATTATTTTTTTTCCCTGTTACCCTTCAGTTAATTTTGAGTTCATGCACAGTAAAAACAGTAATTATTGATTTGTTTTCACTAAGAAAAGTACAATGTTATGAAAAGACATTTTTAGTAAAACTGTTATACTTTTAAAGAGTGCTATAAACGTTTTAACTTAATACTAATTTTTAAACATTGACTTATATTCCAGTGTTAATTATTAATATTTAATACCATTCATCTTTGTGGTAATCCAGTTTTATCCGTTCAAATTGTTTAATCTAAAGCCTAACACAAATATCATACAACACTTAGACAAATTATTTTCTATTCTTTATAAATTAACTATATTTTACGGTAGGCATATGGCCTACTTCATAAACGTCAAATATAATGGAATATTATATGTGATCGGTCTGCAATTTTTGCACGTTCGCTGTATAAATGCTAAGTGTGTGTATCTTACTTTCGTATACATTATGCCGTAAAACTTCAAAATGTCTGTCACGGGAGTGTTAACGCCAGCGATGTGTGTTCATAAGCGAAAATTATTATAGTGGTATACGTTGACGTTGAATTCATAGTTCTCGGAAGTAGCATAGGTAGGTAGGTGAGATGAAGAAGAAAAAAAAATGACGTGAAAAGTGTCAAAAAAAAAAAAAAACCTGTTCAATTGGATTTCCGTAGTACGTATATATAATGCACATAATATTATCATTACTGTCGTATAACGTGACTTAAAATAAAAGTACACTTTGTAATTACACGTGGACGCAAATCAACCAAATTATATTTTTACTCCGAATGTGCGGGTTTCGCTGGTCTTCGGTCTCTTTGTGCACTACGTGAATTTTATACCAAACAGAATAAGAGGAATTGAAACCATTGTAAATAAACGGTATTGTTAACTGATATCTGATTTATCAGGCCTACTGCAATATCATTGTATGATTACAATCACAATGTGTTCATTGCGAAATCTCAAGTCGACGAATTATAACCAATTCAATGGTTGGAAAATAATGTTTCATATCACCCTTATCCTACTGAAATTAGATGAACCCTTAATACATTTTTTGTCAGATATTACCCAATATAAGTCATGTAGTGTTATTCAATTGAAAAAATAAAACTCCTAGGTCGGGTTGAACTTTTAAAGTTCAAACTTTATAAACAAAAAAGCATCTGAAATTTGGATTGATCAAAAAATATAACTATATATACTTATATATATATATACTTTACCGTTTATTTATGATTTTAGCTATGGTTAAGAAAATAGTGAAGAAATTTATAAAATAACCCACATTAAGTACCAATACCAATTTCCTTTACTTTTTTTTTTTTGGTGGTGGTCGAGCAATTCAATCCTCTGGTCGAAATCATGAGTATAGCCATAGACAAAAAACGTATACATGTCATGGTTAGATCAATATATTTCTCGTTTCTCTCCGTATCTAAAAACGCATTTAATTTAGAATTTAAAATTATGTACTAAAGAAATTAATGTATGCTACAAACATAAAATATGCATTTAAATTAATACGAAGTAAAATTGACCCATTGCGGTGTTCAGGAGACCTCTTTGACTTTGATATTTATTAATTACACATTTCTGTTTATTGTGAATATTTCACGTATATAATATTTAACAAGTGCTGACCTTACGATACAACAAGATTTTTTTATTTACATCGCAATCATATTTTCTGAATATGTTTTTATTTTATTAATTTACTTGAGATCATCTCAGTTCGACTCATATCGGACACATATCAGTAAAATGGAATTACGTATTGTAACGCTTATGTCCTGTGAAAAAAAAATGAATATACTACTTTCTCTAACTACCAAAACTGTCAAAGTTCTTATTTGTTTTGGATATATCAAATGTAAACGAATAGTATTGAATGAGAACAAGTAACAGATGTTGATATAACAAAACAATAAATATTGTGCCCTGCTAAAAGTTGTGCATTAGTGAGTTGAGTACTGTGTATAAATATATACAGTTTACACAAAAAAAAGGTATATTGCAATGTTGGGTATGGTCTAAGATATCAAGACAATAACGGAATATTTTATTTCAACAATTTATTTTTCTTTATTTTCCACCTGATGCAATAACGGATGTTTCTTTATTCATTCGGAGAACGCTCCGTTTTGTCATAGTTGTTTTGATTCTTATACATTGTTAAAATGTTTTTTTTTTTTTTTTACCTAGCACTTTGTATAATCGTGTATTCTTTCAGAGCACTGTTAATAATTTACCAGTGCTTAAAGTATGCCCCGGTATATCCCCTATTGGTGTCTGCGTTTAAATTTCTTATTTATTTATTTTTTGCCCCTAAAATCACCTTAACTTGAGCTCTATATAATAATTTAAGATTCATTATATAGATGTATTTTTTAATCGGTTAAAAATAATAATTAGTTCGTACATGAAGAATATTGAATATTTTTTGAAAAAAAAGTGCAATATTGTTGTGTTTTTACCAACGCTTGCAAACGATATAATAACGTTGTGATTATAACGTTATATTTGATAAAAAACGATTGAAATTTGTAAACGTAATTATAACGGAAAACGGTAAAAATAAATAAATAAATAACACAAAACAAAACGTAAGATTTAACAAAATATATGATATATCATTAAACAAAATATAACGCAAAACGGTACTACATATTGTATTCCATTAAACGAACTAATTAATTTCCAATTATTTAATAATACTTAGTAATATTCAATTATTTATTCAATCCAATAATTAATTTTATTCCGTATCCGGCCTATCCGGGGATCCCGTATTAAATATTATTTTAAAATTTAATAAGAAAGTCTTAATAGAATAATTGAATTACCAATAGCTAATAATAGTGATACCCTGATAATATTATACTGTACTATCTGTACTACGGTCGAAATTTATACCATTCAAGTTATTCAACTATTGTGTTCGGTGTTCAGTTTGCTCAGATTTGTTCAGTTGTCACTCGTCAGTGTTTGTCTAATTGTTGTCAAATGTTTAATATTTATATTTTATACTAATATACTTATAGTTTTAACGTGCATACGTTTTTTTTATATTAGTTATTTCATAGTTGAAATTCAAAATTTCAAAATAATAATCATGGTTTTTTTTTATATTTATTATTTTAGTATAAAGTCCTTAGAGCCTAAGCAATTTATTAAATTTAATAATACATTATTATTTATTACTCTTAAGATTAATTATTATCATACTCTTTTATAATTTATTATGTTTCCATTTCTTTACAAACTACCTATGTATTGTAATTTAATCTGTATCGCTGTACCCTATATTTTGTAAATAATATGTAATTGGATTATCTAACCCATTTAATTAAATAAATAAAATAAAATAAATAAAATTATACAAAACCTACTTAAAACTCAGAATAGGGAAATTATGTCCCCAAAAAAAGGTCATAGTCACTTTTAAATTGCGGCTTGTATACTTTTAAAACAGGTATCTAAATGCTTTTGAATTTTAAATAACTTTAAACGCAAAACTGATACAATGTTTTAATTATGAATAACGATAAACGCAAAAATTATATAACGTTTTAATTCTGAATAACAATAAACATAAAAATTGAATAATGTTTAAATTTTGACGCAAGAGGTATAAATGTATTTTGTTTCTATTGTTTCAAAATATTTTTCTATTTTGCAATTATGTATTTTAAAAAATTATTAATTACTAATACATAATATTATTAGTCTATATATCAAAGATGTTCAAAAATATTTTAAGTATTGGATTTACGATAAAAAAGGTTTTTAATACGTATCTACTAGAATCAGCTGAAGGTATTAAATTTTTCCACTATGTACTCTAAATTAAGTTTTTACTGAAATTACAAATTTTACATCCAAAAAATACTCATATTTGGAAGTTTATGTCTAAATTACATGATTTTTCTCTATACATGAGTTCAATGCATTAAAATAAAAATATTTCAGAATACTAATATATATTTAAATTATCGAATTTACATTATTTTCAAATACATTGAAAAGATTATTAAACTCACCGTGTCATAAATTATAGTTTAAGAATACAATCTAATTATTCTTGCATTCATTTTACACTCAAATGGTATCATGGTTATATATAAAAAAAAAACAATCAAAACTTGAAACCTACTTTTAAGATTTATAGTTAGCTCCTCAAGTTTTTAAACATAATGTATTTTTAAAAAAAAGTGAAAACCTATATTTATTTTTACTTTTCTGCATAAAACTATAATTTATTATATATAAAATACAGATATAAACTTTAAATCATATAATTCTTAAAATAATTAAGATTTTTAATATTAACTTGACATTATTTTTTAATTTATTATACAATTGTCTTAAAAAAAATTGTAAGCTGACATTTCTTGAATTAAGAGTTTTTATAGAAACAATAATTGTAATTTATTTTTCATTGACAAAGCATTACTGACTACTTATTTTTTCTCTCTAAAGATATTGCCTTATATTAGAATGTAACTGATCAAATAAAATAGTTCTTCTTAATTTTGCAAAAAAAAGTCTAATAATCTCAAATAATCCTAAATAATTTACTTAATACTCGTATTAATCATGTATTATAACCATAATCATCTACACAATTTCATGTAAATATATTAAAAAATGTTCAAACAATATTAAAAATATTAAAAACCGAAGAAATTATCGTGGATGTCTGTTTTTGTATTGTAGACTAATTAAATTATTTTCCACATATAAACAATAAGCGATTAATTTATAAATAGATATCAAGACTGAATAATCTAGGTATATATATTTCACGGTTATCTAGTGTCCTGCTTAATAGTATGAAGGCAGAATGTACTTCTGACAGTTCCCATCCGGTTATTGTCATTTTAAAATATACAAGGTCAAATTTTAGACGTGGCCAAATTGGGCTCCTCAGAAATGTCTAAGGGCATAGAGTTAATGAATTGTATTGTGATTCTTCAAGCAAAATATTGTAATTTAATTAATACTTAAATACTATAAATATTATTTGGCTTAAATTTTTTAAATATTTTTAAATAACATATAAAAATAATTTGGAACATAGTTGATGTAATTTATCATGAGCATGCGATTACATTGTTTTCTTTATTGTAATTTCTGAATATTTAAGACCTTGAGTTCCGGATATTCAGTGTCATACAACCTTGAGTACATATACTTTAACCATGAAGCCATCTATGTACCTGGATGATGAATGAAATTTAATAAAAACAATTCCCAACATATACTTTATCGAATCATTAAACACTTTTGCCGACTGAAATTTTGCTCTTGTATTGTTTTAATATTATAAATGCATCACATAATTAACGATAAGTCCTCTTTTGCGCGTAGCCATTTAGTAGCAACTCCCAGAAAAGCTGCTGGTGGAAAAATATTAGGATGTATGGATGGTTTTACAAACGACCGCAGCCACTCACTGAAAGCACTACAGATGGTGTCAGCGGTTGACTTCGCCGCAGAACGTGGCGTCTAAAACTCGCGATTTTCGTAATAAAACATACTTTTTGATCGGCTCCGTTTCACGCGCAACTGCAATCGTGCGACTATTTTAGTGTTGCAATCGATGTGCGTTCGATCAAACGATTTCGACTATAATTATTCATTTCAATTGCATTCTTTATTTTCTTGGTAGCTCGATGTTCGTGGAACAGTTTTATCTCCATTAAGTATTTTCTATAACCAATGGACGCCTCCAGAATGTTCTTGATGTATTTCTGCATTTGTTTTTTTTAACCTTACCTAACAGCATAGCTGACAGAGTAAATCAGTTTCTAGGTCCATTTAAATACAGAAGAAGTATGCTTTCCTATTCAATAAAATGATTACCGATGCACGTCATTACCGTGCTGTTGGAAGCGTTACTGAGTAACTGCGCATGATATTCATGTAAATGATTGTAACATTCCATTTATAAAAATCATAATCGACATGTTGCCATCGAAAACGTATAGGAGCTTTTATCATTGTATTAATTTGAGTGTTATCATGTACTGATGATCTTGCAAAATTAGCTATATTTTGTTTGATGTAGGAAAATAAACCGAATCTAATGTTGAATAAAAATGTCAGTAAATTGAATAATCACATAATTATTTCCACTTACGAAGATGATGTTTCAATAATTGTTTTATAAAATTCACTGGGAAATGACTTACATACAAAGTTTATGTACATTTAGTATTGATATTAGATAATTTTGTTAATTAAGAAAAAAATCTACGAAAAATATATTCATGTACTATTCACGTATCACTGCTCTCATATAGCAGGTCTGCAATACGTTCTAGAGTGAAGCCATATTTTTAAATGATATTATAATGCCGTAGAAATTTAGTATAAAATATAGATTTGTTGTGACTTCTATAATATTATACGAGTAAACCGTGGTAATGAATATAACGAAATTGGTTTTGATTTATTCTCAAATCTATTTCGACGCTCTCAAGATGAGCATTTGTCGGAGCATAGGTTAAAGAGCTTAGTTCTACTATACTAAACATAATTGATTAGAAATATTCAACTACTTAGTATACTAAGAAACCGAGACGGTCCGTATTATTGGATTCAACTTGTTTTATAATTTAAACGATCAAAAGTACTTACGTACGCAATACGGTTCGTAGATTTCCGTGATTGTACATTATACGTCATATATCCTAATGATTACATCTGAGAAACCATATACCCAAAATTTGACTCACGATATTACATTAGGTATCTACTGTTAGAGTATTTCGGTAAACATATAAAATTAAATGATTTGTAAATAATACAATTTTTTATTTTTATTTATTTATTATTGAAGCTCACAAAGGTACAACAAAAATGTCAAAAGTTTAAATTTAAAATTGCACTTATAATGAAACATATTATTAATTTTTTGTTCATTATTGTATTTCAAACGTACTTTATCGAATGTAAAAATAACTTCGTCTTTAGAATATTAAGTGAATAATAAGTAGATGCTATTGATAAAAAAATAAACAAGTATTTTACCCTGGAGCACGATAAAACATTTAGAACTCTTAAAAATTATAAAATAAAAAAACAGTAGTATATATTTTATGTAAATATACTCCTTCAAAATACATCATTGTATAGAATTTTAAATAATGATTTTCTTTTTTCGCGTAAAAAATGTAACACATTACCTTATGAATTTATTTGTTTTTTCGGAACATTTTTGTTATATTTTATTTGAACAACTATTTATTAACAATATAGAAAATAATTAAAAGTTACAAAAAATAATGATACCATAGTTAATAATGTTTTCAATCCTACTTAGTTTTATTTAAATATAACTACAATTTATAGTTAACATACTATTGTTTTGTTTTTTTTTTTTCAGTAACTTCTCCGAGTTCCGGATGTCGATTGACGTGCAGTAACAAGTATTTGACAATGATCACTACTTTAGTCTTATTATGTAACGTATTCAGATAGTCGAATTCTGGAGCTTAAATTCTTAAGAATATTTTCTTAGGTTCATATTATTTTCATGTAAATAAGAATTGAAGTTGTAAAAAGGACTAAAACTTTATGGATACAAATAAATTGGTAAACAAGAATTGCAGCATAGTTAAAAATAAAACAACCTATGAAATATAAAAATATATATTTTTTTTTCCAAAATAAAGTAATGTCGATATTGTTAATTATTATCATTATTAATTATTTACATATTTTTTTATCTTACTAAGCTTTTGGATTAATGAAACATTAAAAATAAAAATAAAATATTAATATTTATTTACAATAAACATTTTCAAATATATGCGATAAATATTATTAAACGAATTCTTTAAAACACACACAAACATAAATCCTTAAATAATAACATTTTTTGTAAATACTAAATAATATGTTTAAATATTATATGATATCGTAAATTAATGATGGCATTACATTAAATATTTTTAAATCTGTAAAATCAGAAAAAAGTATTACATTTTAAACTTCAAATTGAATATGATTTTTTTTTTTCAAGCGATTGGAAATATTAAATCATCCATTTATCATAGAGCTAATTAGCCTCTTTTTTTCGCTTTGATGCTTGTTTGCACAGATTACACTTATTTTGATATTTGAGTTTGATAAATAATTAAAAGCTCTATACCATCATAATTTTTACCATGTAAAATCATAAATTATAATAGTGTGGATTATTTTAGCTGTTTAATGAAATCATTTTATTGATTTATAAGAAATTAACTAATTTGGAAATGTGTATAATATTGTTATTATTAAATAATATACTGTATTGGATGTATTTGTTAAAAGTTATATTTTAAAGTATAGGCAAGTTTATACGTTGATATACATTTAAATAATATTAAACAATAGTGTATTTATCTTTGGTTAAATTATGATTACTTTATACTTTTTTTTTTTTTTTGTTTGTTTACGTTGTCCGGGGTAAATGAAAATTGAGACATCGAAAATAAATGATGATATTGGTTTTTTATCTGTATTATTTGTTATACAGTGTTTATAAAAATATTTAGAAACAGTTTTATCATATCTATACTTTATATGCTAATAATAGTCAACAAAATCTCTAAGTTTTTTCTAAATATTTTTCACATATTTTTAAGTTATTATTACAGACAATTTTATTTTTATTTCCAGCTTACTTCGAATTTTAAAACAAGCACAGTACCTATATGATAATGCATTGTATACCAATTATGATTTTTGTAAACAAATCATTTTACATTTGCGTTGTAAAAATATAAATTATTTATTGTACTAACGATACTTATTATTATTTTATGAATATAAATATGTTTTAGTTTTTATAAACATATTTTATTAAATAAGTGATTACATAAATATAAAGAGTTTAAGTTACAAAACTGTAATAATATTTGTTTTTTATATATTTATTTGTTATAGAATTATTTCTATACATTTAAAAAAAAAAAGATAATTTTAAAACCAAAATGAATATTTAATTTAGTTTCGAGTTTCGAGGTATGATAATATCCTTTAAATTAAATTTTAAATTTTTCCTCGTATAACTATATATCAAATTTAATGATGAAAAAGTAAATTATCCAATTGAAATACATTTTAAACCATTTTCATTTATTAATATTTTACTAATTTTATAAAAACTAAACATTCCTAAGCTTAACAAAAATGTCTGTTTAATAAATAATAAAACGCTTGGGTATTCAAATAATCCTCAATTATTTTTATTTATTTTTCGACTCAAGCATTATAAAAATATTCAATTCCTTTCATTTATTGTAAAGCAGAACAAAGACCAAAAATAATAATAATTTACGATATTCAAACAAAGGACAGAAAAGGTTTACCCTGATGAACTTTAATACGGGTAAGTATCTACGAATGAACAAAAACGCTCTTTTATAAATATTAAATCTATAACCTGCGATAGACATTTTAAAAATGAATTGATTAATTTCCATTATAAAGGTTTATACTCGATATCTATACCTACATATTTATTCCCTGGAATTTGTTATTGACCACATCGGCTTCTTCCGGACTCAACGTAACAAAATATTTATTTTTCATAGAAAAATATTATAAAATTTGGTAAGTCGTTATTATCATTATTATAATTAATATTATTATTATTATAATTATTATTAGGTGGTTTATTATATTAATTATTAATAATTATTTGTGATCTATCATGTATTAATGTGTAAACAAATATAATAGGAAGAATAGCAAACTCTCTACGATCTACTACATTTTATAAATAAATTATAAATTATAAAATATAAAGTGTAATTGTGTATCAATATTACTTTATTGCACAGATACTTTTCCAAGTAAATTCGTACCGTATCGCGATTTCATTGCACCTTTGAAAAATGAAAGAAAAAATAATTTATAGACCCTTTAATATCAAATTAGACGTTACAGCAATGTATTGGTTGCAATTTTACCATTTGACAATATATTTGCATACATTTAAAAACATCAATTGTTAAACAACACAAATAGCTTTTCTTATCACTTTGTTGCGGCTATCACTTGACTTTAATATTGTCACTAGATCTAAATCGTTTCGGTGTTTGGACTCAGATTTTATCTTAACGATAAGGAATGTTAAACTTTTTGCGTATGTTAAGATATGTATACTAGTATTTGAACCATGACGATCATAATACTCGAACACACTCCAGACATACGGCATGTTATGTAATCAAACTTAAATGTTTTAACGGAGCAATGATATTAACTAACCTGACGTAAAAACTAATCATTTATTATAATTGATAGAACATGCTAATGTCCAACCTTCTTTAAAATTAACTAAAAACATACCATCATTTTGCGAATGAACCCAAACATTTGTTTTGATTCTTTAAATTTAACGTTAAGTTAAAATTAAATAAATTATAACTAAATTAAATTGAATCTAAGTTTAAACATAAAACATTTTTATTAGATTAAAAAGTTCGTATCATTAAACTGCGTTATTAAAATGATCAAACACGAACATATTACTTTATAAATTATATAGGTAGAATAAAAATTAGTATAAATTAAATATAAAGTAAAAATGTGATAACGCAAGATAGTTATATAATTATGTTACGAAATGTTATCTATACAGAGCTTTTTATTAAAGTTCAATGTAATAATTGATTTAAGGTTTTTTTTTCCATTTATCATAATTATACATAAAATAATACCTTAATAGAACTTTATCGTATTTCTCAACATAAATTATTAATCTATTAAGATAATAGTCGGTTAAGATAACCGTCATAAAATTATTATAGTCTATTCTGTAACACAGGATGATTTCTTAAGTACACTCAACCCTTTTCCTATGTTTATATAGACATTGAAATACTAAGAAAATGTGCAACGGAAAATAACGTATAATACTCTCAAATGCGGTATAGCCACAATATAATAACTAACATCACGAGAGTATATAAGTGCATTATGAAATGCCATGGGAACGTTTGAGACAAGAAGTTGTGTAAAACCGTTTTGAAAAAATGTTACAAAATATTATAACAGCATACTTAATGAACATTTTACTTGTGTAGAGACTACAGTATATTTATTGTTACTTGTGTAATGACTACCACTTTCACCCCGCGTATTATCTGTCGTTCGCTCCATTGATCTCTGGTGAACATTGTTCGCGAAAACCTACTGTTGTTGTACTACCAGCTCTAAAGCGGTGACATTAAGAAAACATGTTTCAAACCGAATTTCGGAACAAAATGAAAACTACGAGTTAATTGTATCAGATGTTTAACATCGACGTTTGTAGATAATATCGATTTAAGCATGAATAGAGAAATCAAGTACGAGCGTTTATCGCATTCGGTTCCATCGATTTTGCACAATTTTCGGTTAAAATCAGCAAACAGTTTTCTACTTATCCGATGTAATTATCATAAAAACTTCGCGGCGCTGTTAATAAACGCTTATGGTTGAATTCATATGAATTATTTGTTTTAGTTAAGTTTCAGTTGGGCTAAATAAAACTACTCCAAACAGGAGAAAAGTACTATGTAAATTCCAAAGGTACGTCAATCTAATGTAAATTATGTATACAACTGGAAGCATCAAGACACACAAACTTTGTTTGTAATTAGTATGGCAGCACTCTGGTTTTTATTGCTTTCGTATTTCAAACGAGTTACACGGGGTCGTGTCGCAAACTTCTTAAAGCCGAAAAGGCTTCAATGATAAAATTCGTCAAGGCGGTAGATAGGTTGTAATTATAATGCACTTGTTTGACTCGTAGAAATTTCCAACGTATTATATATATATTGTTTTTTTTTTTCGTGAACTTGTGCATTACTCGTATGTTAATTCGATGCCGTTACGTAGATCGACGAACAGCCGCGTCTCCTACTATTATTTCGTGTACTAAGATGTTTCATTTTTACGAACCACAGGTTTTGCTGTGATACATAACATTTATGGCATGTTATTGAGATAACACGTGACAGTGGCGAGAATAAGTGTCGTTATTGTTTTCAACTTTTAATGGAATGAAACTATCAGAAAATTTCAAAAAGAATTTAAAAAAAATATATATAATAATAATAATAAACGCATAAATCGTTTCAACATAACAACAACGTTTAGGAATATTTGACATCAAAGCTAATTAATTCACACGAGTGGAACAAAGTCGAGTAGTAACCTAAGAGAAAAGCAAAACAAAAATACATGTGAAGTTTCATCACACTCTCCCCCACCCGTTAAATGTTTTTGAATTTGCATCCAACGTCATTAAAGTTAACTTTAACATTGTCAAACGTTATTACAGTGAAAACTGTTAAAAAATTATAATCATATTTGTGAGAAAGTAATCGTTTTGATTTTATTAAATATTTAATTGTCTACAAAGTAGAATGATCATAACGATACCTACAGTTTAAAAATGTATCGTTACCACAAACATATTTCCATAGCGTATATTTAACCACGGGACATTTTCGAAACCACGAGATTTTACATAATGTCATAATAGGACTGATGGAAAAATACCGTTTTCAAAAACGTATTACTAGCTGTTTTATTATTAAGGTATTCAAAAGCGGACAAAGCACGTAGTATGATATCCACTTAGAATATGGTTTATCGTTATAGCATATGTGAATATAAATATTTCGAGGAGAACAATTGATGGGTTTTTAAATTTATTAGTTCGGAACATATAGCAGTGCGTACGCTTTTGCTAGCAAACCATCCTGGCCAAGAATGTACAGAATAATAACGAGGCTATGGTTACGTTAGGTAAGAAAAATATTTAAACATTTTGAAAAACACGTTTTGGTAGGAAACTATTATAAAATTTCAAACGACACAAGGAAAACGATGGTTAAATTATTCGTGACTTGAGTGTCCAACGGGTTGAAATATTACTGTTTAAAAATTATAAACCGTTATATTCAATAATTTCTCATCATGTCGATAAGTTAATAACTGGTTAAAGTTTAAAATCGAAGGCAGTCATTTAGTTTTGTAATACTTGCCGCATCACAATTCGATACGTTTCATTCACACCCGCGTCCTTCGTATTGCCACGTATTAATTCACTTAAATGTATGTTTTTGTACATGTGTAATGTGCAGGTTATATTATTTATAATGTAAGAAACGTTTAGGAAATTCATACGGCTTTAATGATGTGGGTATTTAGATTTGTAATTGAAAACATCACACATTTATTTTTGAAAACTCAATACTCTTTTTAAAAAGAAGAATCTTATGATAAATGAAAAGAAAATGTAAAAAAAAAATTTAATGACTGGAAATTATCAGGTATTTGAAATATATAAAAATGAACTCATCAAAAACACAAGAAATATCTTTGTATTATTGAAAATTATAATGCATAACATATTATGAGAGAAAATTAATGAAAAATTTTTGCAAAATGTATTACACATTTATGTAGCATTAAAATTATACAATAATTTTATACAGTACAGTTAAAACTATGTAGGTAACGGTTTTTATAAAGTAAAAATCCTAACAATAAATGTCTAATCAAATTAAAAATATTAATATATTAATTTTTTTTTCTTCATCTTCAGTTTAACGGTCCTTGAAGTCCACAAGCAATCCTCTCCACCTTTCCCCGTTGAATGATTATTCAACCGACAAAATATAGACAAAAAAATATATATAAATATATTAATATTAATTATTATAATATTACGTAATTACTATAGTCGGAAACGTTAAATGTTGATGTATTTTTTTTTTTTTGCCATGGGTTTAAATATAAAAGAGTTATAAGTTATATAAAATATACGTCAATCTAAAATGTTATTCGATACTTTATTTTATTAGTTAAACTATCTATTGAATTAAATACACTTAAATTATATATTTGATGAAAAAATGTTTGAGATGTATCAAAGAATGAGTGAAATTATGATTAATTAAAATATAGAAAAATAAATAAAGTTTTATCAAGAATTAATGATCATCGAATTCAAAGCATAATATAAATATATACAATCTATAGTATATAAAATAACATGTATATTGTATGGAAAAGTAGATTCGTGGCAGATTTAATGGACTTTTGGAATATCCGATATTGGCCTCTGCAGCTGAAATCTGTCTAATATGAAAATTATTAAGATTCTTACATTTATTCTTCGCACAAATTAAAATTAATATAAATCGTTCATTTATTATAAAATAAAATAATATGATACAATACAAACAGCTGGTATAAATTAAAACCTACATTTTGTACAATATTTATTAAAGAAAAAATACACGGTCTTGAGCGAAATAAAAATTGTATTTTTTTCCAATCGTTTCGGTACCATTCAACACTTCTATATGATATTATGAATATTCAATTGATGTCAATAATCAAATAGCATTTAGAGAATATACATATATATAATATATACAATATATATATATATATATATATATATATATATAATATACAATATACATAAATCAATAACGAAATAAAATAATGAGATATCGCATAATGCATGGTTTTAATAATGATCTATTGATTCATACACTACGTTTACTTAAAAATTTAACTCATTCACGTTTAAGTTCTATAAAAAAAAAAAAAACACACGTTCATTTGGCTGTTCATTAACAATTTTTTATTTTATATTTCTTAACCAGTAACCTGCATTCTGAGACCATTACAAAATGTATTTGGTATATTTTACTTTACGTATACTTAAATATGATATAATACATATTTATTATTTATATATACGTTTTTAAAATGTTAAATAAATTTTAACGCCCCAAATATCATTCAAATCCATTAAAAATTTAAAGAGCGTACACGTTCTATTTGAAAAAAGAGAGTGACGTTCATGTGTCGTTCGCAAAATATGAACAACGTTCTTTCCAAACGCTGATAAAAACTTTCGATTTCACGTAATTAAATTTCAAATAACTAAAATCAGTGGCGCACTTAGGGAAAAATGGCTTTGTAGATTACGATAATATTTATTCACGTTCATGTACACAATTATGTACTGAAATAAACTCGGTAAGTCTTTTTTTATCCTCCTGAAACGTTGAAAAACTTTTATTATTAAAAGTAGTGCAAAATATAATGGACAAGAAATTTGTTTAAGGCGGAACAAGTTGAAGTCTTTCTCAAATGAAAAACCCTGGGCGTTCGCCAAACTGAAATGGTTTTATGTGAAAAATCGAAACAATAATAGTAAAATCTATCGTTGGCCTGATATAAACATCGTCCGATAAATCTAAATTTGTGTACTAAGATATTTTAAGATAATTTATAAATCATCAATATAAATATGCACCTATTTCATTATCTGCGTTATTACCATATATTTAACGTTCACCAACAAAAACATTATTATAAAACTACATCGAAGTCTCAACGACGTATCGAAAGAATGAAGAATGGTTAATTTTTAACTTGTTAATGTATTTTATAATAGCATGTTGTGTAAGTGATCTATTTGGTAACATTTTTTCTGATTGTTTAATATTTTCTTCTTCATTATTTACTCATAACCTTTTTTATTAAGGTATAAACCACTTCCATCTATTTTAGAATTTTTTTATAGTATTATGTACAGATGAGGTACCAGAAGCCAAAGAATCAAAGGTGGACAATCCTGCGAAAATGGTAATACATCTCCTGTTTGATTTATAATTGGTACCTATCACTTTTTTCTAAATTTATTTTATGTAAAGCATTTTACAATCGCAGTATTGGAAATCAAATAAAATATTAAATTGTGAGGACATAACAAAAAGAAATCTGAATTATTAATTTACCTTCAGTTGTAAAACAACAACAAAACTATTTCGCCTGGAATAAAAAATATGAAATTGTATTCGATCATATACCCGAGAAACTATTTTTAAAATTGTTACAGAGATAAATGGTGAGTGATTGCTTTTATTTCCAAACGTAACGATTTTTATACCTATAGTGCGCGTTTATACAAAAAAAAAAAAAAATTCGAGTAATGGTTCTAATAATGTGCGTTACACTACAGGAATCAAATGTTATATCGCGAACGCACAATGACACAGTATGCGATCCAGCATCCTAATAATTTCGTTGGAAATTATGTGCATTACCTTTTTAACAAAAAAATTGTTATTTCAGAAATAATGTTATATTTATAGTATACTAAATGGAATTATATGTTACGATAATAATTCTTCTATTGTACTTCGTGTTCTTATATTTAGTAATAAAAGTAATGACGTTCCATTGAAATTCAAAAACCTGAATTTGTTTTCTTGCGCATTCTCCTAACAATACTGACTACATTTTTCAATACTATTTCTGTTTCATATTCATTAATATTATCAGCTAAAATACCTTTTGATGATTCACAATACCTTTGGCAAGAAGCTCGTGTTTGCTGGTAAACGCTAAGAAAAACTCTAATATGACAATGTAAATTAGAAAAATGAAGTCAAGATTATATAATAGTTGTTCAAATCGTACTAGTAACTGATAAAATTATAATCCAGCAAAAACCAATCTAAATCCATGTACAGGGGAATCTTCAGAGGAAGGGAACAAATAGTTGCCTCCTAAGTAGCATTATTATCTTTAAATGTTCGTAATTTATTATTTATATCACACTAGGAAAATACTAAAATGTTTGAAATTTGGCTCCTCTTTCTCCCCATTTAAAAGAGTTAAGATACGTCACTGTAAAGGTATATTTCAATGACGGTGGCCTATTACTATCAAATATACCCATGGATCTTAAACAGTAAATATTTGAGAATATTGTAATTCTTGAATAGTTCAATAAAACTTTCGACCGAAAATCGTTATATTACAATTAGTTTTATTCTCATTTTTGACTACATGAACTACATGAACTTATTGAGATTATTATTAGGATAGTTTCATTTATTTTATTTTTATTTCTGTTGAAGGTTGTTCGTCATTTAAACATCGACAACAATAATAACGAATAATAGATCATATTATTTGTTTTTTTTTTTTTATATAAAATAATTTAATACAATAAACAACTCACGAATTAACAAAAATTCCAATGCAATTATTTCAATTATTTTAAAGTAAGCAAAGGCAATATTGATCATACTAATAATAAATCAAAAATCGTGTTCAAAAGCCAACCGTGCAACACGTGTATTAATCGTGACACCATGTTACAAGCTCCTCGCAGAACAATAACAATACCATTATTATGGAAATATGTCCAATACGTCTACACCAAATCGATAAGAAAAAAAAATTAAAAAAATGTTTGTACCAATTAAAATTAACAATACGCACGAACAAAAAAAAAAAAATCAATAAAATAATCACAAATCATTTTCTGTTTCAACGCCAAACAAATCCATATCAAAAATCTCGTCGTTCTCTCAGTCATGGTCAACCACTAACATCGTTGCGTCAAGCATTAATCAAAAAAATTCATCCCGTTCCCTTCACTTTTAAAAAGTTAACCGTACCCACACTTATCAATAGACTACCACACCTCGCATCACATCATCAACATACATACCAGCACAAGTGTACGCTGACTTTAATTGCAGACGCAGACCACAAAATATAACGGTCCATTTTTTAACAATCAACCGAATTAATGTCGAACCGCCAAAATGTTGATTGTATTAGGTACGCAAAGGTACCTCGTACACAATGTACTTTGCTGTAAGAACAATTATTACAGCGGCTCAAATATAATTACTTATGTATTAACAGCTGACAAATTGTTGTATACGCCACGCAAACGCTTGACGTATAGCAACTCAAAAACGAAGTATTTGTTGGTTATTGAACTCTCTAACCGTCAAACAAGCACGTAAAGAAAAACTTTATAATTTGCCCGGACAACTAACTTTCTTAAATTACAAAGAATACAATCTAGCACTGTTTAATAGGATAGTCAAAAACAGGTTTTTTTAAAGGCTTACTTTCCTTTAGTAGCCCCAAAGTTATTTTACACTCGAAACAACTGACAAAGAATAAGATTTAGCACTAGATGTTTCGAGCATGAGGTAACCTTTACCTAACTATATTGTACTCTCCCCTCAAACTGACAAAGAATATGATCTAGCACTGGATTGAAGTTTGAAATATATTGTATACAATATAATTTTAATACCCTTTTTGTAAATGTATCAACTTTCTCATATATTCGTACAAATACGTAAAGTAGAAAAATTATTAAATTTGAACACCTTTTATAATTATTTTTAAAACTTTTTAATTCAAGACAATGAAAAATATTTATTTACATAAAAAAAACAAAAGAATAACAGATCACTTCACTCGTAAATCGGGCAGCGTTCCGTCCTCCACATCGATGGCAGTAGAACGAACCCAACATCACGTCTTGCAGGGGGCGTTTTATTCTATTGCAATCTATCTGGTCAACATTTCGTGAGGTGGTGTGTGTATGCGTATGTGTATGTATATGTGTACGTGTGCGTTTGCTGACAATTTATTAATTTTATGTTTATAATAATAATTAAATTAAATTAGGTGTTAGGCGATAATACAACACAAACGTAAACGAGAATAACCGAATGAGGATATCATTTTTCACCACCGATGTACGTATTAGTGTAGAATTTTTATTTGTTCTGTGTAGATTCAAAATTGATCTTCGCCGCCGAGCTTCTACCTATTTTTTGTTTACTAGGTTTAATTGTTCAAAATACAAATTATATAACCGCAACATTGGTTCAGATCAATTTTATCTGTTTATATTAAATAATGAATTGATCCGGTTACCTACTGCGACTAAGCGGTTGTAATTTTTACTTCTGCGGCCCACATACAAATCGGTCGGCCTAAAAAAAACGTGGCAAAAATGCAGCACATGGGGGCTAGGTAAATTGGGTACGCGATATTTTTTGTACATTTTGAAAGTGGTTAGTCCCAGGAAAAATAAGATATTAGGTAAGTTGGGTCCCGGGGAAAAAAAGGTAGTAGGTAAATTGAGTCCCAACTACTAACTACATTACCTCGCCATAGTTGTTTTACAAATGACAATTTACACTGTTTCTATCGGTTATCGATTTCATTGTGATCAAATAACTTCGTAACGTCGTAACTTTGATTATGACTAATTAAGATACGTATATAGGCATATACGAGTACGTACATTAGTTTGTCGTATATTGTGTGTCAGTTATCACTTAACACTAATATTGATGATAGTTCTTATGATTACACATAGACACGAGTGTACGAAATCTGGGAATTTTCACTATATTTTTCGTATTGTGCATTGCGTACTGTGAGCTTATTAAATTCATATCTTACCAAAAATGTAATAAAAAACACAATAATATTAAAATTGACTTCTAATAAAAATTATTAGATATTTAAAAAAAAAATTGTTTACCTTGGACTTAACCTACTACCCTTTTTCCCCGGGACCCAACTTACCTACTACCTTTTTTTTCCGGGACCTAACTTACATACTGCCTTTATTTTCCCGGAACCTAATTCACCAAGAAAAGGTTATTTACAGTGTTGGGACTTATCTAGATAAATTTATCGAGATAGATTTTTTGTTATCCTTTATCTTATCTAGATAAATAACGCTTAGTTATCTAATTACTTATCTACGATAAAATTTTTATTTATCTAGATAATTGTGTGTATTCTTGCCAAGACTAGAGTAATTTTTATTTTTGTACAGAGACGAATCCAATAAATCAGGGATCATTAAAATCGGTCCAGCCATTCTTGAATTATAAATTCTGTAAATAACCTGACTTTTTTTTGTACATACAGATTTTGTATTCATAATCATAATTCGTGTATTATTAATAAGTAATTATTATTTCCTGGTATGACATTTTGTTTGAATTTTCATGTCGGGTAAATATTTTTGGTATTTTTAAACTTAATTTCTTATTTTTCCATGAAAGTTCCAAATATAGTAGGTATTTGATTTTAGTATACACATGCAACTCATACGCTGAATAGTCATTACTTCACTCTTGGAACCCGTAAAGTCAAAACTACTTATAGAATAACGAAAATCATCAAATTAATATTATTTGGAAAACAATATTGTTAATTTTATGTATTCTGTATTTATCCTGATACGTACAGAGCAATTTTCATTTTTTTTTTTTTTTTGTGTAACATTTTAGTGATTAACTATCATTAAATATCGTACATCATATATTAATATTAATGGTACACTACATTACTATAATAAACATTAAACACCTAGGTACCTATTGATAATAATGATTATAATTAAGTTTTTATAGATATTATTAGAATATGAAATATTGACCAAAAAATAAAATTTTTTGAAAATATCTTTTTTTTTATCTAGATAAAAATGAAATTATCTTTTATCTTTATATAGATATTTTAATTTTTTTTATCTATTATCTTTATCTAGATGAATTTGGATATATTATCTTTTTTCTTTATCTAGATAAATTTTGCATTATCTATTTCCAACACTGGTTATTTAGGACCCAATTTACTAACTCCCAGCTCATGGACCATGTAACGGGACACCGTTACCCTTTATCGGTACAAATCCCTTATCCCTGTCATCAACAGACTTTTGACAGTAATGTACCTAAACACAGATAGCGCTGATCGCCAAGACATACAAAACGCTCCAACCAAAAATAAGAATCTACATTTTCATTTTATATTTTTAAGTAAAAAAGCGGGTCAAGACGAAACATCGCCGGGACCATCTTGCTGTGTCGTCTATGATCGGGTAATATTCATTTTTCGGTCTTAAGGTACCATCAATACGGTCACTAGAAACGAGAGGCTTCCAAAACCGTGTCGGACGTGAACGCATAAGTATCCGTGATTCCGTCGACCACGGTATATTTTCCCTTCCCGGATTTGAAAGTATTTTATTTCACCAAAATAGTTGTAGCCTGAGGTACACCCACAATCTTCTATCGTAGTGTGTTTTAGCCCAATGCCAGTTCCTTTATCGGACTATCCACGGTATTACACAAGTCTAAAGTCCAGGATAGCTTTAGATGAAATAAAATAACGATCAAACCGTTCTTAACTGCCCAACTCGACCGAGTTCGTCCGATCCGACAGTGTCTGCCGTTGTAGTAATATCCACCGCCACTAGTTAAAGATATAGAGTTGATCACGGTATACTTGCACATTATAAAGTCCAGACCAACTCGATTATCTTCACGCGATCTTTCAAACGTGGTACATACGCCGATCCGCGGCTATCATCCAATACGCCATAAGCACTTGATACAGCAACCCTGAACATTTATCAACAATATTTGCAAAGGAAAAGAGCCATACACGTCCAACCAACGATACTATTGACCCTATTCACTCTGTAAATATTCAAACAACTAACCTATTCTATATCTTTGTTGTATATAATTGTAGTTTGATGGTATATAACCATATTATATTATTTTTTTTTTTATATATTTAAAAAGCAACGTTAATATTGTATTACACCATACGGATTTTTTGCGAAAAGTTATTTACGTGATAATATAAATAAAGTATAAGTATCTCAGTATTAAAATATATCGTTATAATTTTGATGGCAAAACCTATAACGGTTACAGATCATCTCAAAATCAGTTAACTAATATCTATCGTAAACCCCGACGTATAGAATCAGTTTAAACCTTCAGCTGTACCTGTACGCACGTCTATGCACACCAGTACTACTATCGTCACTCATACAAATCATAGTTATGTATTTATAGCCACATTATATGTATATATATATATATATAGCTCTCAGCCACAAATATAAAGATGGGAACAAACCAAGTGCAAAATGCGGTTTTCGGCATCAA
Source organism: Sipha flava (assembly GCF_003268045.1). Classification (NCBI taxonomy): domain Eukaryota; kingdom Metazoa; phylum Arthropoda; class Insecta; order Hemiptera; family Aphididae; genus Sipha; species Sipha flava. The sequence continues at coordinate 72,683 of NW_020273085.1, forward strand.
CAAATATCCTTTTTAAAGAGGGTGGTTTATTACCCGCTACAAGGAACTCATAATAAATGTCTCTCTGATTCCACTTTTCTGAGTTTTGATATAAATTTCCAAATTGTTGGGCTTAACATGCTCATCTGCGCCTGGAGTTTCCTGTGAGATACTTTAGCAATATTATTCGTTTTTTGATTAAACAAATAACCAAATCATACAAAATTATTATTATTATTATTATTATTTGTAAGTACTATTAAAATTAAAAAAAAATAAATAAATAAAAATATTAAAAAAGATAAATTTTTAATATTATAATATATACACATATATATTACTATGTAATTGAAATCTTTGCACAGCGACACATTTTGATTAGGTGATGGTAATGCGTCTCTTAGTACAATAAGCAACGTAATGAAGGATCATTCGATGTCCCGCACTCGCAATATGTGTATCTAATTTATTCGATAATTACTGTTTTATTAAAAATCAAACTAAATACTTAACCGTTTTTGTTGTGAAAAGTGTTAAAAAAACAAGAAATTCAAGTGCTTTTTTTCAACAAAATAAATCGCTGCCCGTCTGGGGCCTAAAACCCCAAGACAAGACTTTCTGTAAGTATAACGTATAATAAACCGTCTTCCCAGTCCGTATCTTTACTACGTAACAACACCTAAATAAAAATGAACTCTAAACCTAAGACTATCTCCCCAATTAAAATTATCAATCAAAACACCGTACAAAAGGTAAGGAGTAACAGCCAATTAAGCGAGACTGATATGAACGATGTTTTCAATTACGAATGGACTGAGGTCGTCTCTCCCAAATCTCACAAACGTTTAAATTCTGATAAACAAAGTCAGTTATCAAAAACAATTAAAACGACGGCTGGCACGCAATTTTCCTCTCATAATAAATTCAGTGTCCTATCACAAAACGATGACACGGATATGGAAATAAATGAAGCAAACGAAATCGTCTCTAAATTACCTCCACCAATATTTATCAAAACAAAAGTTCAAAATTATCAACAATTTTGCGAGAAAATAAAAAATATTATCGAACCGATTGACGATTTTACCTGTAAAAGCTCTACCGAAGCGATTAAAATAAACACTACCTCTGTAAATGCATACAGATCCATAATTAAATATCTAAAAGATGCAAAAGCTGAATTCTTTACGTATCAATTAAAAGAAAACAAACCTTACCGTATCGTCATAAGAAATTTACACCCTACCACTCCACCAGATTACATAAAAGAAGAACTCAAAAAAGAAGGATTTCAAGCAAGAAACGTCACAAACGCTCTGCATAGAGTTACAAAAATAAAACTACCACTATTTTTTGTAGACCTAGAACCAGCGCCTCACAACAAAAACATATTCGAGCTCCAAACTATATGCTACACCAAAGTCAAAATTGAAGCACCTCGTATCAATAAACTATCACCACAATGCTTAAATTGCCAAAACTACGGCCATACCAGAACTTACTGCAACAACCATCCGAGATGTGTCCGTTGTGGCGAAAACCACCGAACTGACACATGCACCAAAAGTCGAGACCTCCCTGCCAAATGTGCGTTATGTAACGGAGCACAGCAAATTATCGCGAATGTCTTGTATTCAAAAACCTGCAGCAACTTCGAAAAAAACAATCACCAAGCAAAAGCAACACTGACAAAACTGAAGAAAACACAAATCGCAATAACCCATCTTGTACAACCCATCTCTCAACAGTATCTCACACCCAAAAAATTCAAATAACAGTCAAAACTACTCCCAGGCAACCCTACAATACAAAAATCCTATAAACACAAATAACGAACACCAAAACCAACAAAACGTAAATATGACTACTCAATTGACCTCTTTTTTAAATGAATTCAAATCCCTCATTAACCCACTTATCTCACTTCTAACAACAGTCATCGACAAATTATTAATGAATAATGTCAACTAATAATAATCAAACTCATCCTTTATCAATATTACTCTGGAATGCAAATGGATTAACCCACAATAAAAATGAACTACAACACTTACTCTACGACAAAAAAATAAATATCGCCCTAATTACAGAAACACACCTAACACCAACGAAACATTTCAACATACCAGGCTATACAACACACCGAACAGATCACCCCGATGGTACTGCACACGCTGGTACCGCGATCTTAATATCCACTACGCTATTACACTATGCATTACCGACTTATCAAAAGACCTATATTCAAGCTACAAATATACATATAGTACTTAATCATATCCCCATTACAATATCATCAGTCTACTGCCCTCCTAGTCAAAAAATAACACAACCTCGACTCCAAACCTTCCTAAGAACACTTAAAAATTCATTCATTATTGGCGGTGACTTCAATGCAAAGCATACTGTATTTGGATGTAGATCAACTAACCCTAGAGGCCAAACTTTTTACAATACAATTTTAAATAATCACCTATCCTTCATTTCGCCTAGTGCCCCAACCTACTGGCCATCCCACACAAATCGTCATCCAGACATATTAGATTTTTTCATAACCTCGCTACCAAACCACTTAAATAATAATATAAAAAACCTTGAAGAACTGTCCAGTGACCACTCCCCAGTTCTACTCCTCCTAGGTGGTAAGCCAGAAAACGTAAACAACATTCCACACTCTAGGCAAATTAATTTCAATTTATTCCAAAAAAAATTAGACGAATACATCTCATTAAATATCCGACTAAAAACTCGCGACGACATAGACAGCGCTTCACAATTCCTCATTACAATTATCCAAGAAGCAATAACAGGCTCAACCTTTTCACAACCAAATACGAATATACCAACAAAACCACACCAATATACTTATTTACTACAGCATTTAAAAGAATTAATAAAAAAGAAACGCCAAGCTAGAAAAATTTGGCAACAAACCCACTACCCGGGGCACAAACATAAATTAAACAAATTAACAAATAAACTGAAAAAAGATCTGCAAACCTTCAAAGCCAATCAATTCCTCTCATTTTTATCATCACTTACACCAGTAAATGGTTCCTTATGGAAATCAATAAAAAACAAAACCAAAAGAAAAGACGTAGTCCCCCCCTTAACAAATCCTAACAACACTCTAGCCATAACTGACAGCGAAAAAGCTCATTTATTTGGCAATCACCTATCAGAAATTTTCCAACCCCACTCGGATACAAATCACAATATAGCCACACACATAGAAAATGTTCAAACTTTTCTTAACAGTCCACTGCCTATGTCACTACCAGCTAAACCAATCACACCACAAGAAATAAAATATTATATTACTAAACTACACAACAACAAATCCCCAGGATATGATCTAATTAACAACAAAATACTCAAAAAATTAACAAATAAAGCCATCCTTCTTTTGACTCACATATACAACACAATGCTCAGGTTATCATACATTCCCCCAATATGGAAATTCTCAACAATAATATTAATTGCTAAGCCAGAAAAACCAAAACATTTGGTAACCTCATACCGCCCGATAAGTTTACTACCGACGTTAGGGAAACTTTTCGAAAAATTACTTCTTAAAAGAATAACCCCTATTATCAAAAAAAAAAACAACATCCAAAATACTCAATTTGGATTCCGATCATATCATTCGACGATCCACCAAATACATCGAATTACCGACAAAATATCATCGTCATTCGAAAAAAAAGAACACTGCCCCGGTGTATTCCTTGACATTGCGCAAGCATTTGATCGCGTCTGGCATGACGGATTATTGTTCAAATTAAAATCGTTTCTTCCTGCTCCGTATTTTCTCATCCTAAAATCTTATCTCGAAGACCGATATTTCACTGTTAAATTTAACAGTTCCTACTCTGTCTACCATAAAATCAAAGCGGGAGTACCCCAGGGAAGTGACCTATCACCTATACTCTATAATATATACACATCAGATATGCCCAAAACAAACCATACAACTCTAGCGACATATGCAGACGATACCGCTATACTAGCATCAAATAAAGACCCAAACATAGCCACCCATGATATACAATACCACTTAAATCTAATCTCCAATTGGACTCAAAAATGGAAAATTAAAATAAACGAAAACAAATCAGTCCAAATAAATTTTTCTCTGAAAAAAAACGAATGTCCACAACTTTTGCTCAATAATTCACCAATTACTATCCAAAATGTAACCAAATACCTCGGAGTTCATCTAGATAAAAGACTTACCTGGGCCCAACACACAAAACAGAAAAGAAAACAATCAAACTCACGTCTTCATCTCCTCCGTCCGTTATTGTCTTCTTCAATGAATTTAAAAAACAAAATACTAATATACAAGACGATTATTACCCCCTCTGGTCATATGGTATCCAAATCTGGGGCCAAGCCAAACCATCCAATATAAGACCCATACAGGCTTTCCAGTCTATATGCCTTAGACAAATAACTGGAGCTCCTTGGTATATGACCAACGACGCACTACACAAAGATCTCCAAATTCCAACAGTCAACGAAATAGCAACTCACCATTACATAAAGTTTCATTCCAAACTGCACTCGAACCAAAACCCTCTAATTTCCCGCATGTCCTCTATAACCATCTCCAACAATCCTCCGAGGAGGCTAAAAAGAAAATGGCCAAGAGACGCTCTTGCCTAACGGTCTCCATATTATGAACCCATCAAATTAAATAGGAGGTACTGTTAATGGACGGTTTTCCTCCCTCAAGACATTCAAATCATTTTACTACTACTTATATTATCAAATTTACTTATTGTGCAAATTGTATAGATTGTAAATATGCTTTAATAAAAATAAAAAAAATAAAAAAAAAAAATGAAGGATACTATGTATTAAAGTGGAGTAGGAAGAAGTGTAGAAGGATATGTCAGAAGTTTTGCAGTATTGAATCAAAAAAAAAAAAAGAATCATTCAAATCCATGATAACAGAGACAAATTTTCGATTTTAGTAATTACGAGTACTTGGTTTAATCGTTACTACATTATTATACGTAAGGCTAATTTTCTAATTTTAAATTACCTGAAATTAAATCTAATAACTATTCTAAGCAAAATTACATGAATAATTATAATATAATAACTTTCTTAGTTCGATTTTTAGTACGTGTCGGAACGAATTTTATATTTTTTTCGGTTTTTTCAACGAACACAAAGCGATTGTTTGGCGCAGTGTGCAAAGGTGTTTCAATTGTTTTTCTAATCGTTGAAATGTACTAGGAGCAGGTTTAAGAGGGTGGCTAAGGCAGCATTAGCCCCCTCCCTGGTACTAAGCTAACTATTTTACAAAGCCAAGTATTATTATATATTGATATATTAATAATTATTATAAAATCATCATTAATGAATATTTTACCTGTTTTATATATTTTTTTAAAAATAAATAGCTCATTTTTGTAATTATTATATGTGTATACCGATATTTTTAAAACAGTTTCAGATTAAAATTGATATCAATAATGTAACTATTTAAAATTTGTCAGTATTGTGAAAAAAATGACTTACTTATGAGGGACTCAAAAACATATTCTGTAATTTAAAATTTTATAGATTTAAAAAAAAACTAACTAAATTTTTGAAACTCCACTAGCCCCTCCCTTGGTGAGTGATAAAACGCACCCTTGAAACGCACACGCTGTTACGCATGGAAATGTTCAGCGGAAAACTACATGTTATGACAGTGGATCGTTGGCGTGTTCAAAGATAATTAAAAATTACTCAGTGTCGCGCATGCAACATTACATTACAGGTTCAGTGCGCTTGTGTGTACCCAGCCTTGACGTTCCACGACGAATAATACGAACAAGAACACGAGCTTTGCTTCAACCGCCACTGTTGAAAAGATCTCGAATATCGTAACCGCGAAAGGAATATACACTAGCAACGGTGAGAACAATCTTCCAAAATCGTAACGTTTGTCTGGGGAACATAAAATAATTGGTTCTCCTGTAATAATATTTCCGTACAGCAAACAAATATTATTTAATCAAATTATAAATAATAAAAATCATCGTGGTAAATTGTCAATTTATATATTTACAAGACCCGGAAAAAATATTCATCATAACTTATGTATATCGATCAGGTACTAACCAAGCAATAAAAGATGATCTAAAAATATAAAAAAAACTTAATATGGTGCTCAATACCTACAGACAGGATATGAAAAACAAAGAAAAATTGTTAGAAGACCGGAATATAAACTACTATATTACTACTAACAATTTACTATAATATATAACTATACTTACTATATACTACTCATAAAAAATTTCAACTCTACCAGTCATAATGTAACCAACGGGAACCTATTGGCAATCTACTCAATAAAAAGCACAAGGATCACCTCACGCACCGAATGCCTTCAATGGCAGTGATCAATGACAAATTTCGACCAATTCAAATTCTAACCTAACTTAATGCAACTAAGAAAATTAAAAAGATATCTTTTATATTGAATTTATGAACTAAAAGTTACTAGGTATATACAAATTGGAGAGATTTTTTACCCTTGTTTGAAAAGATACTTACAGAAACAAGAAAATTTCTTTACCTAGAGTTGAAATAAAAACTTACGACTCCCATTTTAATTAGAATCTAGGAGAATATATTATGTCTGCGTGGTAGGAACATGATATTTAGACAAATGCATTATATATAAACTACCCAACACGAGTTGAAACAATAAAATGGAACTTGGATTTAACCAATTATATGAATATTCTCATGCATTCAAAACAAATTTTTCGTAATATTTTATAGTTTAATTTAATATTGTTTATGATATTATATTGTTATTGGTACTATTTAGGTAGTTAACCTATTAACGATATACATAATAAACAGTGACATGACGAGACTGACCGGTTGTAGAATATTATTTTTCTAGTTGTAGCAGTTAAGGTCACTTCCGTCAATTTATGAACTCAATCGTTTAATGTTGAATTACCAATGTGTTAATAAATAATATAACTCAGAAAATTTTTCCAAATTCTGTTGAAGAGCAAATTATAAAAACGTTACATATTGTGTCAACTTGTGTCAAGCGAGTTCAAAGAACTTTATACTTCATATAACCGTATAATAAAAGTATAACATCCTTGAAAAATGAATAACTAATATAAATAGTTTTTTGTCTAACTTTAAGAAACAGTTATTATATTTTGATCATATGAACAAAGCATTGTAAAGAATTTTTTGAAAAACATATTTAAAAAAATTAGTAATTTTTAAATGTCATTAAATAATTAATTCTATATTTTCTTTGTCCATTTTCTATATGTTATTTGATGTGTGATTTTACCTATTGATTAGTTTTAACCATAAGATTACTACTCGAATTTAATGACTTGTTTTTTTTTTTTCATCAAAAAGAAGTTAAATAAAAAAATAGCCGTACAGGAGTAGTTTTCCAAAGTTTTCAATATTTAAAAATATTGTCAGTTGTAGAAAAATTACAAAATTCGATGAATTCAACCAAATCTATATCAACCATGAATTTTAATAATTTAAGAACTTATTTTCATCGTCATACTGGTAAAATGTTGCTTAAATAATTTTATGATTTCCGTAAAAAAAGTTAAATGATTGAATAATATAAAACAAATCATGATTACACCTCGTTTACATCTCATTTTTTATACCGCACTCGAAAATTAATGATAAAATGATCTAAGAATTCCCGATACTTTAAGTTAATACTTCAACAGCATTAGTGGTAAATATATCAAGGCTGTTGAAATCGGACCGTTTTTAAGGGATTGAATATAAGCAATATTTTATAAATATTGGGAATTTCTGTGTGAGTGTGTATGTAGTGTACGTGATATACCAGTAAAGTATAGTTAACCGATAATGTTACTACCGTTACGGTGCGCATTGTAATAACAAAAAAATGAACTACAAATAGCATATATATATATATCAATAAATAAATAAATATGTTTCATAATTTTATTTCAATAATTTCATAATCATTATGTAAATTAGGACTAATTGGTAGATAATAATTAATAAAATAACAATGCAAAATCAATGTCATATTCTTGTATATTATTAAAATAAAATAAAAAATCTAATAGCTACCTATCTACAATATTAAAATGTATAAATTACATAAATTGTGTTTATTTTAATATACGTGAGAAACTTCCATTGTGCATTGATGTATTTATGCTGATATTAGAAAATAACAACAGTAGATACCTATATTTTTAAAAAGCATAACTGTCTTTATAATATATTGCTAAAAATTACTTCATAACTTTTTAATTTAATTAATAAATTAAAGTTTCACTTTGGTATACCGGGCCTAACTGTTAGTTCCCGATCGAATCTTTGGTCAATTACTTCAAACAATAAAGTGACCATGTAAAATGTTGTAACAAATGGTTCAATTTTAGAAGTCCAAAATTCTTAAAATGTAACATATTTTAATACTCACTACAACAGACAAAGTATTATAACCATTTTTACAAGATCTCTTTGACTATACGCTATCAGCAAGTAGCGTTCCCGAACCCTTTTAAAATGTAGGGAGGAGGCGAACTTCAAACATGTATTCATATTTATGTCTTTTCCTAGTGCGAGAAAAAATTCGAAAAACAATGAAATAAGCTTTCTATAATATACAATATACGGATATATTACTTAAAAGTAATTGTCATAGTCTATACAGGAAAATTAATAAAAAATCAAATCAAAACCAATATACTCACATATAAATTGTTGACTGAGGCAATGAAAAACTTGATTTAAAATTTTTTATATTCCATTTATGTATTGTTGTATTTAATTTTCGTGGTCCGATTCCGTAAATAACATTTAATGAAATCAAATAATGGCATTATTATTAAATTCTAGTTCTAACCTGCTAAAAGAATCTTTTGTATCTAGTTTTCTGATGAAAGGACATAGCATATAATATTGCACTATAAATCACGATTTCTATAACCGCAATACTATTAACGAAAAAAAGAGACAATACGTGTTTTAGAAGTAATGCATTCTTTTTTACTCTTCCCCAAATCTAAAAATGTATTTATTTGATTTGAATACACAATTTTTCTTCTTTATTAAACGGGCCAAAGATTTATACCAATGGTAAAATATATTTATATAATATATTCAATAATATATATTTTAAAACAATTTAGATAACAGGCGTAATATGTTTTATATTCTGAGCTAAGTGGTTTTTATGGACCTTTATATTATGATCAAACTTTCAAGTAATAAATCTTTACCAAAAGTTTCATGCAAAAAATCTTGAGATAATATATTCAATATAGTGCATTTTAGACAGCTTATTTTTGATTTTCACATAAGTTTTCTTAAACGTATGGAAAAACTAAAAAATTAAAAACAATTTAAATACTTTTATTTTTAATATTTATAACTAATCTTTTTAGATTGTTTTTATAAAGTAAGGATTTCATTAGGCAACAATGCAATTGCGAAACAAAAAAAAAACTCTCAATACAAATAAAAAAGTTAATTGGGATCTATTTAGATGTGTTCTCGATAAAACAATAACTCTTTCAACTCATCTAAAAACTGGAGCCGACATTAAAACTACAATAGAAAAATTTACCAACAACATTATTAATGCGGCTAGAATAGCAACTTCGATGGTTACAAGTAGAAATCATCGGATTACCTGTCCACAAGAAATAAGAAATCTATCTAGTTTAACAAAAGCGTCGAGCGAGAAGAACATGGTATAGCACACGTCATCTAACGAATAAAACCGAATGTAACCATGTAAACAAATTACTTCATGATAAAAACAAAGAAATGAAAAATGAAACGTTCGAAGCATACTTAAGTGGACTCTTTAAAACGGATATACTTAATTATTCACTTTGGAAAGCCATAAGATACATTAAAAGATCTCATGCTCAGATATCAATCATTTGCAAAAAAGATATTACCTGAGCCCGCAGTGAACAAGAAAAGGTCGAAGTATACGTCTAAGAAACTTAAACGTGTATTTCTATTAAATACTATAGATTCTGAGCATGATAATGTTAAATGCCAACGGCTCAATTCAACATATGAAAACATTTAGTATTTCTCTCCGTTAAAAGTTGCCATGAAACAGGTCAATGAAATATAATAGATTACAACATAAATCCCAAAAAAAGACGGGGTCATGATGATTTTAGTTTTAAAATACTTGAAGAGCTTTCAAGGAATACAATCATTCATTTTACGCACATATAAAATGCTATTTTTTGCATAGAATATATTCCAGGACAATGGAAATGGGCACAAGTAATAATGTTACTCAAACCATGAAAACCACCAGAACATGTCACATCACACCGACCGATATTGTTCCTTTCAAGTTTTTTTTAAACTTTTTGAGAAACTTCTACTCAAACAACTTAAACCAATTGTCGAAGAAAAACATATTATGTCAGAACATCAGTTTGGATTTTGCAATAAACATTATATAGTTGATCAAATACACTGCGTTACTAACGTGATAAACAAAGATATCGCAGAAAAAAATATAGTATTTCTGAGGAGTGTTCTTCAACGTAGCCCAGGCTTTCAACAAAGATTGGCACACAGGATTACTTATTAAACTACATGAACATTTTCCACATACTTGAAGGTGCAATTATAAAATCATACTTGACCGATCTTGACGATTCCGAGTTATACACGAAGAAATGGTAACAAAATGGAAGAATATATCAGCTGGAGTACTACAAAGCAGCGTTTTAAGACTAATATTATACCTGCTCTATACGTCAAATGTACCGAAAGATGATAACATAACGATAACAGTGTTTACCGATGATACGACAATTTTATTGACAAGTAAGAATCAGTTAACTGCAACTGATTGCTTACAAAAGAAAAATTAGGATAAATTATGATAAATAAGTACTCGATAACTATGCGTTACAGCAATATAGAATACATTCAAATATTATTGAATCAAACAATAATCCCCTAAAAAGATTCAGCAAAATACCTTAGGATGCACCTCAAATTTTAGTTCAACTGGAAACATCACGTTCGGCAAAAGAAATTGCAAAAATGCTCTGCTGTTTAGACGGATCCCACACCGAGTTAACTATAAAAAATAAACGTCTGCTATACGTAGATATTAGAAAATCAATCGAGACCAGTGTTGTGCTTAGATAAAAAAAAATGATCTAGATATAGATAAAATATCTGGATTTAAAATTATCTAGATATAGATAGATACTGTAGAAATTGAATTTATCTAGATATAGATAGATAAAATAATTTTTATCTAAGATATTCATATAAGGCATCAATATTTTCATTCATTTGTAAGCGAACTCTTTTGGTCTTGAATAATGATTGTGTTATGTAACGATCCATTTCGAAATATAAATATTTCACCAATAAAATAAAATTGAAAGTCATAGACAAAATTATGAAAAATATGAAGACGGTCTGACGATAAACACTGACCATGTTGTGAATGAGAGTGCGCTGCGTATAGTACAAGTTTTTAATAATTAACGGACGTTTCATGCCTAATATTCATTTTGTTGTACAATAATATTATGTTGACACATCAAAGTACGAATTCATAGAATTGGGGTCCGGTAATGACAATTATTTATAGCACATGATTACATGAACAATGGACATAATTTATATATAAATATTGAATTTGAAGCGGTTGATAGAGAACGATCAATTTCTGTGTAGGTACAGCGTAATGCGTATTATAATATTGCTATTTTCTTATCAAAAATTATTTCTATATTTTAATATTTATAAACTAAAAAAAACCGCGCAGCTGCAATAATAACCAGTTTAGACCTATGGTGCGTTATCTTTGATTCTAATATTCTTGTAAATGCTTTTTCGGCGTTCGTAATACCACAGAACAATAATAATACGGGTATAAGACTAGTGGCGTATTTAAGGGGGGCCAAGGAGGGAAATTGCCCCGGGCAGTACTTTTTTGGAGGCAACAAATTAACTGGGAGTTTTTTTATATATAAACAGATTTAGAATGATTTTAGTGGTAAGAAAAATAAAATAAAAATGTTGGTAAGTTTTTTTTTTTTTAGGCAAATAAAAAACTTAACTTTCTGTTAATATCAATACAGCTACATCGCCCTTCGGACCATTGCTACATCCTTGAAGAGGTTTGATTACCATATAAATACGATGGTAATCCAATTATTAGACAACTCCTAGGACATTAGACATCTAAAGCGTTCGAAACCTTACGACGTAGTTTAAGAGTTTAAATTAAGGTAGGAGCCACTTCGTTGGAAGTGAAACTTCATCAATGTGTACAATATATATTAATGTTTAGTATGTAAGTATATACAATTATCAAACATATTTATAAAAACTTTTGGGTCGTTTAAACAATAAAGCTCAAGGTATTTAAATAAAAATAAAAAATAAAGTAAGGATTACATTTTTGTTTGAAATTATTAACTACTTATTTTCATAATAATTGTAAGACATGAGAAATTTGAGTTTTCAATATTATTATTTACATACTTCCTATAAGGATCTTTATTCGGAATTTTTTTTTCGATTCATCATTGTTATTTATATAATAACGAAGTTTTCAAATTGATTTGTTTATTTATTTATTGAATATAATTTCAACTACAATAATGTAACATAATACTTATTTCGCTACAGCTAAGAGTGTTGATCACTTTTAAGCCATCGGATGTGTGGAAGTCAGCGTTCTAATCAATTATTTGTTTAATAAATGTATGCTATATTTAATTTACATATAAAGAAATATCAGTTTATAAGCAAATATAAGTTAATGACATAACACTAGAATATATTGACTGTATCATCAAGATAAAATCGATTCAGTATTATATTTCTTGAGCCATCGATGCAGGAGTGTACACAAGGGGGGATGTGGGGGTTAGATCCCCCCATAGACTTTTTTCAAATTTTATAGAATAGGATTCTTATTTTAAGGAAATTTTAAGGAAACAAAAAAATATTGTAATGATTTACTGTAAATTACTATTTTAACACATTCAATATATATATATATATACATTGTACGATAATAGAACTAATTGATTAAGATATGAGCGTAGATTACCGTTTGGGAATGGCTTATGATTATATCTCAAAAGTATATAAACCATGTTTTTTATTTATTTAAATTAAATAAATTATGTAATTAAGTAATAACTTTTTACGAATTGTGTTTTAATGTTTAAGAACATAACTATAACTAGAATTATTTGAAATATCCAGTACATGTGTAAATTACTAAATAATAAAACACTGTGTATTATAAATTTTGATCATTATCGAAGTTTCAAGAACTCTTAATATAGTCGATGAGCGTGACAATGCAATAACAACACACACACACACACACACACACACACACACACACATTTATATCCATTTACTACTCACACAATTACACAGTTCAAATGTACATGTCGTATAAAATGCCTAAATATTACTCCTTTAAACGTGCTATGCTCCAACAGCCTTAATTCAAATAATAATACCGAAAAAAATAATAAAAATGTACGTACATCACTATATTTTAGATCAGATGTGTTTTAATCATTTTTCAGATTAAATATTTTCAGCAAGAATATCGCCAAGTATTTGCTTTACTATGATGTTTTAGTTCTTTTTTTTTTCTTTTGGTCGAGACTTTACAGCTGTTAAATCTGCACAAAAGTTACATGCTGAAACTTGTTATATTGAAAATTGAACACAGATGGTACCATCAAAATGTAATTTTTAATTTTTTTCTCAGTAGTTTTCCATTAATGTAGTGGAAAATCGGAAAAAAACTTAAAACTATTGTTTAGCGAAAATATATAACTTTGGCATAGTGTTATTTTTATTTAATGAGTGAAATATTTTATAGACTTTAAGATTATGTATAATATTTATTTTTATTTTTAATGCTTTCAGTAGTTTTTATCGAACTGCAATAAATAAGCTAAAAAAATAAAATAAAAATGTTGGTCTAAAACTCTATATCACTTTTGTTTTTAAGGCATAAAACTGTTGAACTCTCAAACTAATTTTAGAATTTTTTTTTTTCAATTTGTGTTTTTTTTTACTAGTACAATAAAATGGTACTTTCAAAAAAAGTCGGTCGAATTTCAAAATGCTCTAAAATGCTATTTTTTAAAATATTTTTTATACTTGAAATTACGGTAAAATCAAAAATTCCACATTGTAGTTACTTCTTATGGTATGAACCTATCTCAATACAGCCAAAGTAGTTTTTCATAGTAAATCGATTGCCTTTTCAATTTGGTTTGACTCACACAGCGAGTTCTCCTCCGAATGAGCGAAGCGAGTGATAATGGTTACTTTGTTAATGTATGTACAATTAAAGATAATCAAACCAAAAAGTCCCCAAGTTGCACAGCAAGTAAATTTGTGGATTAGTTTTATATATATACATAACTTACATTATGATTACGCGTAATGTGTTTTACCCATTTGTATACCTGATTTGGTAAAACGTTTTTTTAACAAAATCTAAACGAAGTTCAGCCTAATTTTTTTTTTAAAAATATCATCTGATTATAAATGCAAAAATATACAATATAAAAAAAATTGCTAAAAATATATTGGGAACTAAACTGCATTCATTCCATTTTTACGTTTGAAATATCATCAAAATTATTTATAGTAATGTACTATATTTTAAATTAAAAATGTGTAAGCTCTAACGTTAAGTATTAATATTTTTTTATTACTATTTTAATATTGGTTTACACTAAAAACTCTTGACCGTAAATAAATAACCAGATTCCAAAGATCCAGGGAACAAAATAGACAACTCATTAAGGTATACATTTTCAAATCTTTCTTCTCTAAGAGCATTGGGAATTAAAAAAATAAAATACGTATTGTAAATAAAAATTGTTCAAGGTCTTATCAAGAAATGATTAAGGTAGCATATCATTTTCATGTATAAAAATGAATGATTTTTTTTTTTTTGTTTCATTTCAAATAAATTTGAAACATCGATTTTCCATTAAATTTTTAAAAATAAATCATAATAAATTATAATGATTACTACAAACTAAATCAAAAATTGCATTCTGATCATATTGTTCTCCAAATTGCACGTTTAAAATTTAAAATAACAAAATAAAATTTTTAAAAAGAAAAAAAAACATTTTGTTATTAATAAGTGATTTAGCAAGATTGTTACCCGTTTGTGATATGAGATATTGTATTTTATATATTATACTCGATTTTGTTTCATCTGTCATAAAATTTATCAAGTAAAGCTCTCTAGTGCACTACTTCAATCAACTGTCTACGTATCGGTAATTAATTGCAATATTAAAGATTTACCATTATATTGTTGTATCATAGTTCATTTGCGGTAAATGAAAAGCATCCATGCAGACTTCAACTAAGAATGAAACGTTTTCTTAGAGAATGCCGAAGTATAAAGATGCTCTGGAGAAATGCAGAGTTTTCGTGAACTATTGAATTGCTTACTGGGTACAAATCGTAAAACTAGCTTTACGGTATAATACAATTCTTTGTATCAACTGAATTATACAATTAAATTCGATGAATTTATAATTTAAAAAATGTATCATTGTTCTATACTTTAAAAGAGAAATAAGAAAAACGAAACGTTTGTCGTACGAAATATGCAAGTCAACCTCGTTAAGGTTGTTAATGTATATGTAATCATTTTTAAGACAAATTAAAAAAATAATAATAATAATAATTTATGTAAATACCTCATAAATAATTGTATTATACGAGAACTCAACAATGTATAGTACTATTGAGTGGATCAAAAAGTTCAAAGACAGGCAAGGTTAAACTGTAAGACCGAAAATAATAATTAAAATGTTTATATCACTGAGATATTAGGCAATATATATATATATATTTAATAAACTTTAACCGTCGAAAATTGCACAGTAAGATATTATGTAGTTATATTTCCTTTATCCTTGCCTGTTAATAAATGTTTTTTTATCCGTACACGTCTTACATTAAATTTTTTAGAATAGGTGTCTACTAAACTGTCGAAGTGTCTGTTACAAAATATTTACTATTTGATGTATATTAGAAAAATACTTAGAAGTAGAAGAAAATTAATTATGAAGTATATAAATTGCAAATTAATACACTTTATACAATATACACATAAGTCCAAGCAATATATATAGGGTCCTGAATTTAAAATATTTCAAAATTAAAAATATCACTCTTCTTGAAATATTTCATTGAAATATAAAAAAATATTTTTTATTCATTTAACGTGTTCGATTATAGATGATTAGAAATAATATATTGATTATACACAGAAAATATTTCTACATTGATTTCCCACCATTTATTTCTTATATGGACGGGCTATTACTTGTTTCTTGTTATCTCAAATTCTCCTGGTGTATATTAAAAAAAAGGTCTAAAAAAAATATTAAAATCAAAAACCCAATTATAATATACGACTATTTTCAACAATTTCAATAGACAAAAAAAAAGTCGTTCAATATTTTATATTGTCGCATTCGTTAAAAATACGACTGGAAATAATAAAAATAACATGTTCTTTATAGAACTAGATATCTTCAGAGTACTCGATTTATTATATCTTAAATTTGTAAAATAACTTCTACATTATATGCAAATATGTTAATATTTTCTATGTTTCATACATTTACAATTTCATACAATTAAGCTTGTAAAAATGTTCACTTGCAAGTTAATGAAACTATAAAATTTTAGATACAATATTTTTATTAACTTTTTTTTTTACATTGAAATATTTCATGAAATTTTAAAACCCTATATGTGTGTGTGTGTATGAATGTAAGTAATTTGTATATTTTATTATAAAATTGATTTAAAATTGTTCTCATTGTTTTTTTGACTTTTTAATTAATTAATGATAAGTTTTGTTATTACAGCTGGTTTGATTTTAAAAGTATATTTAGATTAAGATAAATTATGGTAATGATTATTCAAATGTTAAACTACCCATTAATCACAATATAATAAAATCAGCTGCCAAACAAAATTATTGAACCTAAAATTTAAAATTAGAAAATCAGTTTTTCGACATAACATTTATTTTTTCTTTCAAATATGATCAACATTTATTTTAATATGAATGCTTTTCCGGCGTTATTTTAGACATCCCCTTGTTTTTCATTTTATTCGGCAATCTTTTGAAAAATATCTTGACATTCCTAAAAAATGACCTGTTGGAAGTGACATTTTTAAGTATTCAATTTTCGATTGATTGATTGAAAGCTATATGAAACTTATTTTGCATTTTGCATTACTTGCGAAAAATACCTCACACACTTTTATAAAATCAATTAATTCCCTGTTTTCTGTGGAATAATTACGTTCTTATTTCTTTATGGTAACATAAAATAATAATCGTATGATTTTATTTATCGTATTATCTTTATACAATTTTTTTTTTTTTTTTTTTGAGATTTAATTGGACCTTTAAGACCATCACGTCTCACAAACAATCTTCTATCCTTCTATATCCAATGCTAGATTTCTCCTATCGGAAATACCACCTAGCTGTTCAACATCCTTTTTTATAATATCTTCCCACCGCATTCTTGGTCTTCCCAGAAGCCTTTTACCTACAGGATTTTGTTCAATCACTACATGTAATAATTGATTTTGGCTCCTCCTAGCATGGCCAGCCCACCGTAGTCTTCTGTTTCTGGTAACTTCTAATGTGTCCGAACTACCATAAAATATTCCCAGCTCTATGTTTTTTCTTCGTCTCTTTATAAAATTTATAAAATTTATATTTAATATTATTAATACATTATGAGATGTAAAAAAAATATTTTTTAAAAAGTAATTTATAGTTTTTATCAATAGAAAAATGATTTTTCTATGTAGGTACCTACCTAGTTCAAAAGGTGTCTCTTTTTAAAAAATTGGGAACTTGATATTTATTGTACAATAAATTATGGGTACTTTAAACATGCCCTCTTGTTGGAAGTATTTTCTTAAAGTGTTCTATAATTATTATTTAGTCAAAATGTAAATTTTTGAAAGGTTTATTTTCAGATATAGAATAATAATTGTGAGCTATTAAAATATTTTAATTCTATAAAATAGAGTTTATCTATAGGTATATATAATAATTTATTTATATTTTTGTAAATAATAATCATATACAATAATACCTTTATTATCTTTAAACCAATATAATGTTTAAATTAAATACCTCTTTAATTAATAGGCTACATAAATTCTTAAAAAATATATTTACAGATACTATCAATGATTTTAATGTATTTTCCCAGGTATTAGTATTTATATATTTGCTAAGAAATATAAATTCTACTACTTATAATTACTTGAATAATAGATTTATATATTTTATAAAGTTTTTTAAATTTGTTATAATAGCAAGCTTGTGCATTAACGAGTTAATAAGTTAAAAATTAGGTTAATTTAACTTATTAACTTAACTTATTTTATTACTCTATAAATTAACTTATTACTCAACTCATTTCCTTTCAGATTAACATGAAATTAACGTATTATTTTTTCATTTATCCTAATTACGTTAAATTTGATTTTCAAGACCAGAAAAATACTTTTTAAAAAATAATTAATCTGACTTGTGCTTAAAAATATTTCCTATAAAGAAATGTATATTTTTTTATTTTAATTAGTGTGAAATAGAAAATATTCTTCAATAAGATTTTTATGCATTTTCATTATCATAAATATTAATTAATATGTGCTGTTAATTGTTGATATAAGTGATATATATATTACTTATATAAGCGCTTTATGTAAATCATTTTTTTTTTTTTTTGTAATTAACTACTCATTAATTGAAGTTCAGTTATGTTAACAATATTTTTTTAACTTTAACTTAATTTATGTAATTCTCATGTGAGTCAACTTAATATTTAACTTAATTTAACACAAACTCAATAAACTTCACTTAACTGAATTAATAAATATCATAAACTTGTGCAATCCTGTATAATAGGCCTCAAAATTCTAAAGTAACGTTGAAATATTTGTAAATTTATAAATTTATAAAAATATGACTAACATAAATAATTTTTTAGTTACATCATAAATTAATTGATAAATTATATTATTAGATTGTACGAATTCCATAAAATAAAAAAATACTTTTTATTCACATCTACTTTTATTTGTAAGTTTGTAAATTTGTTAGTTGAGATTGATTGAAAAAAATATTTACCTAAATTACCGTTTATAAACTTCAACCATCGGAAAATTAAAGTATGAATTTGAATACCTAGTAAAATTAGGTAAGTTACCATGAAATATTTCCAGAAACCAATCACGTTTTTTCATATGAACATCTAGAGTTTGTATAAAATAATTAAAAAATCATTTAGTTTTTGCTTAGGTAGATTATTCTAAGTCGTTGCAAAAATAATAAGACCAAAACTCTCCTAGATCGAGTAAGACACCAAAGTCAGGTGAAGAATTGGTGAATGTACTACTTTTAAACTTAAAATCAATGTACCATGCTTTAAAAAAAGGAATTTTAAATGAAAGATTGAAAATATGATAAAATAAATACATTTCTTACTTTTAATGTTTAACTTTCGCGACAAAAAAAAAAAGTATTTGGAGTTTATGAAAATCAAAAATTTCTAATTGATTATAAGCAGAACAAACACCATTAAATATTTTACAATATAGTCATAGACTTTATTTGCAAGTCTTCAAAACTTTGAAATAACTATTAAATTTGTATGCCAGATTATTTTTATTCATATTATTCATATTTTCTGAAATTTTGGGGGAGGATCAAACCTCTGACTGCTGCCCTTCCTTTGCTCGCGCTAGGCGGCCATTGTACTCATAAGCATCGTGGTGGGACCGGTTGTGTGATATACCCATCGCCGCCGCCACCACTACCATCACTAGTCCATTTCTTCATCTTTTTCCGTCGAAACTTTTGGACGGTTCGAGACAGTAGTGGACACGTTTCGCAGCCAGCCGTTGTCACTCGTTCACCTCGAGCCCCGAAAACCTGCACTGTGACTTCCCGAACAGATCTTAACGATGGCGTCCAGTTCCTGACGAACCGTGGTTACTGTCATCCTGCGTACATCGTTGCATCCGCTGCACACGTCACCGTGTCGAAAACAATTTCACGTGGTCGGATGGCCATATAGTCGTAGACGTCAACGGACAAGTCGTCGCCGCCAAGTCCGAGTAAGTAAAACGATAACTATACTTTGAATTGTCGTCGGTGTTTTTCAAATTTTTCATTCCCTCGACAACCCCAAAAAACATATGACCCCTTATAGAGATAATTCTTCTAAAAAATTTTGTCAAATAGAAGTACATTTTATATTATTATTATTTTTTTTTCCACTTGAAATTCTCAAAATTAAAACAGCGTGCAATATATGTACACTAAGTATATATATATATATATATATATAATATAATGCAATAATAAATCGCATAACAATAATAATATTAACATTTCACAATTGTAAAAATTATAAATAATTATATTTAGGTACAGGTATGTGATAATGTATTTTTTACCTAAGATTATTACGACCATTGATTCCATAAATAATTTACACTTTCAGTTTCGGAACAACAAAATAAAATTAGTGTATTAATGAAAATTACATGTTTCCATGAAAAAATGATTGAATTATAAAAATTGTTGTACAAGGTTCAACTGTATATATTTCTGGCCAGATCATACCACGATTCAAATAAAAAAAAAAAAAAATAGTAATACATAAAATCTTTTTACTATTCACATTTTTAGACAACGACATTTAATATTTCTATTTCGATTTCCATGGGATTATATTTTGAATATTATTAGTACCTAGGTGCAATTATTAAAATATAAAATTAAAATTGCTATTTTATTCCTAAAATGTCCTTACGATGAACCAACAGAAAAATATAGTGTGTTTAATGGTAATCATAATATCCTATTCGTGTGAGCAATTATAAAATATTAAGCTCAAAGGGTTTTTTTTTTTTTTTATCAAAAACGACTTCCTATTATTTTTCATGATCAATTTAGCTAAGAATGGAGATATTATAATATAAGCATAAATTACCGACTAGGCACAGCACACACACACAATTAAAAAGTCAAATTAATTAATGTAACACGAGAAGTTCAGTTCGGCTTAATATTATTTATCAGAAATTAAATTAATTAAATAATTAAAAGTGCAAATACCACTCATTCATTAATCATACTACATCACAAAAACTAACAAAAGTATGAACTTGAAATTTGACATAGTGGTCTAAGTATGTCGCTCCAATACTATAGAGTCTAGAGTCTAGACGTGCAATAAGAAGGGATTTTAAAAAATATTGGCACCGATAAAGACTAGTATATCACCGTACAACCAAAACTACCATATCGATTTATTTGAAATTTTGTTTTGTTTGTTTTATAACCAACAGTTACATTAAACTAGGCTTAGGGTAGTGTAAAGTAATAATCCGTTAAAAACTATGTCCAAGCTAATACTGTTCTGTATGAAGCCGAGTAATTCAGATAGTAGTATTATGGGATCAATGATCCAATCAAATTATTTATATTTAAATTATGAGATTTTAATTTTTTCTAAAATACCCTTTTATCTGATTAAGTCGTTATAATTATTGATAGGTATCTTCCGTGAAACAAATATTATAACTACTAACCGTAAAATTAAAATATACAGTACCTAGTTGAAATAAACTACTCATATCATCTGAAAAAAATTACTTTAGCAGTGAAAACGACGCAATTGCACGTTTCATCCGATGGTAGTGTCATTTCTCTTTTTATCTAATTTTTTACAAAATAAAGTCTTCTGACCCCCTATAAAAAACATGTATTCTTTTCATTCCCCTGTGATTAACATTTTAGAAAATAATTAGGAACTTAAAAACTATTATTTAAAAAAAAATAATGCTCATAAATAACACCACGATGAAACAACTTTTATTGTTCTCTGAAATATAACTGTGCTTTTTTAATATTATAAATAGTCAAAAATGATAAAGCAACATTTTTAAAATCTTCAAGAAAAGAACTTATATCTTTGCTAATAAAATAATTATTATTCAGATAGGAAATATTTATGCAATTCATTTCAAGTATTAAGAAGTAACAATACATTATAAAACAAAAATATCATAAGATTTTATTTGTTAAATTTTTTTGTTGTGTATTGTTGGATTATTTTGTTTTTATAGTACTTAGACTTTTGTGCCTAAAGAATATGTTCTCATAATGCATATTATTCATGAAAATAAATTTATTTTTGAATTACATCTTTGATATTAAATCACGAGACTATAGAATATATTGGGATAAAGTTATAATTAAAACTAATTTTAAAATACAAGTATTTAAGTCGTTCCAAAATATTTATTGTAAAACATAGATGAAATGGAATACAACATTTTTGGACAAACAGGCAAAACTACTTTATTATGTATAGGCGAAAATGGAAGTGTCATTTTTGGGTAAAAAGTGTCCCGTCCATGAAAAAAGGTTTTACTTCATTTACAATACATGTCTGTTGTTAACTGATTAATAGTTAATATGGCATATATATAATTATTTGCTATAATATCATTAATATTTATTCCAATATTTTTAGTTAATTTGCATACAATGTGTATTGCTATAAGGCTTGTATAAGCTATGAAGCATATTTTAAACTTAAGGTTGTTGATTTCAATAATCGAACATTTTAAAAATGAATATTATTGTTTAAATCGTACTATGCAAACAACTTTGAATTGTATAACACAAAAAGTATTGTATTCGTGTAAGAAATATTTAAACACTTAAGATTTTAATACAAACTTATTATTTATTAAATCAGAGGCATTACCCTTTTAAAATTTCTTATAAAGGATATAAATTATCTAGCGATCGCTTCACCATTCCTTTCATAAATCATACATCCATTTTCAAACCTTAAAACAATTATAATTTTTAAAAATATACGTATTCTTCGTTATTTTATTGTTTGATAAGCACACTAAAATATTTTAAAATATTATAAAATATATTATTTTAATTATTTCAATTATAAAATCATATTTGTATATTGGATATAAAAAATTATTGCTTCCTTGTTAATATGTTGTATAAAAATGTTGTTTTATTTATATCTTTAAATTAAACAGTTACTTGTTAAACATTTTAAAAATTACATTTTTTTTAATTTTTATATACAGAACAGAGTGCTTTTAATATCTTAATTACTTAATCCTAAAATATAGCATAAATGTTTCGTTCATATTTATGATTATTAGAACCAGATCAGATTAGAGGGAGGTTAGGGTTCTCTAATAAAAACAGAGCACCTATGTTATAGGATTTTTTTTTCATTCTAAACTAAAATTTTTAACATTTTAATTTGCAATACAAATTATAAACACAACTTGAATGAATATATTAAACCAATATAATTGAATATAATTAATTATTTTTGATTTTAAATTATATTATTTTATTTCTTGTATATTATTTTTAAACAGTTAAATTATTTAAACCACACTTTTGGATAAAATATTGTGTTTCTGTAAATTTTAACTTGTGTTTCTAACATAAAAGATGCATGTTGAATTTGAAGATAATTTACTAAGAACAAAGCTCGGATTAAGGAGGCAGAGGGGGCCATGGGCCTTAGTCCATAACAGATATCAAACAATAATAGATCCCTGGCGGATAATACAATTTTATTTTTTTTATTAAATCAGAAATATTTAGATTAAATAAATTAACGTTTCCTATAGGCTATACTATATCAATAATGGATAATATGTTATTATTATGCTATCATAATATCGACAATATTGTCTACTTTTAACAGGATGATAATGGTTAGGAGAAATTCATATAAACACCTAAGTACAGTGAATACCGTCAATTACGATTACGAATCTGCGACGATTTAAATATTAACTCTAGGTATTTAAGATATAGCTATTAAATTGTTTTTTGATTATAAAACCTACCTATTTTGTTATTACTTATTGATATAGGCCCCTACAATTGTTTGCCCCGGGCCCAAAATTTTCCTGATCCGGGCTTCTCACAGCCTATACATTCTTGAATCCAGCTGTGAATGTGCAATCATTAATAATCAATTAAATTTATGTAAAATATGAAAATATAACATTATTTGTAGGACCCATCCATGAAAATACACGCAAATAGTGTGACGTCAAGTAAAATTTTAGTAAAATAATGTTTTTCAGGCGACCAGTTCTATTTTTATTTAAAAAATAATATTTCTATATATAAACAAGAGCGTAAATGACTCGAGTCGACCTCACTTTTAAAACCAGTTTTTGATGGATAGGTTTGCAATTGACATTGCTTTTATCGTCAACCAGTTTTTGATAAATTGTTTTCTGCGGATGATGTACTCATAAACGGCATTGAACTAATAAACACTGCATGCATTCAAGGTAGGTATTATAAGACTTCCATTTTTAAACTGTACGTGCAGTCGATCAATGTGTAACGATTTTTCAAAGGCGTAGTGTGAACATGATAGTGTTTTACTGTTTTTTCTCCATTTTCTAATACAACATTTATCACTTTTGTTATTCAACAGGTTCAACAATCATGGCGAACGTTACCGATCCTCATTTCATTACAGAAATGAAAGATCAATTTTTAAACTTACTGGACAAGGAACTGGTATTCGGTTAGTATATTGATATAAATAATTTATGTATCATATACAATTTAATTTAAATGAATCAGCAATAAGAATTAAACAACGTTTTCATTATCAAAAAAAAAAAAATTATATATAAATAAACTGTTTGGTTCACAGACAATGAAGTCGATTCGTGGTTTTTGATGAACTCTGCATTACCAGTGTTTAGTATCATAGGAGCTTATTTAGTGTTCGTCTTGAAAATCGGTCCAAATATGATGGAAAAACGCCCTCCATATAAACTCAAACAAATAATGCTATTTTACAATCTTTTTCAAACAGGTTACAATGTTTTTTTATTATGTAAGCTAAGTTAAATTTAATTAAAATAAATGTATATTATATTTGAAAACTTTCGGAAAAATTCGGGTTTCTAAGGTATACAAAATTATAACTTACTTAATACTTTCTGTATTACCAACTTAGAAACATTCCAATTAAACTCGAACACGCGTTATTAAAACTTTTAGTTTATTTCATTGGGATTCACTATTTTTACTTTGTAAATCGGTAATTCAGTTCGAAAAATCGAAATCATCATGAACAATAGTTCAATAAGTGCATAGATCATTTTTTCACCATTAAATACATCGATAAGCATCGATAACGAGTGCATCTTAAGGGCTACAACTTTAAAAGTTTAAAGTACACTTCTAGTTTATTTTATATCATGAAATGATAAAAATAAATAACCAAATAGTATATATATATTTAAAAAATGAAAAACATTGTTTAATTATTATATTAATACAATGATCATAAATTCATGAAATCTCTGTTTATAAGCATCACCAATAAACTTGAATTATCTATGAGAGCAAAATATTTGTTGTGTCAAAATATAACACTCTCTATTGTGAGTTATTTAATTTTATTCATTCGCATTTGATAACATTTTAAATAAACGCAGAAAATCCAAAATCATAGACATACATGATACGACGTCATAAATTCACAATTAATGTGATATTTATTTTGTATTTTTAGATTCAACAGGATTTATTATATTCAGTTTATTAAATTATAGACTATTAAAAATTGAATTACGTATATATGTGTTAGGTTTTGTCTGGATTGTAACTTAACACAAATTGTGTGTATAATATAAATTATTACCAATAATAATACCTTATATAATTTATATTAATAATACATAAAAAAAAAATCGGTAAGAAACTGAGGACAAATATTTATTGTCCTTTACTACTACGTTCTTAGAACAGAATATTGTCAACATAGTGGATGTGATAAACTTCAAACATTGTGCAGGTTACCATTTTGTTGATGTATTTATTGGTGCAAAATTAAAGCGACGTCAGTAAATCTTAAAAATTGAAAAACTATATTTTTTTGAAGTATTCCTTATAAAATTTCTGGTAACATGACTTTTGTGGTATTTTAGATTAAGTTCTATTGACAAGTTATGTATAAATATTTCAAATCTTTTTTACTTAATTATACATAGTTAATTATAATTTAAAATGATTTATTATTTATAAATATTTGATTACTCAAAAAAAATACTTTTTAATTTTTTTTATTTGATAATAAATATAGATAATTGTAACAGTATTTTAATTATAAGATACAACTTGCATAAAAAAATATATAAAAAAACAAATTCAAAATAAAAATTCAAATTAATAGGTAGATGATAATATTTTATTTTAAATTCAATCATATAATTTTCAATTATATAATTCTCAATTTCCAAGTGCAAATTTCTATTATATATTATTAAATAATATGGTTTATGATATATAAATAAGTGTTCTTTGTTATTTTATACGTTACAATGTAAATTAAAACAAGAAAATTAACTGTCTGTTGATTGTCAAGGTCATTAACACAATACGCCAATACGCCGTTGTCACCGTTATTAGACCAAATTTATGGTAATCACCGGCCGATCTATCATCACACGCACACACATATTATTATCAATTATTGTACATTATGTTAATTTTATTCGTGATTCTATCTTTATTACATACTATTATTAAATATATTCATAAAGTGACACTCTCACGTCGCGTTCCGCCTCTTCCACTCACAACGGCGCCCGTTTTGGTCAATTAATTTCTTTTTAACTCTAATAATCAGTTTTTATTATTGTTATCTGGCTATAATTTTAAATTATACTACCGCGTAGGTTAATACCTCTTTATTATATTAAGAAAGCACAAATCGCGTTTTACTGTTTTTTTTTCGTATTCGCTAATCACAACTCTTCCTATCGTTATTATTTGCATAGTGAAATTAAAATAATTTTGATTATTTTTAATTACTATACAAGCTCTAATAATTAATTATTCGGTGCATACGAGTTGGGTTCCAAGTAATAGGATCTAATAGTAGGTACAACATTAGTTAGGTCCGTGATTTTTTCAGGTACTACACCATTTGGGTCCAAGATATTTTCGGGTTCTACACTAATTGGGTCCGGGATAATTGTAATTAAGTAACAGAGTATTTTAAGTAAATAAATAATCCAAACGAAAAATATTAAAAATTCCCGTAATCTGGTATTAGCTATTTTAGCTACTATTATTTTGGTATTTTCTTGTATGAAATATGTCGGTGTTGAATAACCTATACAAGAAAACACAAGATGGCAGTCTGATGTCTTCTTTCATTCGATATTTGGTTAGAATATCATGCATCAACAATGAGAATCACAAATTCCTTCGAATCATTTCCTTTAAAAAACATACAAATCAACACATATATCAAAATGAAAAGCTCAGAAATTATGAAAAAATAAACTGCTTTTTACTAAAAGAAAAATGTATAAATAACAAAATTAATGAAAAAAATTGCAGAAAAAATGAATCGATTTGATTTTGTAAAACTAATGTATTACAAATTGTTACCAACACCAATGTGATTTTTTTAAACAATATTTTATTTTTATTTCTATTTCGATTATAGGAACAATATGAATTTTTAAATTTGATTTATAAAATTTTTAATATTATTTTATGGTATAGTATCTGCGTATTATTGCCATTATTACCTAAGATTCTAATAATTTATATTTTTAATGGCAAGAAAACTAAAATAATAAACTGTAAAAAACTATTAGGGACCCAACTAATGTAGTACCAGAATATTCCCGGATCCAACTAGTATAGCAAATTTTTAATTCGGGACCCAACTTGGATGTAGTCATTTTATTTAGCAGCTCGAATAGTTGGCTTTTATCAGTAATTATGTTTTGTGTAAGCTAATCGTCATAAATATTATGTTTTGCACTGTACGTGTGTCAATCAGCACAATTTAAAGTTTTTTAATCGTATTTATATGTAGGGCCAAGTACGTGTGCATATTATTATTATTTAGATATTTAGGAAACACTTATGATCAGCACGCCATTATTACGTGAGTTATTATTTTTACTGTTATTGTTGATTTCCTAAGTACGTCGGCAAACTAATAATTTATCCGTCTATAGGTTGTGTTGCTGTGAATTATTTGAATTTTATGTTTTAATTTAGTATTTTATCGTAGTTGAACAACTTTGTTACCATATGATTATCATTTTACCACTTTATTATTTTTACGTATTGGGCCAATCGGGTCATAATTTTGTATATATATGTATATTATACACAAATGCATTAATAATACATACATAATTATAATATTAATTATCCATCTCTTTATCTAATAAATTATTAAATTATAAGCAAACATATAAAAACACACATACACACTCACCTAGAGATGTCCTATTAGAAATGTTCCCGGTAAATTTTCTTGAGAAAAGTTATTTTCCCGGGAATTTTCTTTTAGATTACTTTTCTAATTTTCCTCAATATTACGGTTGTAATTTTTATATGTGAAATATCAAATGGTTTTATTTTGAATTATTTTGGTGTATTATTAATATCTCATTACTAATATAACTAAATTTGTACTTGAAAAGGTTTTAAAAATACAGTATTAAAATATTTGGTATTAATAGTATTATGTTTTTAATTTATGTTTGAGAAATTATCCAGTTTAACGAGAAGTTAAATAATTTTATGTGGGTAATTATTAGGGCTAGGAGAATATAGGATTATTTTGCATTTTTTTTTTTAGGATTTAGAGGACAGCTTTTCATACACAAAATGTGATTTGGTCAAATACAAGTCCAAATATGTAGTTTTTATTTTGATTCTTTTTGAATTTTTTGTATTTTAATGGATTTAGGGTCATTTTTTAAACTTCTCTGAAATCTAGGTAATATTTTTATACATTTTCATTAACACTAGATGTATTTTTTGTTGTTTATTTCAGAAAATTTCAAGAGGCCATTGCATGATAAGTCGAAACATCAAACTGTAGTATTCTACATTTTTTTTTTTTTGTTATTTTTTCATAATATTATAATTTAAATAATTTTGTACCGAAATATTAATTAATAATTAATAGTTATAAATTTATAATATTTTAAAATCATTTTTTTTATCTTTTGGACATTTTTTAAAGTAATTTTTAGGCTATTTTAAGGACATTTTTTATGTCATTTTTTGTCATTTTTTGGTTATTTTAAGGTAATTTTTTAGTTTTTTTGGTTTATTAAAATCCTAGCCCTAGTTATTATTATCAATTTTTTTCTAATTATTTAATTTATGTGGTTACAAATAACATAAAAGTAAAATACTTTTCAACTTTATATTAATATAGAATTTGAGTTTTTACTATTTTTAAACGTCATATATTATCAATATTAAAAGAGCATTTTATCTAAACAAACATTTCTTGTACTTTTCTGTCATGGGGTATATTCTTGGAAACTTTTCCCGGACATTTTCATTATTTTACTTTCCCGGAAAAGTGCCCATTCCTACACTTACTACACATTAGCTCTCACTAGACTTATTCGACGATCCTATTAACTTTTATGAAGTTACCACTCACACACACACACATATACATAATTCACATTAAATATTACAGATAGGTCGATAAGAAAACAATTCGGATACCGAGCGCACCGTCCTAACATTGTTCATTCTTGGTCCATACATTGGTAAATCCAATTAGAATGTGAATTAAGAAGCTACATAGTTTTAAGGCAACTACTTGAAGTTCGTGCTGATTCTCTCATATAAATGTAAGGTACTGAATGATTTTACCACACTTTCGAAACGTATACATATAGATACTTAAAAAGCAATTGTAAGACATCGATCTAAGACATAATATTTACTTCCCGAATCGCTAGGTTAAAAGTATGTACGAAATCACACAAACTTACCACAGACATTAACGTAAAAATGACCAAGTGAATTGTTTTTCCAATGTTAAGTGACATAGAATATTATATTATTTATGCTTCATTTTTTGTGGTTTTAGCTTTTTTTTACGCCTGGGGCGTTAATCTATTTGTGGAATCATTCTTGTCATCCTATTGAAAGAAGTAAAAACAGCTATTTACTATACGAGGTAAGAAATAAAACATTACTAAAAAAAATATCATAATACTTATTTGTCGTTAAGATGTTTCAAGTGATTATTAAATATGTTTAATGTATAAAATATAAGATTTTTTCTGAAAAGATCTTGTCATTATGCTTAAATATGGATTTAAGTACAGTTAAAACATTAATACAATCAGTATAACTATAATTCGATTTAAAAATATATATAACACATTAAGCATATTAGTTAAATTTTTATTTTTTTATTTTCTATAATTGTTCTAAAATATCTTATGATATATTAAGATATTATTTTTTTATAACCCTCTACTGCATAAAAGCAAAATCATTTGAGTTTTAACAATATTTATAATATTTGCATATTCATGTAATGTAAAAAAGTATTAAAATACATATGGAGTTTTGAATTAGATAATTTTATTCGTATATATGTAACAAGAAAAAATTTAATTTTGGTCATGAAATTAGTAATTACCATACATAGTAAGTTTCTGTAGATTATAATATTCTATTTTATTTGTATTGCGTTGCGTTATCTTTAATTTATTGTTCTATACTATTTAGTTTATAAATATAAAATTATACTTAAATATTTTTTTATTTTTATTTTACAGTTAAATAATGCTTCCTGGTATTTTTTCATGTCCAAAGTCATCGATTTATTGGACACGGTAAGGTTTATTTTATAACATTTATTACTTCATGAAAATAATATTACAAATATCATAATTATATACGGTAAAGCTTTGATTTCCAACGAAGGGATGCAGTAATTTAACGGTAAAAAATATTAAAACAATAAAAACCAGTTGTTGATGGTTTCCTAACTAACATCGAGAAAAACCGGAACGTTAAATAGCGGTGTAGCCAATTGCACAGTGGCATATTTTCAAATTTTTTGTGGGGGGGGGGGTCTAAATATTAAGTACCTATAAGTTTATAATATAAAAAAAACACATACGAGTTATGATGTAAATATGTAATAACTATATTATTTATATTAAATTATGTATATTTCACTACTATTATGATTTATTAATACAAATTAATAGTTTTTTATAATAAAAAAGGTAAACGTCTTTTTTTCCTCGCCAGTTCTTCAATAACTTCTTCCGGTTTTATTGAGTAGTTTTTATTTATTGATAACATCGCTAAACCGTTCAATCTTCCCTATAAACAAAAAAATAAACAAAGTGTTTAATTTTAATTTGTAAATAACAAGAATATTTTTTTAAGTTTATAATAATTTACCTCTGACATGGAATTCCTTAGATACGTTTTTATTCTTTTTAAATTTGAAAATGTTCTTTCATTTGTTGCAGAGGAAATAGGTAGCGTGACTAAGATTTGAAGAAGTTTATATATGTTTGGATAAATTGACTGGTTACACATAGCCATAGCCTCTAGAGCATTATTTGGTTTCTCTGTTGTTTGTATGAGTTTTCTCTGCCATAATTTGTATTCTGCTTCAATAATTTGATTTTGAGATCCATCATTCTGCAAATCTTCAATATATTTATTTGAAAGAATTATAATATCTTCGATGGGACCATTTTCCCTAAATAGAGAATCGAAACCTGATAAAATCGATCGATGAACATTGAACCTTTCTTCTAACTCTGTAATACATTTGTCAAGATAAGGAATAAAAATTGATCCTCGATAATATTGTTCCGGAGTATTTAATGGTTTATTGTATCTATTAGTTTGTTTTTTTGTTAATCTCGGAATTTTAATTTCAATATCAAACGACGCGACAAAAATAACCATAAGTTAAATCAAAGTAAAAACCCATAATATAAAATTAATATTCTCTTTCTCGGTACCTACGTACCAAGTTTTTTTGACTTTTTAAATTTTTTTCTGGGGGGGTCGAGACCCGGGAACCCCCCCCCCCCCTCCCCGTAAATACACCACTGCAATTGCATGACGTACGGTACCTATATTGGTCAATATGTAATCAAAAGCAATGTTTTCAAACGTAACTTGGACCAATGAAAATGAACAAATATTGTTCGATTTTGTAAAAAGTCACGAAGCTCAAATAATAATAAAAAATATATAACATTTAATTGACCGAGGTACTGAAATTTTATATTTTGATATCATTAAATATGTTAAGTCTAGTTTCTTATTCGATTGTTTAGTATCATGAAATGTTACGTGCGTTAAGTCATTTTTAATTCAGGTGTTGGAGTACTTACCTTAAAAGTATACTTAACACTTGTTCTGGAAATATGGAATCTTTGTGTCGGTTGTTTGGTTTAAAAATTAAGTCAATTCTCATGTGATTTGATACATTATCAATTTTTCATCTTTACATTGTAAATGGCTAAAACTTGAAATGCACCTTCTGTGGTTAAATAGTTACCGGGTAATAGTTAAACATCACACTTTGTCCCGAACGGTAGTTTTCATCTTCCGACGACTCTTCATCTTCCAAATATATTTATAATATCGTATCTAAATCATCCGTGGTACACCACTGTACGTCACACCATTTGAAACATTCGCAGACTGAGACGAGATTTGAATATGCTGTTAAACATCAGAAAACGTTTTTTTATAGGAAACCACATCTTTGAGACGGCCTTCATACTGTCATATTATGGTGACGAAATATTACGGCCGCTAAATTATGGCACAGCTTTTATAGGAAACCAAAGCTTTACAAAGACAACGCTTAATGTTACCTATAATAATAATGTAATACACATAGATATCATATTTACCATATTTATTTCTTTATTAAATATAAATTATTTTTTCAATATTTCTGATTCTAGTCTTATCAATGGAGGTTAAAGGTAATAGAATAAAAATTATTAACCGTATATTGATATTTATGGATATGTTTTTTAAAATTTTTGAAAATTTAGGTATGTTAAATAAAATTATGATATAATGAATAAAATACTATAAGCAAATTTCAAATGTTTAAATACAATACAACAAGTTTTATTTATACCAATATAGAAAAATGCTTGTTATTTTTAAATGAATGACTGACTTTTTTTCCTATATTATTCTTTTATTTTTCAGTAAGTTTACAGTGAAAATTAAATAAAGTCTTCTATTAAGCTTAAGAATACATTTTTGTCATAGTTTCTTTCTCAAAAGTCGTAACATGAAAAAATTTAAACCATTTTTACTTACCAAAAAAGTTTTCACAAAAAAATAAATCTTTGTAAAAACCGAAGTATTTCTTGATTTTTACAGAATCCAATATTAAGGCGTTAAGGCTAATGATGGGAGACGAAAGCTTCGTATTGAAACTACTATAAATTTTTTTTTATTGAAATAAAAACCAGTAAAAGATCATTCTCAATACTTTAAAAATACATAATGTTCAAATACATATATATCATTTTAGAAATATAAACTTAACAAAAACCGTTGTTGAAACATAAATTCTTAATTTGAATTAAATCATTTGTTTTATTTTAGATTTTCTTCGTCTTAAGGAAAAAACAATGCCAAGTTACGTTTTTACATGTCTACCACCATTCAAACATGGTCATCACATGTTGGGCCTACTTGAGATTTATCAAAGGTATTATCGATAGTATCGTTAAGTAATTATTAAATAAGAATCAATACATAAGTTTCGGATAAGAAAATAAGCAAAACTAAAAAACTGAAGCATATTCACAGCTATCGTACGAGTATTAAAGGAGATAAGGTCTTCATACGAAAGTTCATAATTGTATATTTTTATAAAATTAATTTATTTGATAGATATTTATAATAAAACTAAATTAAATTTTGCATCACAATAGTGAAATATTATGAATCATAATTATAAATCCTTTATTTAACGTTTTTTTCGAGAGAGAGAGAAATAAGCAGAACATCAAAACAAAAATAATAATTTATAGGTACATACATGCAGGAAATCATACGTAGATTGGTATACATTTTAATACAAAATGCACTAGTAACATAACGTATGCATAATTATAAGTACAACATTTGAATAAAACGCAAACTTTTATACAATGTGATTATACAATAAATTGAGAATAATTCCAGAAAAATTAATTTCTGGTAAAAAAAAAAAAAAAAAAAAAAATTATGAAACTGTGAAATTATATTTTTAATTCTCATAGGGTATAAAACCTTAATTAAAATTATCTTTTTTTCATGTTTTTAGGTGAACAAGCGGCATTGCCTGGATCGATCAATTCATTTATCCATGTAATCATGTACTTCTATTATTTCCTAGCTGCCCTTGGACCGCATATGCAACCATATCTATGGTGGAAGAAGTATTTAACAAGAATGCAAATAGTGAGTATTAATGAAATACATTTACAGGCATACTTCTAACGCACTTATATCATGTACTTTCAACTTCATTTACAGATTCAATTCGTAGTCATCCTTATCTGGTTCATTGGTCTAGTCTTATTCAATTGTCAGTTCCCGAAAGTTTACATTTATTACAATGTGGCAAATGTGGCGCTTTTCCTATACTTATTCTCGTTGTTTTACAAAAAAACTTACAAAAATGCACCCAAAACAGTAAAAACCAACTAAACACAAATTAATGGATCGTAAAAATTGTGATAGTTAGATTTCTACAGGTCCATAGTATGCAATTGATATATATGATATTTTTAAGCAATTTTAAATTATTTTACTTATTGTTTTTATTTATAATTATTTAATTAATATTATTAATATTATTAATATTATGTATACAAAATACAGCTTTAATTAAGTATGACATGAGTGACGATATTATTGTTGTGAACGATTTCTAATAAAATATAAAATAATATTTAATACCATAATAAATGACGCCTAAATTAATAAGCCTTATTTTTAAATTGTTTTTAATTGTATATACCTTACAACCGATAACACTTTAGTGAACAAGTTTTGTTCACTATAGTGTTATCGAAAAAGTTAGCCGTGTGATTTGTAAATAAAAATATCTGCGTGGATAGTTGGATAGTTAATTGGATCAAATAATTATTTTACTAAGCTTATCAATCCATTGGTCTGATCTAATTTCAGTTTTAAAACATTTATGGTTAAACCGTTCAGAAAACCTTCTATTCACTCTGATCATATTTGTAACAGCGGAAGCTTTCCAAACTTACATTGCTTCACCCTTGGCTTCACAGAATGAGTGTCATTCCTTTCTTCTTTCATCTCCAATTCGACCTTGCACAACTTTTTCCACATCCCTTTGATCTACCCCTGAAATATTCCCCAGTGAGCAACCATAATAACTCCTCGGCTCTCATGATATTTCCCATATTTTCTTTTGTACTCCATTATGTCCGACAAGAGCCAACACTTTTCTTATGATCTTAGCTAATTTATGTATCATTAAATATCTTATCCTGCCAACAACAATATATTATTGATACCCCAATTAATTTTTTTTAACCAAACAGGCTTTGTTCGTTTCTATTCCTTTCAATCGTATACATTTTTATTAAAAATTTGTTACATTGCTGTAAAGTATTGGGTTCATACAGACATATTGTATTCAATAATGTCTAAATAAATAAAAATACCACGTATATTTTTCAATAAGCAAATTTTCAATAACAATTAAAAATTAATAAAATATAAATAAAACTTTTTAACGCAAATGGGGGGGGGAGAGTAATAAATTATATTTATTAAATTAGCTAAACCACTAATTTATTCGACTTTTTGAATTTAAAATAAACGTTAAGAAAAATATAAACTAAGCTTAATTAAAAATTGTTAATTTATTTTTTAATTAGCGTCAAGTTAGGTTAGTACATATAAAAAACTTTTACACTTTTGAATTTTTGTTGTAATAACTCACCATTTTAACGTGATTATAAACAACTTATGAGCTTGATTTTTAAATTAGATCCAACTGATTATTTTTTAAATTAACTGAAAAAATCGATGTCATACACTGGTAATTTTAAATGAAGTTATGAAAATATACATTTTTATTCAGTATGTACTCACTTTTAATAATAAATATTGATTGTATTATAGTTAAGTATTTTTTATCAGTATCATAATTACTATTACATATTAAATAACTAACCGACGGTTACGCGGGTACGATATACATATATGTGTAAGATTCCGCTTTCGTGTTTCGCATTCTAAAGTTACCTTTTCAAATATATATTCTGAATTACTCATTCTTCGTAAGTTTGTGTTAAGTGAGTTATAAGACTTCAATTCTTTTGTATTCTTGATCAACATTTTACTTTTTCCTAGAAAATATACATGTTTTGACAGTTTATCGATAATTAGTCAAAATGTTGTTACTTGCTTAACATTAATGTGTTGTAATTTATACTACATAATTATTTTTTCATTTAATTAACTAGCTGATCACTGGAATATTATCGATTTAAATAATGTTATAAATATTTTTACTCAAAAAATATGTAAACGATATGATAATATAGATACCCCATTATTTCCCAAACTTTTTTTTTTTTGAGTCAAAACCTTTTTAGATTTATATTCCATTTAAGTAAAAAAAAAAAAAAAATGAATACCTCCGGAAGAGCTATAATTTGTAATACTACTTCTTTCAAAACTTGAGATATTAAGAGATGTTTCCTAATTTTTGATTTATTTTTAATTTATCTAGTAAATAAGGTACTTAAATTTTGTTTTTATTTTAGTTATTTTAATACATCAATACATATTAAATAAATATTCAGGGTGTCTCACCGTGTTTTATCAATTTTATATCGGCAGTTAATATCGACATTTTTCTATGTATTATTTTTCAAATGTATTTTGTGGTAGGAGGACACATATATAACATAACAACTAATAAAATTTTTATTTTCATCCCTTAATCACTATAAAAAAAAACTTTTCAGTTGTTTTCATTACAAATGTATATTACAGTAGAATGGTATACAAATGTGCCCCTCTAACACAGAACACGATTGAAAAATAAAAACTAAAAAAATTGCAATGTCAACTGCCAATATGAAAATCAGTATGTGTGGCCAATAACCTAAATTATTTTAGATTAGGAGGCCTTAGTATACCGTGCTTGATACTTCGATACCGGATGATACGGTAGGGAAACAATTGATAGTATCCAGGAAGGGATGAGTATAATTATTTTATTACAATATATATATATAGATTTAATATATTAAATTACATGATTTAAGCATTGGGGGGGGGGGGGCATTTAAGATTTAAACCTTACTGTCCAAAAATTTGTAAGAACAAACAAGAAAATAAGAAATATAACGTTACGTGTCCATGACGGCTTGGGTCATAGGACAAATATTATAACAATATGTGCGTTACGAGCAGTAGAATATAAGTTTTTTTGAAAAACAACAAAAAAAGCAATAATAACAAAAAACATTAATCAAAAAGACGGCGACGACGTGTATGACAATAAAAACGTGCAGAGCATTCCAATGATCGATATCATGGATATCACAACATTATCGATAACATGGGCATCACACGATGACAGACGGATTGCAAAAGCACCCGGTGGCAATGCCGTCTGGTGTGGCGTGGGCGTACCCGTGTTAACAACATGTTGGAGGCAACAGCAGAACACGGGGAATCACCCTTTGCACTTGTATAAAACAACGAGGCACCCTGTTTAAGTGTAACTGTAATATGTATTAATCACTGTGTAATAATTACAAATACGTATTCGTAAAGTGAACTTTTTTTTTCCAGGATCTCTAATTGGTATTCGCACCCCGGCCTACTGAGACTTAGATCCAACACATCGTACGTCGAATTACTTAAAGGATTTGTGCGTAATATTATTGCATGCGTGTCGGCCGCCAGATGTGCTTCGTTGCATATTATTATTGTTGTTATTACTGATAATTATTATCATATATTATCATATAAATAATTTGTGAAGCAAATAATAATCCACACTGCTCGGTTGTGGACGAGTGAATGGAAATTTGCGAAAAACTTCAAACCGATAATTTCAAATAAATTTTTCTGTCGACAGATTCGAGTTAACGGTTAAACCATGTGCTCGTATAAAAGTATCAGTGGTAGTCGATACAATTGAATAACGTTATCGAACGCAGGCGTAATTAATCTAGATTTGATTGGATCGCTCTCATCGTCTATTCGAACGGACATTGTACGGCATTGATACGAATAAGTTGTTAAAAATAAAATTAACGAAAGTTGAGTGAAAATCTATTATTATTCCGACTCAACCCTGACTTTCTAATATTTGTACATCTAGTCTTGAAAACAACAAGTATCTATGTAATGAGGAAGGTTTTACAGGGTTATCGTACATCCAGGCGCGAATACAAGAGGGAGGAGCTATAGGCACTGAAGCCATCCCTCTTAGGCCTAAGTACTTCAAATATTTAAAAGATTACCTTAATTTTTAATTTATTAATTAAAGTATAAAAATGAGCAATATTTTACTTGTAACATATTATATTGTTTATTGCAATTTAGGACCAAATGATAATCGTAATTATTTATATAATTCTAAATAGTCCTAATCTGGAAGGATAAAAACAAAGAATCGGTTAAATTAATTTACTAATAAACTGAAACCTTTTTTTCAACTACTAAATATTTTGCACATTTGTCTAGTTTTTATTGTATGCAATAAAATAAAATTTTGTTAATAAAGTTTTTAATTATTATTTTATAATACGCATCTATGATTATTATTTTTTCAAGTACATAAGATTCAGTTGCCGTGTGGCAGTCGACAGTGAAGCACGTATACTGCGTTATCGTGCCTCATGCGTTATCTTGCCTTGTTCATGCTACACACTAATAATCTTTCACCCGACTTTCTTTTTCTCATTGTTTCATTTTCGTTTAAAACACATCTCTTTTTGTTAAAACTATTTTCAAGAACGTCTACAGTCTCTCGATCCTTCGGGATCTGGGTAAGTTATTATTCACTAATAACAAACTCCCAACAACAAAATGTTAAAAAAAACTCAGTCACCGCCGACATCGCCGGCTCGGCCGTTATCTAAAACCACTAATGAGCTCATTACGCCAATCATTATAACCAAACGCAATCAAACAAACTCTAATCTCAATCCTTCGATAACCGAAAACACACTTTCTGATACAGACATGATAATTGCTACACCTAAAAATAATAAAAGTTCTTCAACTAGATCACCTGGACTATCTCCATTAAATAAACACCCAATCATAGGAAGCTTTTTCACAACACCGAATCGATACGCTAATCTCGACATCGAAGATGATCATAATATGGAAACGACCGAACCAACCGAACCTATAATCCACAAACCACCACCTATTTTTATAAAATCCGATGCCGATTTTCTTAAATTTTGCACTGCAATTAAACTTTATTGCGACACTGATGATTTTACTTGCAAGAGTAACACATCAGGAATCAAACTACAATTAAATACAGCTGATACCTTCAGAAAAGCTGTCCAATTACTAAAATCAAAAGAGGTCAATTTCCACACCTACCATATCAAAGACGAAAAAGCATTCAGAGTAGTACTCCGTAATTTACATCAGTCTACTCCCCTTGACTTTATTAAAGACGAATTGTCAAAGCATGGTTTCAAAGTTAAGCAAGTTACAACCGTTCTGCAGAATCAAACAAAAAAACCGCTTCCTCTCTTCTTCGTAGATCTCGAACCCAAATCAAATAATAACGACATATTCAAAATAAACCTAATTTGCCACTCAGTAGTCAAATTCGAGGAACCTCTCCCGAAAAAACAATTAACGCAATGTCATAGGTGCCAAAACTTCGGACACACAAAGCACTATTATAACTACCAGAGTCGCTGCGTAAAATGTGACGGTTCTCACTCAACGAATGTGTGTCCCAAACTCAAAGATGAGTCACCTAAATGTACATTATGCGGAGAACCCCATCCAGCCAACTATCGAGGATGCCCAGCTTACAAAAATTATCAACAGCAAAAAAATACCAATTCAAAACTAATTAATAAACCAAGCCATACACAAAAATCAAATATAACACTTTATAAAGAAAATAATGTTAAAGTCCTTACTGGTAACGACCCTTCCCCAAATTGTTCTAATAAGACCGATCTCAATGCAAACTATGCAGATGTTTTAAAAAATACAAACCAAAATAACACCCCCAAACATAATAATGATACTG
Source organism: Sipha flava (assembly GCF_003268045.1). Classification (NCBI taxonomy): domain Eukaryota; kingdom Metazoa; phylum Arthropoda; class Insecta; order Hemiptera; family Aphididae; genus Sipha; species Sipha flava. Next base: position 112,966 of record NW_020273085.1, read on the forward strand.
CTACTAACATCAATGATTTAACAAAACATTTTTCACTCTTCATATCAGATCTTAAATCGGTTATCAATCCCCTAATATCACTACTAACTACAATTATTAACAAAATCATCCTAAAAAATTACTAACAATCAACCAAATGAATCTTCTCCGCTAAAAATCTTACTGTGGAATGCAAATGGTCTTCCAAAACACAAAAATGAACTTCAAATCGTATTAAATGATTTAAAAATAGATATTGCACTAATAACAAAAACCCATTTCACTGAAAAAACCAAATTTAGTATCTACAATTACACCCTTTATAAAACAAATCAGACAGCACATGCAGATTCCTGTATTTTAGTATCCAACTCCATCCAACATAATATATTAACCTCTTTCCAAGAGTCCTCTATTCAAGCAACTAGTATTTTAATAAAAATAAATAGTATCCCAATAACAGTATCTTCCATATATTGCCCACCTCGTCATGCCATCCAACGTGACACATTCTTCCGTTTCTTCAATACTCTAGGCCATCGTTTCATATCAGGGGTGACTTCAATGCTAAGCACTCTCAAGGGGCTGTATCTCCAATAACCCAAGTGGAAAAACACTCCATTCTGTCCTTAATAATTGTAATCTGTCGTTTGTGTCCCCACTTGGACCCACCTACTAGCCCTCACATTCAAATCGTAACCCAGATATACTCGACTTCTTCATAACAAATATCCTAAACCATCTTAATACAGATATCAGTAATATCTGTCATATCTCCAGTGATCACACCCCCGTAATTCTCTCAATTGGTGGATCACCTAAGCAAAATGATCGGCCCTCACTCACCAAAGGACCCATCGCTTGGGATTTATTCAAAACTAATCTTGACAATTTAATAGATCTTAGAATTTCACTTATAACACAATATCAAGTCGAAAATGCAGCACAAAACTTAGTTGAAATAATAAAAAAAAGCAGCTCTTTCCTCAACTAAACCTACCCTCGTCAATTCACAACCCCAAAACATTCTTCCTTTCAACTTACGACTCATTTAAAAAAAAAAAGAAATGCGAGATCTACATGACAAAATTCTCGTCTCCCCAGCGACAAAAAAATATTCAATCACCTATCAAATCTTCTAAAAAAAGAACTTATCAAGCACAAAGCCATACAGTACAAGAATTATATCAACTCTTTAGAACCCACTCCCAATTCTTTATGGAGAGCCACAAAAAAATTAACTAAAATCCGAGAAATCATTCTACCTCTCCTCAAAAGTAATAATTTGCTAGCGTCAACAGACGAAGAAAAATCCCTTATTTTTGCCGAACACTTAGCTAATACATTTAAGCCCCACCAAGACATTTTTCCAAATCCTGAACACTTGAGCCAAGTTAATGAGTTTATCTCTTTCCCCTTACTAATGTCTCCTCCTACAAAATCAATTTCACCCAACGAAATTTTTTGTCTTATCAAGAAATTACCTGCACGTTAAGCACCTGGGCATGATCTAATCACAAAGTCTTAAAAAATCTGTCAAAAAAATGTATCCTCTCATTAACACATATTTACAACTCAATGCTGCGGCTTTCTTATTTTTCCACCATCTGGATACATGCGGTCGTAATCGTTATACCAAAAGCAGGAAAACCAAAAAACTTAGCTTCATCATATAGACCCATCAGTCTCTTACCAACGCTTGGCAAATTGTTCGAAAAATTGATTCTTCTCCGAATTCGACCCATCCTACACGAGCATCAAATCATACCTACCACCCAGTTTGGTTTTCAACCAGGACATTCCATTATACACCAAGTCCATCGGTTCACTGACTCAATTGCCTTTGCCTTAGAAAGAAAGCAATATTATGCTGGACTCTTCCTGGATATTGCCCAGATTAGGTTAAGACCTTTAATAAGGTCTGGCATGACGGGCTATTATTTAAATTAAAAAAATTCATGCCAGCTCAATTATTCTTAGTTATCAAATCTTTTCTAGAAAATCGAAGTTTCACTGTTAGACAAGGAAACTTCTTTTCGCCCCGATTCATCATCACTGCAGGAGTGCCCCAAGGTAGCAATCTAGCGCCTGATCTTTATAATATTTACACTGCCGATATTCCACAAACTCCCAACACACTATTAGCCACCTTTGCCGACGACACAGCCCTGTTGTCCACAAGCGATGATATTTCTTTAGCTGCACACAATCTACAAGATCATACTAGCCTAATCGAAGCTTGGTATAAAAACTGGTTGATAAAAATAAATGAAAACAAGTCAACTCAAGTCACTTTTACCCTTCGCCATGACAACTGTCTCTTAATTAAATTAAATAACGTGAATATTCCTGTCAGTAATGAAACCAAATATCTCGGCATAATACTTGACAAACGCCTAACTCGGGGCCCTCACCTAAAAAATAAAAGAAAAATAGTGAATAGCAAACTTCACGTTTTTCGGCCTCTTCTAAAATCCAAATTAAAACTAAAACTTAAAATACTATTATACAAAACCGTTATCAGACCACTATGGTCCTACGGTATTCAAGTTTGGGGGACAGCCAAACCTTCAAACATCCGCTCTATACAATCATTTCAAAATATAACCCTTAGAATCATTACTGGTGCTCCCTGGTATGTAACGAATGAATCTATTCATAACGACTTACAAATCGAAACAGTAAATAAACTTTCAAAACGTCACTATAAATCCTTTTACGTAAAACTGCCATCGAACATTAATCACTTAATTCAAAAAATGTCCTCAAATCTTATCCCTGACCAACCTCCACGTAGACTAAAAAGAAATTGGAATCGTGACCTACTACTCTGAAAAAAAAAAAACAACATCAACTATACAATCATCCTTGCTACACCTAGATATATAATATAATATAATAAAACCTAAATATTTGTGAGGGGTATTACCAGTGGGTGACTTCCCCTATCATGTGAATCATGTTATGTTCATTCAAACTATTAGCATAATGACTTATTGTGCAGATTATGTGAATAGATTGTCTTTTTCTTAATAAAAAAAAAAAAAAAAAGTACAAAAGATTATAAACTTAATGTCTACAATCTTATGTACTTGAAAAAAAAATATTAGCCCCCCCTTTTTTTTTCATTTCTAGATCCACGCCTGAGTACAATGAACCTGTTATTTGTGCGAAATTGCTGTTTACAGTGTACAATTAGTCATTTATTTTATTATTGTTATATGTTCATAGGGTTAGGGATTTTTCATGAACGAATACAAATGGATGATCTTTCCATCGTGTGTCGAAACTTTGTTGTCGAGTGTACGGTTGCTGTGGTAATAGTTTCCTGCTAAAAGTGAGCACGACTCGGTGACCGCAGTTCGCACCCAATATTTTCTTCGCCAAGTGCACTTTTTCAGTACAATACTTGAATTAACCTTCCCAATAACACAATAGTTTCGATAATCTTTTGTAACTAAAATTTTACAAACGTAAGATAAAAAATAAAAACATATTCCCTTAAAACTATTTATACGGCAGTATTTTCATTAGAATTTATAAAATTGCTTACACTTTTAATATTGCGCTCGTGATATAGATGGAATGATCAACGAACGAGCTTATACGGATGGATGACGCTGACGATATCGATCAATATTTATAAACAAGCATTACGTTTGAACCGTACGTTGTTTTAATTTGCGAGCCGCAAACGCTTTGTACATTTTGAAAAAAAAAATCTGATGAGTACTTATCGCGAACACTTTTAATGGTAACAATGATCTGGTAAGGTAAAACAATTAACGGCGGTAGTGACATACTATACTTTGATTTATCTAATCAAAAAGCACACCTAGTACGAATTCGTTAAAATTCACGAGTACATTATGCACGAAAATACAATTATTATTAAAACTAAAATTACACGAAGTAATTTGATTTGCACACTTTTCAATATTCAAATAATTCATATCGTCTGATTTTTAAAAACCTTAATTAATCGGTTTGAGAGGCATCGCAATTTAATGTAGGTTGTCAATGTAGTTCGGAACTGGTTCTGTCCGCAGACAAGAATGTGCGTATATTATCGCACTATGATTCTGAACCATGTTGTGCAATAATTATATTGTGATTTACTGTACCAAAGTTTGATAATTAATTTCATTTAAAACTTTAGTAAATTTATGAACGTCACGTTATATTTACCAGACTTAAAAAAATAATCAAAAACGAAAAAGGAAAATAATGGTTTCGAACTATGATGAGGTAAAAAATCTTTTCAAACGCAGGAAGGATCGAAAATTGGTTTAAATAACTGTATCAATAAAAATTGTATGTGTAAAGTAAGGAAAAAAATAACATTGTCTTTATTTTATTTCTATCCATTCGTGTAGATAAGACGACGTTTATAAAGTACAGCTAAAACTCGAAGACATGTTATTTTCTATTACGTTGAAAATATGATTTTTACGCTGGAAAAAACCCCAGGAAATCGTAAAATGTCCTGTTTAATAGAAATAAACTTTAGAAAATTATCCTTATTTTTATTGTAATAGTAACTATGAATTCAATCATGGTTGGTATACGATTATTAATCAAGCAGTGAAATGTTCACGAGAAAGGGATTGATGCTCATGGTCCGTGTAAGCAGATAAACAATCGAAAAATATTTTTGTAAAAATTGATGGAAAACTATCATTGTAAAATCGATACATTTCCTGATTAATAGTATAACCCTAACATAACTTTTGTACATGCATTGTGTAAAATACATAATTATTTATGAAAATAACTAGTCTCACATTATCAATCGCATTGTAATATAAAAAATACTTATTATCATTAGTAATAAGATTTAATTATTACTTGACCGTACGAAATGTGCATGACTTTAAAATTAATTTTACTAAACGTTAATTATTTTATAATACGCGGACAAAGCAAATTAACGTGTGTACAAGGATTTTCTAGACCTTAGGCAGACAATTAGTACTGATGCTTTATATTTTCATTCTACAATATTTGTTTTTTTTTAAATAATATTAAGTATGTAAAATTAAAATTGAATTTATAATTATGTAAATCATGCTATACCAAAATATATATTTTAAATAAAACAAAATTATTGTTAATTTATAATATTTATTACTATAGGAGGTATAGCTAAATCAAAGTGTACACGATATAGATATTATTCGACTATAACGTATCCATTACCAAGATTTCCCATGGCTCACTATCTTACTTACAGTAATAATATACCTTTCTTATATGAGCTAAAGAGAACACAAAGTATTACACGTGATATTTTTACTAAATAATTGCATTGCTTCAATCACATTTTCACCTGATTGTGTATTACTAAAACAAATTACATTGTATTAACTTTATTTCCTCAATTTTTACAAAAATATACACCACAAGAACCGCTGAATCAATTTAATCAGACATCACAATGATGATTACATTTTACTTAATAAAAATCTATTTATTTTTTCAAACATTCGTATACAGCTTTAAAATTAATATTAAGGTTAAGATTATTATATATTATAATCAACGTAAAATATGTTTTAAAATTAATAATACGTTACATTTAAACTTGGAGTTCGCTCGATGAGAATTATAACCAGTCGTAGATAAAAAATTATAATAATTTTTGATCATGCAATTTTTTAGACTTTTCGATGTTTTACACATGATTTTTATTATGATATTGTATCACAATGAAAACATTTTATTTTCTTATTTTATTAATTATTATGATGGAAAGTATTTCAAATAGAAATGTCAATGGAATGATTGGATATCAATATTTTATATTATAACAATAGAAAATATTGAAAACATTCATTTTTTATTTAATGTGAAATGATCGGTTGTTTTAAATTACTCTTGAAAGCAGTATTATTATTAACACAAGTCAACTCCAGACTTATAGAATTTGACAATTATAATTTGTTCGGATCTTAGTTTTCACACTTTCGTGGTCTTATATCTAACATAATGAATAACAATAACGAAAATAGTTACATAAATGATAGGTGTTCTAAAAATGCAGTATCTAAATGAAGACAAAAGTTATTTTTGGAGTAAAAGCTAATTTAATTATAAATAAAACCCGTTTTTCTACTGTAGTTTCAAAATAATTAAGAATACATTATCGTTCTAAAATTTTTTCGAGGAGAGTCTATAGTTTTATACATCTACCAAACTTAATTCAGCAATAATTGGTAGTATAAAAAATATTATCAGTTATTGAAACCTAAGAAGTATAATTAAATATATAAATATTTATATATTTATATATTATATTATAATATCAATGTAACTAAAATATGACACATAAAATAAAAACAAATAAAAAATTATTACCTGGAATATTATTGTATAGTATGTGGAAAATTACATTTTTTTTTTCGAAATTTAAAAAAGAACTTTTAATCATTTTTTAATATTTAATATTTTTATATTTTATTTTAATACTATTAAAAAAATATTACTTATTTTTACTAAATTATTTATTTTATAATGCCATGATATTTTTTCAAGAATATTAACAAAAAAAAATAATTTTATTTTTATTTTTTTTACGAGATTTTGGTCTAATACGTAACCTACCATGGTATAAAACAGAGGAATATATGACCTACAATAATATTTGTTCACTATGCGTGTGCATTTTCAATAAATGTTTATCTTTGCATGTACCGATTCGAACAATAAAACCAAAACACTTCACGGGATGAATGTAAATCTAGTTGATACGTTACTGTGAAATATAGTAGATATTGTAATATAGTTAAAAGACTTTCTGTTGATAATCTTGCTATATATCATGAATATAAATTTATTAAATTATATGTGATGAGCATAAAGAGGTAAAAAAAAAAAAATAAAATGATTTTAAAATAAACTTTATAATTTATTATGGCATTATCCATGGCCGGTAAATTAGGCGATCATGTACCTAAAACGCACATTTGACTAATACCTTCGGAAAAAACTTATTTTAGTTTCAAAATTACCTCAAATAGATACGTATTAAAGCGTATAAAATTCGCATCATGTTGCATTTTTTAATAAAATAAAACAATTAAATAAAATCTAAAAAAAAATCACTTTGTTGTTTCCCTTGCAATTTTCAAAGTTTTTTTTTTTTTTTATTAAATATATATAGTTTTAATTTTTAATATTATGTACACCTATTAAATACTATTTAACAATTCAAGGACTGAAAGTGAGTGCTTTTATCCTTAAACATTTTTTTAACGCTGATTTTTTTTTCAAGTTACGTACACTTTTGAGTTTGGATATTAAAAGATTATCAGATAAAATTACATTATATATTTGAGTTTAGATTACACTTTACCATCGGTCATAATGCACTCGATTAGTTGTACATTATATTAAAAATTCAAAATATATATTTTTAATGAACAAATATCTGCTTAGGAAATACTATACAGTTATTTTTCGATTTCCTTGAATCCCTGATAATGTGCTACTAATATCAAAAAATGTTTTGATCAAGCGTTAAATTATATAGAAAAGAGTGATTTTGTTTTTTTTTTTTTTTGGTCAAGTATGGTTTCTGAAAAAATTTTCTGAGATCACGAAATATCCACATAATAATTGAAAGACCGCATGTGAACACTGATCGCATCCTTGTCGAAACCATAGATTATGAAGCGGCTTGACAACAATACCAAAGTAGTTCGCATACGATAACACGGAACATTATGTAGGTACGATATACTTTTATTTTTATTTTAATTAACAGGACTCTCACAGTATTTACATAATCAACTTTCAGGCAAACGATTGGCAATCATCTAAAATATATTCTACTTAAAATCATTTTTTAATGACAGTCAAATTCTGAAAAAGTATGTATGCTTACATTACACTTTATTCCTATTATGCTTTGTCTGAAGTTTTCCCAACGGACCGCTACTGGCTTAACTAATTACAATTAAAACCGTAAACAAAGAAATGCTTATAGGCACTCGGAGTATTTTTTCTCCTTCTTTTTTATTTATTTTTTATTATTATTTTAAAACACTAAAAATTAGCTTATATATGTCATGTAAATAATTTAAAATAATCAATGAAACCAGTTAAAAATTATTCTTCTCACGCCGTACAATAATAAAAGATATAATATATAATTACATGTATATCATCATTGTGATTTGTTTAATTATTTTGCATATTATTCAAAACGCGAAGGAAAAAAAAATCATTATTGCACCATTATTTTGTATTTGTTTACCTTGTTATTACACATAACGTATTATAAAATACATATTTAATATGTAGTACAAAAGAAAATAATTATTATGAAAAAAATAGTAAATAAAAACCTATGTATTTAAACTCTAGTGGATAGCCTTATAGCCTTTTTCAATATAATTGTTTTCATTCATACACCATTAAATTCATGTTTAATCATATATATTATTACATTTTTTCAATAAGATTGATTTAAATCATAAACGTTTCTAAATAAGAACAAAAATACTTCATAAGTGAATGTTTTTAAATCTATTCCTTAATTATTATATATATATATATATATATATATATATATTTTTTTTTTATTTAGATTTTGTAATACAATTAATCTTGACAGTTAAGGATAGTAATAACAATAATTTGGTGGTTTTATCTTTTCAAATTCCTTTTTAAGGTATTGAGTTTCTTATGTTTTTTATTTTTAACAATTTTTCTTTATTTCAATATACTCATAAAATAAATAATTATAATAATAATATTTCGGCCGGTATTCGTTTGGTGAAACGATATCAACTTATAAATCACTTGAATAAGAATCTTTTTTCAGTTGTGGAATAAAACTTTTAATATCTATTTTCACCATGAACTTTCGATTAATTTTAAATTTTAACTACAAGGTTCAAGAGTATTTATTTTTTATTGTATTACAATAAATTTACATGTCTATGGTTATTTAAAGTTTTTCATTGGTTGAGTATTATATACATATTATCGGCAGTGTATAATTCGATCATTTTATAAAATACTGGTTGATTTTAGGCAAAGTATCAAAAAAGTAAATTTTATCATAAAGTGCCTAGGAAATGAGTTTTTTTCCTTGACATTTTATATAATGCCTTAGAATATTTAGATTTAAAATAATTTTCAGTTTAGTGTAATCTTATAATATTTTTAATTATTACAGTAACCAACAAATGTATTTTTTTTAATAACTTTATTAATATACAAATTAATTATTTTTTATTACATTTAGTTACTACTTGTTACAGAAAGTTAAGCAATACATTATTTTTGACACATAAATATTTTTGACTTTGATACCTTGTTTAAAATGTACATTTTGTAAATCCTTGCTCACTTCCTGTTATTGTTGAATAGAAATAGTTCGAAATACTATATCTTATTTCGGTATTTCATCAAAATTCAAAATTTTGTTTTTAACAAATCTTGAACTCTGACCTAGCATACACATGTTTTAAATTTCCATTCTTGGTACTCAGTTGATTGAAACCATCATCTATAATCGAGAATAACTCAACATATGATTAAACGTATATAATTTTTTAAATCTGAATTTATATCTCAGTAACAACTACTAGTATATTGCGACCATCTAAACAGCCTTTATCAATACCTGGAACTGGGAGCTGAATCGTTGAACCAATATCGAATGGAAAAAATTTTTTTTCTGACAGATTTTTCATCTTATCGACTAGCATTAGTCTAAATTACTTATATTATTTTTGTAACCAAAAACTATAAGGATTTTTTCTTGTATTTCATAATCTTAGCGCTAATATTTAATTTATTAATTCATCATATCGTTCATCAAAAAACATGGTATTGTTTTACCTATATTAGGTTTTTTTAATTCAAATTCACTATAAAACTGTTAAGTGTTAATGTTGTATACCGTACTGAAAATAATTGGAACACAATTCAACTGACGAATATATATATACATTTTAATATATTCAACAAGTGTAATTTTTCTAATTGATAATGTTTTCATGAATGTAATTATCTATTAAAAGCAATTTATATTTGAATTGTTGTAGTACGACCTTATAGAGTAAATTCTTAATTTTCGATTAAATTAGTACAATTTCCAAAGGTCAAGGTGCCATAATTTTCGCACCTGGATCACGACGCAATAGTTAAAAAATAATTTGAATAAATTGGTTAAAGTTATGCTCAAAATATTTATGGTTTTTATAGTTTGTACATTTTGTATATTCTACAATTAAACGTAATTGGTTTTTTATAAAATGTATATGTATGAGTAAATCTCTTAAAATTTATATGTAATTCTTAAAATTGAAACTGAAGTTTTCTTTGTCATCATAACAAAAATTTGTAATATATAAGATTGATAACCAAGAAAATCAATAATGTAATTTTATGGTGCAGGATACATATATAGCTATCTATGTATCTAGCATAGGTATATTTATTTGACCGTTGAGTACTATCAACTTTGTAATTCCAACATGTGAAGTTTGAGTATAAGTACTATTTCAACTCTGTCAGTTGACTTGTAAATCTGTTTTTATGATTCACACAGTATAATTTGTCCCAGCAAATTGCAAGTTAAACTAATTTAAAATACTTAATAAAAGAACATTTTGAATCAATTTGAATAAATTCGATTAAAATTGAAACCATAATAAATTTTTAAAATTAATATTTATCAGTTCATCAATACATTTCACAAAAAATTTCACTTTGTTAATTTGAGTCAAAAAGTATTAATTAATGATTAATGAATTATTTATAGTATGTGAATTTTAGATTCTGGCTTAAAAAACGAACTAAACTATTTTAATTTAATGTAGTCATGCGTTTTAAACAAATTAGTATCAGTCAATAAATAAATCAATTAAAAATAAAAATTGAAATATATCGCTATAAAACAAATTATTACAGTCGAAACACCGCGGAACCGCTATGCTAATTCTATTAGAATAATGAATATTTTGCCCCGGTAGAACTTGGTTCCAAAACGTAAATTTAATCAAAAGATCAAAACCGAATAAATTTCTAAGAAAAATAAAATACGAGTTAGCAATTTTTGATCAATTTTATATGTTACACGATACATTTACGACATGTTTACGATCATAAGGAGTGTTTCCGAAAAAAAAACAAAAACAAAATTGTAGTAAAACTCAAGAGATTCTACTTAAAATCTAAAATAACAATAATATGTTTTATAGTAATTCTTTTTTTTTTTAGTTTTATACTGCCGAAGGCATTTTATTAGAACCATCAAATATCTAACAATATACGTTTCAAATTAAATACATAAATACTTTCCGCTAGATGTAAAGAAAACATATGTTAGTCTTCCATTAAAGTGACTTAATAGTAATAATAAACAATAAATGTTTTAAATGTTTCCTGAACTAGAAGCGATTCAGTATTTTTGAAAAAACAATAAAAAACTATGCTTTAAGTCATAATTTCGCACATAAGTGTTGAAGTTGTAAAAAATGTATGGAAAATAAATTTAAAACTAAAAACAAAATCTCTTGAACCGAAGTTTTAACATTTTCATTGTAATAACGAAATCACACTTCAACAATAATAGTACAATATTCTTCATCTAAGGTCAGAAAAATAAAAATTAATTTGTCGTAAAAACATTCGAGAAGTACCTTACAATCATTGGTCCTATTATAATTCGCTAATAGAAAAATTATTTAAAATAAAACTAAAATATTTATTTTACCAATACATTTTTCAATGTTTTAAAACACTGAATTTATTTGTTGGACCGTTAAAAGTCGAGGGGATTTTTTGCTTTTATTTATCACAATGTGAAATTATTATAATAATCAAGTTGGGCTTAAGGCAGTATAAAATACGTCAATTTACAATCAAAAGCCTAAAAAATCACGTTTTGATTTACTTAAAATCATCGATGAAACTTAGTGATGGGTCGAACTGTATGTCGAACTGAACTCAAAATGAAAAAAAATCGAACAGAACTATTTACCATTCAGGTATTTTCGAAATTTGAACTTGAAAATATTGTTTATCAAATAATCTACAGTTAATTTTCTATAGTTTATAGTTTATAATAGGTATCATAGTAGCATTTACTATTTTCTTTATATTATTACGATTAGATATGATAAAATAAAATAATGTTGAAGCATGTGATCATTTTTGTAAAAATCTATAGGTAATATTATCACAGATTTTTTTTCCATTTGATGTGTGATAAAGTTCAAAACTGCAAATCTATTTTTGAAAAAGTGAAAAGAAAAAAATATAAATGTTGTTTGTACTCCATATTTTTAAAAATATTATCAAAAATAATATTATTGGATGTTAAATAATTATTATAATTTATTACCCATATATTTTTAGGTGTATTAGGCCGTGTTCTCATCAAAAGCAACTGTCGATGGTAACACAACTTCGACGCGACGCGACATGTATTATTAAATCGACATGTTTTCACCAGCAACAATACAACTGTAAAGCAACTCAACTGTTTAAAATTTATTTCTAAGCAACTCGACATGTCAGTCTCTTTCCACCAGTTTCTCGTGGTTATTATGTTATAGTTTATTTTAATAAGGTACAATATTATATTTTTAATTATTTATTTAAAGTGGCAAACGAACAAAAAAAAAAAAATGTGACTTTTATACAACTCATAGAAAGTCATATATGTCTTTATGAAATAAAATTATTTAATTATACCCGACAAGATATAAAAGAAAGTGGAATGGAATTTCAATTAAAACAAATAATTCTAGTAAGTTAATGATGTCCTTTTTATTATGAATAAATAGCTAATTTATGTATTACATACGAGTATTCGATTTATTCGACATACTTATAATATTAAATACATCATAGTAAACTTAAATAAATAAAATTAAAACAATAATAATTAATATGCAATTGATAGGTATAAATTAAAGGTAAATTAAATTTATTTTTAGTTTTTTTTATGAGAACATAAGGGTAACTCAACTGAAATTACAATCACGGTGCTATTGTATTGCCGTTGACAGTTTCTTTTGGTGAGAACACGGCCTTAAATTTTGTACTATGTAAATAAATTTTTTAAAACTTCAATCTATTATTGAAGAGGAAAAAATGTTGAGTTCGAATTTTAGTTCGATAAAAATTGTATTAGTTCGGTTCGGTTCGGATTCGTAATACTTTGACAATGTTCAGTTTGAATTCTGTTCGACACCGTACAATCAGGTTCGACCCATTACTAGTGAAACTACGACCTAGTCAAAAGTCCATTATGTAATATTCGTCGATTTTATAAATATTCATATAAACATTTGTTATTTGCCGTTTGCAGTATACAATGGTAAGAATATTTATTCAGTGTTACCATTATGCCCTTCGTTACGAGTGAACTTACTGAAACCTTGCTATTGACACCAACTTGTGATTTCGGGTTGAAGCCGTAGTCTGCTCGTACATCATTGAATATCATTTAGTCATTTAGGAGATGAAATGGGGAATGACATTCGGTGGCGATTGCACGATCTCTTAAGCCTTGATTTCCTATAATCACGTGTTCGTGAATACGTTTTGCTCGACGCGCAATGGAAATGTTTTGCTACACCGTGTATGCTTTTTCATGATTATGACTGCAGCGATCTGAAAATTGTCATCAGTTTACGTCCATCAGTAATAAAAAATTAATTTACTTGTTTTAGTGTAATCGGGAATTTTGGAATTTTGAAATGTTTAAAATGGATGCGATTGAAGTGGACATTTAAATAGAAGTATTGAAGCCGCCGACAAACTTTTAATACCTATTTGTCCGTTTATTTAGAGAAGTTAATTATTTGTTTAGAGTATTGTTATTTAGAGAATTATTTCTTATTTTTCCATACATTTTCTTCGATATTACTAACTTAGTGATTTTTATAGTTCGATTTATGTAGAACATATGGATCTCAAACTATTTCAATAAGTTATTCGTCATTTGAATTCAGGAAAAACAATCTGGATATCGTTGCAAGAAAATGATCAGTGTTGCGGGAAAATAACTAAACATTTATCTAGATAAATATAAAATATGATTACATACAATTTATTTAAATAAAAATAAAAAATAAAACATTATCTAGATAAAAAAAAGTTTTTTTATTTTTTATTTTATTAATTCATTTATATTTTTTTTTTTATAAATTTGAACTTATTCTCTTTCTTAGGTATCAAATATTGTAAGAGTCACTAAAAAGTATAAATTGAATAGTCTTTATCTTATATTGAAACTATTCCTAAAAATAATACTCATAGACACAATTTAAATAATATAACTATAGAATCTGTAATCTTTTACAAGCGATTCTTCTCACGCCTAAACAATCACGAAAATCCACTGATTCAAAGCCTAAATTCCTTAACGCTCCCGGAAAATCCTCGTAGGAGACTAAAAAGAAGATGGTGCAGAGACCTCTTAAATTAAAAAAAAAAAAAAAAAAAAATGTGCACCTTATCTACCGCTTAATAAATTTCCTGCCTTCTTACTCCCACCCTCCAATCTATTCAAGTTTATAGGGTTACCATAGGGTGATTTCTATATCAAGTCTATTCATGTATAACTTCTCTTTTCAAATATACTTATTGTGCATATTTGTATAGATTGTATATTATCTTTTAAAAAATAAAAAAAAATAAAAAAAAAATATAACTAAACATATATTGCAGTTACACAACTTTTAAGATAACCGTAATTAATTATAAAGTTAATAAATTAATAATATTAATGAAGTTTTCATTAGTTTTATTATTAGTTTTTAACTTTCAAGTTCAATTTTTCAAATTTTTCGAATAAATATAGTAGTATTTATTTATTTATTTAGATGAATTATGATGGATAACTCAAAAATTTACCTAAAATAATTCATCAGATAACTAACTTTGTTTATTATCCAGATAAAATAAAAGATAATTAATTATTTTGATAATGTATCTAGATAATGCTAAATAACACCGAAAATAATAAGATTATGCGAAGAAGAAGAAACCGAATTTTAAGCTTTTCTTAAAATCTATCATTTAACCTGTGGGTCACGCCAACATTTCTCTCTCGGTAACTTCGACAGGTGTGAAAAAATGAAAAGAAAAAATACTATTATTGACGAACATAACGCCGTTGTTTTTCGGCAATCTAACATTTACGTGATTGCGTTCACGGATACCGTAGGAAACCGATGATTTTAGGTGCGCGATCCCGTGACGCATTTGCCGTACCGCAATCGCACCTTCACGGGTTCAGTGTGATGAAACTATTTTAGCAATAGTACGTGACGGCCGACATGAAAATGGGTTTGATTTTTTTCCAAACCATGAACAGTAAAAGTGCAGTCACCGCAGATGAACTAAAAAAAAAAAGTGGATGTCGTTCAATAATATGAATCATGTAACACTTGTGATTGTTCAGAAATTTTATATCCTGCGAAAGGTGGCTAAATTCCGAAAGACACGTTACAAAAAATTAAAACCGGTTAATGGCCTTTAAAAATTTAGATATGTATAAGTTGAATTTATTTTGAAGCAGTAAGACGTGTTATTGATTTACCATTTTCAATTAAATTGAAAAAAAAAATTATCGGGTGGGTGGCCTGGGTCAAATGCAATCCCCCGGTCTGAATTGAATACCTCCGTTCCTACTCTGTAATAAAATATAAATAACTAATCGAAACGCGATATTTGTTGTATATCTTGTTTTTTTGTTCATTAAACCGAAATTATTCCAGAATCTTTCTTTTCGAACAAAAGCTTAAATTTTACAACAGGTGTGAATTTTATGAGAATCTTAAAATCTTTTTTTTAATATTTTCTAGCTTTTGCCTATAATAAAATACTGTTCAATTTAATTCGATATGATTTGATTTCATAATTGTATACAGTTAGTTACGGCGTTATAAAAGAGGTTGTATACATAAGCTGATTGTATATATTTTATTATATATTCAATAAAATATCATAATCAAACCATAATCTAATAGAAAAATCGTTTTATGAACGTTAATAAATTATCATCAGTTTGCCGTGGTTTCTTATGCAAGTACATTTTCCTTGTGTTTTTGGAATCGGTAAAATATGAAAACTGTCTCACTAAAGTCTTTATCTTATTATATTATACCTTATACGTTCAATTTTAATCAAACTGAACATTGAGTGAAACAACTTTTAGTGTATTTTCACAAAACACTCTAAGTGTGTTGTTTGCGAAGAATATATAAAAAAATAAATGTTTACATTTCTCTTTTCTTTCGGAATCTAAATTAGTTTTTCAAGGACGGATTTGTCAAAAATGTCGAACCCAATAATCAGTAATACATTAAATCTTTACAGCACTGTGACTACGCAAGTGAATATTGCCATAATGAGATTACAAGTATTTAGTCTTCAAACACAACATAATATGTTACACAATACTATCAAGGCACTTTGTAGTGTGCGTTCGGAACAAGAAATGTTTTAAAACATCTTTCATAGTATACAGATCGTGCAAGTGGTAACTGAATAAAAAATATATATATAAAATATTACAATTGTGTTATTTGTTTATTATTGTCCGACGAGAATAAAACCTAAAAGTAAAATCAATATTAAACAACACCAAAGAAATATTTAAAATATCTGTGCAGACGAGCGGTACCTCTCTTGACTAAAGGTAAATCTTGAATCTCAATCGGCTGGATCGAAAAATGTATTTCTAAAAAGTTTTAAAAAAAAGTTTATTTATAAAATATATTGTGTTCGACCTAATCAATAGCTTATTATAATTATTTACAACTGCAAACAATAATATTGCTAATCGAACGTTTTCACTCGTAATTCGTCTGCATTGATAATATAATTTTTAGAAATAATATCGCGAAAATATATTTTCCAACGATAGTCGAAAGCAGAAAATCTTAAAAAAATTAAATATTTTTCACCTAGATACATCACCTTCGTCTGATGTACGAGCAATAATAGTTTAGATATGCGTTTAAATATTCATCAATCTTAAACTATCGAGAATAATATTTCAAGCTAATGTGCGTCGTATTTTATATAAGTAAAACTAAATATTTTCAAAAACAAAACACGTTATTTGTGATTCATTATAGAAATGTTGTTTACGTGGTCCGTATTATTTTGTATTTACAATATTCATAGCTGATGTTTCAATACTTCTGAAGAAATATTTAAAAATAATAAAAATTTGGAAAAATAATCCATAAAATGCCATTGAAAAAACTTTACTTTAATATATATAGTATATGTCTTAGATGTTCAAAAATTTCTCAACAATTTATAGATGATCAACCGGAAGGTAAGAAAAAAACACGTTAATTAAAAAACTGATATTACTAACCGTGTAAAAGACAAAAAACCGTAATATTTTTTTTTGGAAAACGTTTCATTAGCATTTTTTGTATACATTTTTATGACACATACGTCTAATAATTTTAAAATGTATTAAACTTTACGGATCACAAGTTATTGATGAAGTAGAACCTAGAATTAAATAACCCATATGTTAGTTTAATATATTTTTAAGTTAATCAAGTTTTCAAATTATCATATTTAAAAATCACATTTTGAGTTGTTAGGTACAATTGGCTTGAAAATAAAATACTCGAATCACAAAAAAATGTAAACTATGTTATCCAATTTAAAATATGATTGTTTCAATAATATTATCTAGTTGTAATTGCATTATTTCAATGTTTCACTACAAGTTATGGCGCGAAAAGAAAAATCTGTAAATATCAAATTAAAATATTTTTACTGTCTTATAACAAAACTGTATATACATACTAATTTTAATTTGCTTATAATATAGACAATATTTAGAAAGCAAGTACAATTAAAAATAGTTTTAAATGACTTGGGGATTGAAATATATACCTATGTCAGATTTAGCAATTTTTTAGATTAAAAAATAAATTTAAAAATAATAATTAATTAAAAAATCTTTTATCAATATAATCAACTTATTTCTTTACCTATTTTCACTACAAATGTTTTAAACAATAAAAAAAAATTCAAGAAGTTTTGGTAACATAATTATAACAATGTAATAGTGAATCTAAAACCGTAAACTTAACGTTTATATATTAATCCAAAATAATATACTGAATAGTTTATAAAGTGAATAATTATATAATATTAAGCATCTCCTATTTTATACATTTTTATAACAAGGTCATCTCAATTTTTTCTATTATCTAGAATTAATATTCTTTACTGAAGTGTTGTATTAAATTCTCATTTAAGAATTAATTTAAAAATGACTATTGCGTCAAAAGAAGTAAATAAAAAATTTTAATTGTGGAAAAATATTAGTCTAATAGATTTACAAAATATTATGTAGTACAATATTGTTTCTATGACTAGCTTTCCAAATGAATTCCACATTGTTTACAAATGCAACATGTATGGAATGTGTAGGTATATTAATTATATTTAATTGTACAAAGAGCCAGTGCACGAAACGCCTTAAACGTCCTTCGCATGTCTCATATGTTTATCAATATTCTTACAAATGAAATTTACCTTCTCAACAAATAGTATGATTTTTACTATAACCAATATTGCCAAAATTACTCTTCTCTTATTTAACATGAATTTTATGATATTATAACTCAGTAGTTTTCAACCTGGTGGTCGCGAAAGATAGTTCGTGGGTCCTCAAAAATAAAGAACAGATTATTATTTATATCAAAATGTATACATTTAATCTAATTATTACAAATGTACAGTAACATATCGAATAATATAGTATGTAGTGTAATCTTATCTGATGACAGATTATTAACTATTATTGACTATAAGCTATTGTGGTTACCGATATTAATTTGATTGGCATTTAATATCTGGTTACTTTTAGAGTCATACCGAATACGTGTATCAATAATTTTATTCACAAATATAATATTAAACAATAAATTTAGTTAAAAAAACAGATTTAAGAGTAGCAGTTTCTAATATAAAACCTAATAAAAAAAAAAAAAAAAAAATATATTGTATTATTAATTATTCGTAAGGTTCGCATTAAAATAAAAGTAAAAATTAGTGTTCACGAATCGAAAACGGCTGAAACGGTTATTGCAAAAAAGCTATTATAGCTCAATAGTTAATAATAATAAAAAAAAGCAAATTCTAATACGATGTACCTATTACACATTTGTCTATAAACAAACTAAATAAAAAGTAAAAATATAAATTTTTAACTATTTAGCAAAACATGTTTCCACTTAAATGTATCACCATTAAATACTTTCTAAAAATGCTGAAATATTTTTTAAGTTTCGATGTAATTCTTTAATACTTTAATTTTTATAAATACATACTAGGTTTTATATACAATTATTTTCACAATTATGGTTTGTATTATTTGTTATATACAATATATTTGTATGATTCTGAGTAACGAAATAATACTACTTTTCATACATTTTTCTTTTCAATATTCATCACAATAGATCATAAGTAGGGTAGAGGACTTCCAGCTTTAAAAAAACACTAAATACGCGAGCACTTATGCATTTAAAACCTCTATAACATGCATTAAAAGTATGCTATTATATTATTTTTAAAGCGATTTATTTATAAAATATATAAATAATTTAAATATTGAGTAGTTAAAATTAATCAAATTAATCAAATCGCTGATCCTGGAAACGCATTATTAGAAAAAACGTACGTGTGTGAATAGTCAACAACTTATTTAATCAAAATTTAAAATTATTTTCAATTCGACATTATTTTAATCGTATATTAGATGAAATAAGAACGTCGGCAGAAAAGTATTAATAAAATGATAAATTATTTGAAATATACATCCAAAAGTATAAAATGAAAGTTTCGTATTCAACTATTTTTGTGATGGTGCAAAACAAATATAAAAATGCTAAAAATCTTCTGCCCTAGTCATAATTTAATAAGTTAAAATCTTTTTTCATTTTTTTTTTTTTTAATAACAATCTTATATATTTATAAATTTATGATTTAATAATAATTGATTTTCGAGTATTAAATCTTTAGTCAGCTTTTAAGTGCTCTTATTAAAGTTTATGTTATAAGATGAGTATTGACATAGATAAGCACATCAAAATTATTCGTAATAACTACTATTTCCCCGCTTCAATTATGTAAACTTTTAACACTTATGCATAACTAACCTAGTTTAATGTTTAAATATTTGATTTTTTTACGTTGACCTTTTTAAAAAAAATGTATATAGCCATTTAAAGATTTTAAACCTTAAAAACTATTTCGATAAAAAACAGCATAAATATAGTGTACAAGCGGTTGAATATATTTATATATTTTTCAAATACATAAACAAATCGATAGGAAAAAATATTTTTAATAAATTAAAAAGATCTCATAGATATTGACTTTTTGAAAGGCAATTTCTTTATATTCAATCTAAAGGCTAATTTAACCTTTTTTTTTTTTTTTCATCGAGCCAATTCTCGAAAAATTTTTACATTATGTACAAATACTATATATATTATAGTGTATAACAAATAAAGTTAATATGATTTCTAGTAAAAATCATAAGGTAATCACTAGCTTATATATATGTATTTGAAGTATTTTATTTGCTTGGTCTGTCAAAACACATAATATGTTTTGTACGAAACGAAGGAGCATTACCGTCAGCGCCGAAGGTGAAGCTTTTGCTGTTTAGTCTTCGCGTTACCAACATTAATTATTTAATAATTAAACACAATTATTTATTTATAAACTTAGAACAATAAATTCTCTTTTTCCATATTTTTTTTCTACATGTTTATGCATTTCAATGGTAGCTTTTAATTTACATTAATTAAACGGGGCATTACTATCCAGTTCCGTATAAGTAGTTCTGCAGTGCTTTCATTATCAATATCTCTCTTAGACGTTAACTTCATAAAAACTTTTTCGGCCCACTTACGGACCAATATCTTTTTTTTTTAATGGAACAATCTTGATGGAACTTTACAGTTTACGTTTTTTCATTAATTTTTTACCAATACTTCCATGATTGATGAACTAAAATTTTAAGAATTTCAAAATTAATATTTATAACTTTTAAATCGAAAAAGATCTGCATTTACGTGATACATTTCAGTTATAAAAAGATTATATGTTATATTCAATAATTACAGTGCACAAGTCAATCATTTTCGTTTCTTATTTCCACTTTACATTTAGAAATTGAATGATTAATGATCAACGATCATAGTATAATTACGTATAACGCTAAGACCTAAGGAAGACTCCAAATTATGTTCGATTGCTTTATTGATGAAATATAGGAAAACAGAACAGATATTTTATTATTTTTGTAAAAGTTTTAACCTATTATATGAAAAATATTTTTAAAAACTTGACCCATATCTTTTTTAAAATTTAGCCTGTTAAAGAAATAACGACAATTTAAGATTTCTTAAACGAAATACCTGTAATTTATTCCATGTTAGTCGATATTTTTAAAAAATGTATATCATATTCTCGAGTATATTCTTCTTTCAAATGTCATGATCTATGTTGGTTTAAACTTAAATCTTACAATAACGACACAATTTTGTTCTATGTACATATAGCGACGATCAAACATAATTTTACGTCATCTAAAGTACACACATTTAAGTAAAATTTAAACTTTTTTTTTTTTTTTAGATATCTGTTTTGATGTTAACAATAATGTCAAATGTGACTGATACTCAAAGCTATTTAAATGGTATTGTTAACGAATTTAAATTATATATATTGAACGCTATAGAAGAAGAAATAAAATACGGTAATTAATTAATTTATTTTAATACAGTAAAATCCGCTTATTAAGAACACTTTTGAACCAAGGTAAAATGTGTGTCCATTAACCGATTTTTCTAATAAGTGATTGGTTTTATTTATTATGAAAAATATGTATATTTTTATTAAAATATGCGTTTATCATTGTCTGTTGTTTTGCATTGAGTAATTTGATGATCATGGTTTCGTAAAAATAATGTTGCTCAAAGCCTTTTCATGCGTAAGGTGCAAGACTGCTTTCCAGAGGACATTTAGAACTTCTACAATTTCTTTACTTCATGGGTATACCTCGTTTGTTTCTTCTTCATAGTCAGTGATAGCATGTCAAATTGTTCAAGGATTCATAAACGCATTACAGATCTTTTCTTTTGTTTGAATCTCTACAACATCAAGGTGTGAACCCACATCGATCCAATTATCGTATACTTCTTACAAGAGTTCGACTGGTTTCGATCGTAAAGACACAAGATAAAATACATTTTAATTACAATACATTGGTTAACGCCAAATGGTACCGGTATTTTTTGGCTGCATCAGAATTTAGGTATGGGACCTAAATATCGGCATCCGAATTGGTTTCCGAGATTTTATGCATTCTATTTTTGTAAAATACCTTCGATAGTGGATTATGCCTATAGATTCTCCCGATAATACAGTTTATCTAATAATTTCTACAATCATAAATATATTTATATAAATAAAATAAGAAACACATTATAAGTAGATAATGACGATTTGAGTGGTATGGTTAAATATCTAGTTGTTACTTGTTAGTCGTTTCCTGTACGTTATATATATATATATATATATATATATGTGTGTGTGTGTTATATACTTTTTTTTTTAATATGAAATTCATGTACAGTGAAAAAAATAAGAAACTTGTGGTGTTGGATGGTTTTAAATTTGGATATCCAAAACAGTTAGCAGGTGACATTGAACGTTGGATATGTGTAAAAAGAAAATGTAAGTCATATTTAAAAATAAATCATTTAAATTCAACTGTCGATAAGAGTATAATACATAACCACAAAAAAGTCAGTGATAAAATACTTAATAGACAAATTTTAAGTAATAGTTCAAAAAAAAAAAGTTCAAGATGTATTATATGAACAGCCAGCAAAAATTATTCGTTGTGAAATAGCTAAAACTGATATTGAAACTATAGATTCAAATGATTTATGTAGAATTAGTAAAAATATTTATGCTAGTTAATGTAGTATTGTACCAACATTGCCAAAAACATTGAGTCAAATTCATGAAATATTAAATAATTATGATGTAAAAACTAATCGGGATGAAAACTTTTTAATTATTAATGATACAGAAACTAATATAATTGGATTTTCTTGTAATAGTAATTTGGAAGAATTACGTCAAATGAAAATTGTGTTTATTGATGGCACTTTTAAATGTTACCCTAAGTTTTTTTTATCAACTTTTTTCAATTCATGCGGTAAAAAATAACTATTATGCTCCTCTAGTTTTTTCCTGCTTCCAAATAAAACTAGTAATAGATATACAAATGCTTTTCATTTTATTCAAAATTATCTAAGCCCAGATAAAATATGTGTCGACTTTGAAAGAGCAATTCATGTAGCTACCTCTAAAGTATAGCTTTTAGCTCAGTTAAAAGGTTGTCGATTTCATTTGGACCAAGCTTAGTTTAGAAAAATACTAACACTAGGACTTTTCAAAGAATTTAAAACTAAGGATTCTGAAATAGGACGATGTTTAAAAATGTTTTTTGGTTTGGATAAAAACGACCCGTTATCACCCGAAGAAATTAATGATTGCTATACTGATGATTTAATGACAATAAAACCTATTAATGAAATAATGGACGAATTCTTTGATTATATATTACAAAATTATATTTAAGAAGATTGCACATTTCCGTCAACAATGTGGACCGAATTTAGGAGTAGTTTAGAACGAACGACTAATTATTGTGAATCATTCCACAGCAAGTTTAACAGAAATTTTTATTCCGCAAAACCAAACATCTTTCAGTTTATTGACGTTTTGAAAGAAATTCAAATTGAAGTTTATGTAAAACTTCGAAGTACCGAAAAAGTTCGGGACATGAAATCAATTCAAAAACAAGCATACATCAAAACTGAGATGGAAAAATGAAAAAAAAATGAAATAACCAGAATTCAATACTTAACTAATATTTGCTATACACTTTTACCGCAATAATAATAATTAAATAATAAAAAAAATAATAACATTTAAAATTATATAATTCAATAACATACATAATCAAAACATTAAAAAAATAATTTAACTTATTTTCGTGTTATAAACAAGCATACCTACATCAAAAAAAGCATAAACAAATTTAAAAAAAAATGAAATTTTTTAACCATACCTTCTAAAAGTAGACAGTTCTAAGTCTGTTTGAAGTGGGAAAGAAAATTGAAATTACTCCGTAAAAAAATGGGAACTAATTCAGATAATACCACCCGTAAAAATTCGGAAATCAATTCAGACGTTTCGGAACCAATTCGGATTTAGCGAATAATCGATGCGTTGTTTCAATAATCCGATTGATTTACATTGTTTTAATATACGGCCGATCCGTCCCTAGACATTTTGTTTCAATAACGCGATTGTATCAACTATCCGTGTTCCTAATGCGGCTTCTGCTGTACATCATAAATGAATTGTTTTTGTAAAGTTTTACATTTTTTCGTGGAATAAAAAAATCATAAATTAAAAATTAAATGCTATATAATAATTAAATATGATAATATATAATATAGATGATGAAATCGATTCGTGGCCGTTAATGAATAAACCATGGTATATATTAACAATACTTTTAATGTATTTAGTATTTGTATTGGACATTGGTCCAAAGTTCATGGCAAACCGTAAGCCAATGAACATTAAATCCATTATGCTCATCTACAATGCTACTCAAACAATATACAATGCATGGCTTGTATGCTGGGTACGTATGGTTATTTCTTTTGCAATTCATAAATTAATATTTTGTTGGAATTCAAATATTAATATTCAATTCATGTTAATTATTCAAACATTATGTATCACAAGAATGCAGCTGATATATCAAACATTTTAAATCATTCCCATTTTATTCTTATTGCGAAATTCAAATTTAATATATTTAATATATATATATGTTACAGTTAAAGTATTGAATTCCGTTATTTTATGGAATAACTAGGTAGTTCATGAATTACCTACAAATGTTAGTTAAAGTATGAAATCATACATAGAAATTATACTTTAACTTATTATTTCATAGAATATCTAGTTATTCCATACAATTTTATTTTGATATATGTTAAAGCATAAAATACATTAAAATTTAAAATACATTGTATCATTTTATTTATTTTAAATTGAATTAATTATTTATTTGTATATGCAAAGCTATTGTAGAGACAGACGAACCAACACTGATCTCGTGCGACTTTAAGACTATTACTAAACTTTAAACCTTACCAATTTTATTGACAATCTTAACAATAATATATGTATAATGATAATTGTATCTATACAATAAACGTACATGAACACTGCAATCATCGACAGCAAGAACGGCAGTTTTATCTAATTTATTGCTATTGTTACGTGCCACCGGCTCGATTTCAAGTAGTGCAATTGATGATGTATTTAAATTTAATTAATAAGATATGAGACTTTAACTTTTATACATTTATTTTAATATTCAAAGTGTTTAACAAATTTTAACATAGAGTGACGTGAAGTTGCTTGCAGTTCCGTGACTAGAACTCATCTGAATTGTGGTCATTTCGGTTTCACTTATATATTGCTCGATTGACGACATATGACTTGTTGTTTAGTATTTATTTAATATATAATATATTTATATAATATAGATTGATCTACGACTCTGTTCTAAATATAATAACCTGCTGTCATACACAATTCATAAAAAGTTGTGTTACGTACAATTTCTATTTATACATGGTTATATCATATATGGCAGCTCATAACACTATGATGAGCAGTAAAATAAAAATATTGTACATGCATGAATATATCAATTTGACACATTAACAAAATGATGCCAGGGAATTTATAAAATAACTATAATATTTTGTAATATTTTGTACTAAAGTATAAATTATATACATTACTTACATGTTTTAGTTATTTTATAAATTATCTAGTTATTTCATAAACTAACTGATTCAACAATACTTTTACTGTAAGATATATACGAATTTAGAAAGTTTCTATAAGAATTTTTAATTAAATTCTATCTTAAGTCAATCAAAAATGCTTTACCTATATTACTACAGGTGTATGTATAAACTATAATGATATTATAGTGAAACCTTAAATTACAGACTGTAGTTAAATACTAATGTGATTCATTTTTACATATTTTTTTGAAGGTAATTTATTTATGTTATGGACATATGAATTAATTAATTAACTTATTGCATTTTATATATTCAGTTTATTTTTTTGCCCGGAACATTCGACTATGTCTGGAATCATTCGTGTTACTCAGATCCAGGACCGTATGGTCGATATTTAATAAATCAGGTAAATCCCATTTACGATACATTAGCTTATTAAGATACACTCTCCATGAATATTTTCAATGAAAAAAAAGAACAACCTGAATGAAAAGTAAGTATGTATTTGAAGGTAGCAAATTCTGGGGTCAGTATAATGTGTGATTTACTTTGTAAATGTGACCTTTTTTACTTTGTTAAATGTAATTGTAATTGTGAAGTAACTACAAATTATAATGAATATTTGATGACATGGCTATTATTAACATTTAAAAATCATGCCCTATATATAATTAGCTTTGATGATCTAATTACTTAAGATACTTATTATATAAGCTAAGGATACATTTTTTATGTTTCATATAATCTTAACACACAACAGTTGTATAGAAAATACGTGATAGTATAAAAACATAGTTCTTCAATAAGAGTCCCAGTAACTTCTGTTATTATAATTTTTATTTTTCTTAAATAATTAGATATTCATTGACATAAAATACAATATAATTTTTATAAATTTAGTGACGTGGTTCAAAATCTGTTTGATCTTCCAATACGGTCCATACAATAAACAAATTTTAAAAATCCAAAAATGCTTGTTTATAGTGACCTTAACTATTAATTTTTTTATTAAAAGGGAATACCCAGTAGTAATTTTTAGATTGCTATTTTCTTTATTTTTTTTTAATTATTATTTTAAATTTTGAACCTGAATAAATGAATTCCTTTAAATAAGTATAAAATAAGTATACTATATTTACAATATTTATATTTAATAAAATATACTGTGGGAAAATGTGTTGTAAATAAATATAAAGTATTAATTACTCATTGTATACATTTATTCATTTTATGTTGGGCGTTGGTCAATGCATGAATATTTTGCCAACAATATATCAAATACATGGTGAAATTATTTTAAATAAAAAGAATCAATAGGTTGATCAATAAATTGAAAATTACAAAAAGAATCATAAAAATACAGAACATAACTATTTAATTATTTAACTAATCTATCTAACTATTTAAAATCATAAGAAGTTTTTCAATATTATGTATAATACTTACTGATCAATATTAAGTTACACATAAATAAAATATAATGTTTTGATTAAAATATATACTTGAATCGGTAACTCAGGGTTGCCAGCTATCAAATTTAAAATAATCGGCCTTAAATAAAATTAAAAATGTACAATATTTCATTAGTCTAAACATGTAATTTGACATATTGTATTATTACAACAATCATCGAATTTATTGTAATATTTATTGTTATAAATACCATTTACTCAAACAGGTTAAATATAAATTAATAACTGTCAATATTTAATCAACATAAACAATAAACGAATTATTGGAATACAAACTTTGCCATTACTATCCGTTTTTCTGAAATCTGAACTCAAAATATACATAGGAAGGTTTATTTCACAATTAACTAATAACAACTAATAACATTTAGAAATAACAAAAATAATATCATAAAACGTATAAATGTATAATCATTATTTTTTCATTATCAATTATTATTTATCAATAATTTATGCTATGTGCCTGAAAACTAGAGATAAGGAGACCAAAGTCTTATGGCAGCCTGTTATAAAAGTGGTCCGAAAAAAAGCACTCGGTTATTTTTCCACCAGGAGCGCATCGATAGATAGGAGGGATACTTTATTCCGGGGTGGTCCAACCATTTTTAGTTGACGGTCCAATTTACACTTTCATAAAAACACTATGGGTTAAAAAAAAGAAAAAATTGATATTATTATGGCAGATGGTAAATTGCGGCAAAATCAACCTTTTTCTATAGTCGATATGTAAGCTGCGGTAAGAAACAATTTAACATTATACAATCTGCGAAAATTTATTTTATATGCCTACGATATTGTGTACTATATAGTATGTAATATGTACCTATGTACAATGTACATAGTATGTATGTACATTGTACATATATCGTTTAATTGATTATGTTATGTTGCGTCTCGTGTACTAAATAGTAAGGTAATGCAAATGTATTTTTAAGTTTTAATGAAACATACTAAATATCAGCTCCTTTACTTTTACTTACCTGGTTAGTACCTAGTTACTAATATTAGATGTCAGTAGAAGTAGATAAAAGTTTAATATTTAGTTCAACATGATGAAATTTACAACAATGTTTTACCAAAATGACAAACAATTAATACCAAATAATTAATAGTGTCAAAAAATTTTAAATTCAAATTTTAATGTGCATTCAAAATAAGTGGCAATATAATATGTGAACACGCAAGACGCAACATAACATAATTAATTGAACGATATACGTACATAAGTACACACATAGTATAAAACATTAAAAATACGATAATATGACGATATTTTTATAATATTATTGTGACTTTTTTTTTTTTAATATAAGTCATCTATAAATGAGAGTCAAAAAAAAAAGGCTTCGAGGGCCACTTTACTTTATTTCATGAAGACTAGAAATATCTATATATATATATATTATAAAAATAAAGTTACATCATTAAACAAAATATAAATATTATTTATAAGTACGATTAATCAAATATTTCATATACATTATACACATAATATAAATCAGAGTATAAATTATATTTATAAATATACATTATATACTATTGTTATAGATTGATGATAATGATAAGTTTATATTTAATCTTCAATACCTACTTGATTTTGTATTATACTACTGTGATATTCTTGTATTATTTTTCTTAAGCAATAAAAATACTTTATTAAATATGGTTAAGTTTTATTATGTAACAGGGAGTAGTACACCTCTCTAAAAAATTTTCTTCTAAAAGTATTAAAGAAAATAAAACAAGTAGGTTAAGAAACCAATTTCATTTAAAATGACAAAAAAAAAATGATTAACCGAAGGTTCAAAGTTATCAAGCAAACGTACTTTAAAACGTAACGTTTGAATTGTATTTTCATTAAATAAAATAATAATTAAAATAGATTTTAACAACGTATAACATAAAAAAAAAAAAAATTGGATTATTATTTTGAAATTACTTAATAAAACTTATTCAAACCATGTTATTCATGGATTATGGTGTCCTCCTTATCGAATGACCTACTAATGGTGGCAGAAAAATCGTGCGCTTATTGTTGGACTATTTTTGGGTACGGAATTTGGTCTCCTTATCTCTACGGCCTTCACGGCCATTCAGGGGCGTATTTTAGGTGGGGGGCCAATGGCCCTACTTTGAATCCGTATTTAAGGAATCGATCATTTGTGAGATACATACTTCAATTTTTTTTTAATGTGGATAATTTTATAACGATACTTAGTATCCATACTTAGTGAAAAATCAAATAAAACATAACTAACGTAACTTTTAAAACACAGGCAGGTGTTAAAAAAGAACTACACCAAAGTCGATTCTAAGTGTATCCGGCATTACATTAGAAAAAACCAAAAATATTAAGGATTCATCTGATTTAAATATTAACAAAAATTGTACTTGTATATTTTGAGCCTGAATTAAAGGAAAAATTTGAGTCGTCATCCCCCCAAGAGGTATTTCTAAATACGCCTCTGCGGCCATGAGTGTTTGGCGTCAGCTTCTATTAGTTGGTAGTTGCTCGAAACTGAACAGTCGTACAGTGCTACTATATGAAAATGAAAAATGTATTCCACTAACGATTTGATTGAGTATAAAAACTAATAGGATATAATAATAAATCATTGAAATTGTTTATTTATTTATGAAAAACTAAATGATGTTACGCAAAACCGGCAGTGGTATTAAACAACGGTTAGGCCGGCCAAAAATCAGTTGGTTGGTAACCCTGCTCTTATTGGATTTAAAATGGCATGGATTTTAACCAGTTAATTCAAGTTTCTTATGGTCGATTGAAAGTTGAATAAAATGCCTATCATGAAATGCAGTCATAAAAAAAAAATTTAAATCATAGTACTAATCGTAGTAATACTATACATGTAGCACGTTTAATAACGGTTAATGAGTAAACAAAGTCGAATGAAATAAAATGTCTAGTAAGTAATATGAAAGTAAGTGAATCACGTAGACTCGGTGCTTTCTATTGTACCATATTATGAAACAAGGCCACGAGAATAAAAAAATTCTTTATCAACCGCATTTATCAGGTTTAAAAATGTACCATACAATAAATGGATCAAATACTATTACCGTAGGAATAAATCACCCTAGTCTGCTATAAAAATTTACAAGATAATTTATTCTAACGAGTAAAAGTAAAAACAAAAAATCGATTTTACAAAAAAGGAAAAAAATGTTATTGTAAAGACTTATTTAATATTTATAACTAATTATGACAAAATGCTTCCAAAACACGTTTGCTGATAGATAAATGTGTTATAGTTAATTGTTAATATAAATCAATGTGTGTGTATGTATATTATAAAATTGTGTTGATTAAATACAGTTATGACTAGTATTTAAAGCAATAAAAAATGTACGTTAAAACGTTTGTAAATTATTCAATAAAATAATATTGCAAAAATATTGATGTTTTAAATAAATAATTCTTCACACGAAAAAACAATAATTTATCATTATTATTTTTTTTTTTAAACTGACAAATTTATTAACTTTTCAATCCATTGTAATTTTTTACAGAAGTACCGGATATGTGTAAATATTTCGACACGTGTGCTTAAACTGCTATCACATTTTTAGTTTTAAATTTTCATCAATAAATTTCAATAACAAGACTCATACTTGTAGTTTTATCGATTAATTTTAATTTTGAACGGGAACGCGTTGCTTTCCCGAAAGATGAGTAATAGGATGTCTTACTAAAAGTTGAAATCACATATTTCTAATCGTCTAATCAAAATAACAGTATATTTATCATACATATGATGTTGGTCAGTCACCAAGGCTTGCATATCAATTATCTGCCTATCTGACGCACTAAGATTATATCATTTTGAAATCAGTTACGATGGTAATGATATCATATTAAAATTCAAGAAATATTATTTGAAACCTAGTCCATTTCTCCAATGAAATCAATAAATATGATAGTCTTGTATACGAGATATTATTACCTAGAGTATTATTATTATTTACAAGAGTATCGCAAATCAGAATTTATTAGATAGCTATCATAAAATGGTGCAATTATTAATGTGATTGTTTTACGTAGCCTAGTGTAAGTTACATACGCGTTCGTGAACAAGTTGGAATTGAATTATTATTTTTTAAATATCTCAGCGACTAAGTAATTGTTGAAATATATTCAAAACATAACGGAATTGCAAGTTTTTATTTTAATTCCTAACACTTTTCGTGTTGTAAATACGTGCTGTAAATACGTTCAAAGTAATAAGACGGCATTAATTTTATCACGCATTCCAGTTGTGAGTTATATACCTATACCTTACTTATACTTGTCGGGTAAAAAAAATGATCACTAAAACTGCTTTACCCATCACAGTAAAATATTCACATAATCTCGTTAAGTACATTCAAAGCAATTTTAACTTTTACAAGACTATTTTGGCATTCAAAACTTACTGTCAGCGGATAATTTAAAAGCACTAATTTTAATAAAACTATGTACACACGTTTGAAAAAATAATCAATTTTATATTAATTTAATAGAACATTATTTTTTTTTAACTTACTACTATCGTACAAAATGTTCAACACATTTTCCGCATTTTATCCCTTTTTACTCCACTACCTGTTTGTTTTATTAAATCCGGCTATGGATATAACTATATAGATATTAAATCACTATTATCACTTTCTCCGGACATATTTCATATTTTAGATAAAAAAAATTAGCTTATAAAACAACAGAATATTTCATTGAGAAATATGCATTTCACATTATCATCCAGTTTTAAATATAAAGAAAAAAGAAAGTGAAACTAATTTATAATTATTGTTTTTAATATTAAAATTGTCAAGTATCGTCTAGGCGGAATTTAAGACGTTCAGTGACGAACGGAAAACTCCACAACACTATCCGTGTGTTGAGGTCACTGAACCACTCTATTGAAAAACAAAATACTCGTTTTACGATATGTGTATATTTTCGTTCATTTTATATATAGTGCGTATAATATGACGTGTTGTAATAATAATTTAGTTTTCGATTTAAAGCGTATCGTTATTACGTTATTTTTTTTTTCTGTCTGATTCTTATACTTTATTATATCTGAGCAAACTTAATAAGTAGTAGAAACTAATAATTACAAACGAAGTTCACCAAAAAGAAAATAAAGCATATAAGGAATAAAAAAAAATATATCACAAATTTATCAAATACTACACTTCCGAGCTAACACAAACAATGTGAAACTGATATCCACAAACTTCTCATAGTATGCATTTTGTTTATCACAAGTTTCAGACGTCGTTAGGTCGCATACATCACTGTACACAAGTTTTGGAATACGTGATACACTTGTCTGTGGTCTTATATATTGTAACACCAATTGTTGTTTTGTAATATAGACTTTACAAAAATTGTTGTTCTTTTTACTTAGTTTCATTCCCATGCTAATTCAAGCGAATATCGTCCATCTCCATTCAAAGTTCCGAACTCAATATTTCGACTCAGTATATTTTATTAACTCAGTTTAGTTTTCAATGTATACTCATCATCAGGTCAATTGAATTTAGCTATAAAAAAAATTAACAAAATATACATTAATTTAAAAAAAATTTCTTTTATTGTCCTTGCATAGTTACTATTGAGTAACTCAATACATCTTATATTTGGCTGTATAGTAATATTTTGCACCAATTAAGTAATATTGTTACGTGGAAGGACTTTATTTTAAAATTATCGATTATTTTTGGCGTTATTATAACTATTGAAATAAAGATTTTAAATTATCAAAAATATTGCCACTTTTAAATAGTATGTCATCGTTTTACGCAAACTGTTTAAAAAACATACTATAAATATAAATAACCTGTTTCAGCTTTATAAAGCCATGTGGTATTATTTCATATCAAAGATAGCAGATTTTTCAGACACCGTAAGTATACTTACAACCTGCATTATTAATTACATTTTATAACGTCAAATATAGTCAAAATTATAATAACATAAATAATACACTAGTATAACAGTATAATAATATAACGTATCTTGATATAAATATTTACATGTGGAAGTGTACGTGGTAGAGGCGAGCGCATGCGATTGATTACAAAGCACAACAATTCTGCTATAGTGCGAAACCAGTTTTCGAGTCTTGCAGAATGGTGTATTAATTATACATTGTTGCTAAAAACCAGATTCCAGTATTATGCGTACGGATTACGTATAATATTATATTATAAAACCTATTACAGGGTAATATCATGTTAGAACGTTGTGTGTTTTTCAAATGTATTTTAGCAAGTACTACTCGAATGGAATCAATTGAAACGTTGTTAGCTGTACCAGCACTATGTTTACACCGTTCACGCTTTATTTTACCCTACGAAAATTCAATTTGTACACGGTGAACGCGTGCTCATATGAACTGTCAATAAATTACAATACGACATTGCATTATTTCATGATTTTTTCGGTTAGCGATATCGTTGAATAACAATAATAATAATCATATGTACGATAAAAAAATCATTTTAACACTTCGTACATAATTGCCGTTCGAGACTTGTTGTTAACAGTGTTAAAATAACGCATATCGAATAAACGTGAAATCGTCTTGCATACCTGTGTTTAATTAGAATCGATATTGGATGCAATAGCGTGTACTTGTGCCTCCATACATCTCGACCGCAGGGTTTATATGTATCCTGCTTTATTTAACGTCATGTTAAAACAATAATTGTTAAAATACGTGCATCTGAAAGGCAAAAACTGTGATAATGCATTTTTATCAAAACTCTATACCATTTCTGAAACTACACAAAATAATATCATCATCAGCACTGTAATTACACGAGAATCTGTTTGAATCTGTTATAAGATAAAATAGGAAAACAATAATGATTTAAATGGCGGTGATAAATTATTAAAATACACACAAACCTCGACGGTTTTCCAAAATAATCGACTCATAAGAAGTTAAAAGACACAACAACACATTAAAGATACGTAAAATATAAGATTTTTCAAGTTATAATATGTTTAATTTGTTTTTTCCACGTTGTAATCATGCAATTCAATCTTGATTAAAAATATTGATAGATTAAAAAAACAAGGCCTAGAAAAAGATAATAGTAATAATAACTATAAAAACCACACAACCTTTTTTACGTATACATAGAAAAGGTAATATTTTCCTCGCGTGCAGTGCCGTATTTATATATTTTACGCCCCGGCGCAAAAAAAAAAATTGGCGCTTCTCTAAGGGACCTACCGACGGAAAAAATAGGAGATAGATCCTCATGAACCTTTTAGATATTCTAAAATCAATGCTATTTTTGTGTAGTAGGCACGTCACCGCATGCCGCACGCGATAACATAATACGCCATATTATTATAAATAACTTTTGTTTATTGACATAATCACTACAAATTTGGGAACTAATATTAGGTATATTAATAATATTCTGGATCGCTGATAGCTATAAATACATGAATAATATATAATAAACAAAAATAATAATTATTTCTAAATAATTTTAAAAGTTCAATGATTCACAAGTGAGCAAATTTCCGACCACAAAATTTTGGCACCCCAAAAAACTGGCGCCCGAGGGAGTTATAGGCAGTGCCTCCCTCTCTAAATGTGGCTCTGCCCACGTATATTATCTTGTTTATAAAATTGGTTTTGAGTTTAAAATAGATTTTATTTTTCAAGCATTTGTCGAATATTATACATTAATATAAAAACATAAAATTAGTTAAGAATGTATGCTCATAATACTCGTATGTTTTTTCACAGATATTTTTCGTCTTGAGAAAAAAACAATCTCAAGTTACATTCTTACACGTTTACCACCATGTAAATATGGCATTTTCTTCTTGGTTTCATTTAAGATTTATTAAAAGTAAGTGTAATACAAAGTATTAATTTCAAATTAAAATATTTTATAATTGAAAACATAATACGAGTATTTCGTTATTATCATTCAAATTGTTGTACAAATATTAAACGTCTCGACAAGTAGTGATTTAATAATTTAACTTGTAAAAGATTATAATTAACTATCAAAATAATTGAAAAATATCAAAAGGGCAAAAATCCGAATACAAGAGTGTATTGATGCAAACTATTAAATCAATACATTTTCTATTGAATTTTAAATTTTAATACACTCATATTATCATTTGTTCCTTTAAATTAAATTAAATATTTGTAATTTTCGGCAATAAGAGTTATACTTTGTTTGTGTAATTTTATTTATGAACTTATACGACATGAATAAAATCTAATAATAATGTAACTAATGATTTGATGCAATTAAAAATATTATTTTATTAAATACATCATTTTATAAAGGTGAACAGATAGCAGTTGGTGGAATCATCAATACAATAGTGCACACAATTATGTACAGTTATTATTTTTTGTCAGCGCTCGGGCCTCAAGTCAAAAAATATCTTTTTTGGAAAAAATACTTGACCGGACTTCAAATAGTAAGTTCTACAATCTTTATAAATTAAACTCGTTCCATAATGAGTATTTAGTTTCTGTATATATGTAAAACATTTTTCAGTTTCAGTTTGTGATGATCATATTCTACGTGTTCGGGCTTTTTATATTCGATTGCAAATTTCCAAAACTGTTTATGATGTATGTTATCATTGACCTAATAGTGTTTTTACATTTGTTTATGATATTTTATAAAAAAACTTATGTAAAAAAAATCAAAACGTAATAGAAAAACAATAAAAGAATATGTAAATATTGGTAGTACACTGTTGCGTACGTTTGTCTATTTTCGCAATGCGAGATTGCGTTGATATGGTGTTGCTATGTGACGCTAAAAATTAGTACCCGTTTGAAACCAGTGCAACGTCGGCAGTGAATGGAATGCATTACAATGGTGGAATTACAAAATTAACAATTTAATAAGTTATAACTATTAATTTCTGTAATAAATAGTTATAAATGAAAAATAAAATATTTGTATTCTTATTGTATTATTAAATTGTATTTGAAACAACTCGAAATACCTATATCATAATAAAATAATATTTAAAATTTACATTCAAAAACATAGTTCAAATATTACAACTCGCCTGTAACTATTATAATTTTAAGTGGTAGGGGGAGTAAATCATACGCATTCGTGATAGGGAAAAAGTTAAGTACACGATCATAATCTACCCATTAAAATTAAAAATGTAAAAATGTCAGTAGATATTAAAAATCAAAGTGTGTATATTTATATTTATAAATATTTTAGTGAAACATACGAGTAATATAGAACATCGGTTCTTAACCTTTGTGTAGTGGCGACCCAAGATATTTACCAAATTTTTCCTGCGACCTTTTTATAAATAATATTCAATGGAAGAATAAAAAATAACTATTTGGTACTCTTAATTGAATAACATTTTTTACTCATATTACATGTATTCATAACAAGTCATGATATTAATTACAGTATATTTAAAAATAAACATTTCTTTTAATAATATTGTATTGTTTTTTAAATAATTTTTAATTGAATGACTTCCTTGGTCTTGATGTTGCTTTACCAATGAATCAATTTAGAGTTAGTAAGTGAAATACGCATCGTGGGTTCGACATCAAGCTTGTTTCTTGATTTGGTTTTGATTTTAGTTAATATTTTTATTACAACATGTAAACATATTAGTTTATGGCCTTTGCATACTCAAATTTAACTCATTTAATAACGAAAAAATATCTGATAGATACGCAACTTTTGTCAACCAAATTATATCTTGAAAATGGATGGAAAACAGTGAATTTTTTTCTCATAAAAATACTTCTATTTCAGTTCTTAATTCAAAAAATCTCGTTGAAATTTTTCTCCGTGATAACCAACGTACATGAGGTTTCATTTATTATTTATAAGACTTAAAAATAAAAATATTATAATAACGTTTTAAATTTTTATCTGACCCATTTAAAATTATTGGCGATCCGAAATTGTGTCGCGACCCTATGGTTAAGAACCGCTGATATAGAACATTGTGACTTTTTTCTTAATGCACAACTATTAGATTTATATTATAATTTAAAAAACATGGTCTTACAAAGACATAATTCATAATTAAATTCTAATTTTTTATAAGTATATTTTTTTATATGATAGTTTATGTTTATATATTACAAAACTTAGGAAAAATTTAAGTAAGGAAGAAGGGTTGAGACTCTTTAAAATTTGCCAACTGGTAGTAATGGTCGACATTTTTACAATTCTCCATACCTCTAATAATTAGTCAGCAGGTATCACACTATATATATATATAGTAATATAATTTTTATTATTATATTATTTTGACGTTAATCAGCTATTTACATTTACATTTAAGAAATGCTCCTATACTTATGTATACTTATGTATCTATATTATCACAATTATTAATATTGGTTATTGTGTATTTTTTAACCAATTTTCTTACTCTGCAATCTAATATATATCTCAAATTTAATTATGAATATGTAATGATTATTAATACAGTATAGTACTCAGTCGACAGATTTTTTTATTGAAAGTCGGTAATATTTTCATCAAAATCACACTGTAAAAATAAACTTTCAAACCGCTCCTACAAATATTTACATAAAATATTAAAAAAAAAAATTAAAACATTAAAAAAAACACACACAAATATGATTTTAATACCTTACAATTATTAAGCACGTATGTAACTTTCAAGATGATAATTCATAAAAATAATAAAAACAGATTTGAATTGTAAAATATAATTTTATATAATGTTGTAATTTTACATGCGAAAACATAATATAATATGTTAAAAACTAAGAATAAATACATGTTAAATGATCCTAAATTTGTATTGTAAAATATTTATAAACAGTGTACAGAGTGTTCCATGAAAATATGAACAATTTTGTATAGGTTTGTACTAACTATAAGTGTGGTAATATTTTAGATATTCTCGTATGATATATTTTATATTATAAAACAATACAGATAAAATATAACTTAAACAAATTTTTATCAAAAAGAATCTAATAAATAAAAACCCTGTACAAGTTCAAGGATAATATGTATGAAAAACCAAGAGATGTTTACTAAAGTAATCTTATAAAGAACTCCCTAATTATGCATTGTAGTTGTTCACCTCGAACACAATGATCATCGGTTGGGAATGGTATTTGCTATAAAGCTAGCTAGCCATCATTTATAAATGTGATCGGGTGGTGTTCAGTCCGTAAATCGTCTACAGTACGAACAAATTTAACGTATCTTTATAAATAAAAATAAATAAATAAAAAAAAACGTGCCAACAAAATACTTTGTTTTTGTTCAGTTTTATTAATATCAAATACTTAAAGAAGTGGAAAAAAAATCGAATATATAGGGGATGGGATTTTTTATGTCGTGAAAAATTTAGCAAATTATTTAAAATCTGTAAACGCCAATATTACTCATATTGTGATTGACTTGTATATTAACCAATCAGGAATCATTGAAAGGTAAGAATTTAATTTTAATATCGTTATAATAAAAAGTGATACTAAATACAGAAACAGGGTACATCATTAGAATACATATTTTAAAATGGTCATATTTGAAAAACCATTTTCAAAATTCAATAGAAATTATATTTTCAAAAGAAAATTGTTGATCAGAACTTTAGAAATACTTTAAATGTATTTAAATATACTATTTTGGTTTGGAAAAACGTTTACTCATAATTTACACAAAATTATAATTATATTTGACGAAATCTATAGTTAAGATAATCGTAAAATTTAAAATTATACAAAACACTATAAATCACATGATACAATTTTTTTTTCATTCAACCTTATTAGAATATTATCAAATTAAACTCATTTGTGATTTTAAAATATTACAAATTTAGTTACCCAACATCATATAATGCATCATTAAAAATGAATTGTTATTATTTAGCATAAATTATTAAATTATTAATGATGTTTACAACTTTCTACAAATGAATAAACAGTGTTATTTCAAAATTACAATATTATTAGTCAATATTTTTCAATTAGCCTAGAAATTTTCAAATTGTTCTAAATATGAAACCATAGTATGTACTAAATTTTTCTGCTTTAAAAAAATTGGTGATAGTGGTATCGAGTTTCTGACGTGTATATTATTTGACATAAATCTGAAAATAACCAAAAATTATAATATTAATTAACTGTTATATCGCAAGTTACATACATTTTTCGTTATTGTTGTTTTCTAATTTAAAAACAATATTTCTTATGCCATCTATGATTTTATTTATTGTTTTTCAATTAGTTGATGATTCTTTGTGGCATTTAATAAAATAAATTGTATGCATTAACACAATAAATAAAAATACATTAAAATGATTCTATTCAATTTCAGATTAAAATATAATATGAAATATATGATTTAAAATCATAAATTTATCATTGTAAGTATATTTTCATAAATAAAAGTAATTCTTAACAACTTTTAATAAAATAATTAAGAAAATGTAATAGTGAATTTATATTGGATCGAAGAATTAGAATTTGTTTGTGTGTCGTTGTAAATATATGTGTTGATTTGATTTTTATTTGCTTTTCTATTAAGACACAACATTAGAATTTATCACATTAAATATTCTTGAAAATTAATGTAATTTAGGACATAAGTTACATTTTTAAAACTTATAAAAATGTTAAATTTTTAAAATTTATTTATTTTTAATAATCAATGAATTATCATTTGAACTAGTTTTACATTAATTTTTCCTACAAAAGACATGAAAATATTAATTTATATAAATACTTTAGTTATAGTATAAGATACTTAATATAATTTACAAATATTTTTTCTTTTTTTTTAATATTGCTTTCGCTAAATAAATCTAGTGAAAAAAAAATGAAAAATGAACTTTTTTAAATATACCATCTGTTTTCAATATTTGTGTTTAAAAGTAACTGTATGGAACTTCTGAACAGACTCACTATCTTGCGTTAGAAAAAATAATATTGTAAAACCAAACAGTTTTTTCATTTTATGCGTTCTTAAAAATAATAATCTTTCCAAGTCGTACAAAAATATTCATTAATTTCTTTATTTTGACGATTGTTCGTGAAAAAATTACTATGTTTAGAAACCGTGATAAAAATTGTGTTTGAACCTAATTCAATTCAATTGCATACCCTTTAATAATATTTAAAAGTATTTTACAGCTATATTTTATATTTCATTTATTTATAAATATAACGAGATACTACTGCTGAACAAAGCTCTAAACAATAAAATATTTTCGGTTTTCAGTAGATTTATTTTATTCGACCAATATGGCCTTAATCAAATAACTAATTTTTTATTTCTATAGATACTCAAATTAACATAGGTGGTAATAATTCAAATGCTTATGTCCAATATAGTTCAACTATTTCCAATGTTATTTTATAATGATTTTAACTTAGGAAATCGTTAAATTATACTTCCTAGAGATGTTTTATCTCACCGATAAATATCAAAGTGTGATCATTATCTACCATAACAATACTATTTATAAGTGAATACATATTAATTAAGCTAATACACAATACACAAGTTACACGATATAACTCATATAATTACGCATATAATCTTAGACTGATTTTCAACTGATTAATTTTTTATTATTGTAGTAAAATACATATATATGTGTATATATATATATATATATATATATATATATATATTTAGACCACTAAACAATAGTAAACCATATAACGTCCTAAATACATATTTTAAGGTTTAGTGTGAAAAAAAATAACCAAGCCAAGTTTTTATACATACATATAAGTATGTACTAACCTAACCTAACCATTTTTTTTGTAATAGTGTAATATTCTTTTATTTTTAGATGATCACGTTTTTCCCATTATTGTATCATTTGAAAATTATCATCCTAATAACAACGAATATTCTTGAATGACAACATAATATATATATATATAAATATGATTAGTAACATTTAATTTATTACATTTATATAATTCGTAATGCTCGTATGGTTTTATGTAGAAAATCATCCTATCTATGGTGGTTATTAAAATTTAAAAACAATATTATTAATCAAACATTTTCACTTTAACCTACATTTTTAAAACTGTGTGAAAATCAATTTTAAACTACATTCATTGTAATAAATGTCAAACTAATAATACGTTTTTTCGATATCACTGATGTAGGCTTCACAAACTAAAAATGTTTAAACAACAACATACTAATAATTAAATAACTTATTCACAACAATTCATATCACTAATTCAAAATTCATAGCTGATGCTGGTACCAGAAAATTAAGAATTAATTTTGGCAGTTTTATTTAGGTAATGAATTCCAAATTGTATTGTTAATGCCTAATAGGCATTGCCTAGTGTTCAAAAATATTGATTCTGTAGTACCAGTGTCAGTGACCTATAGTTTTCACATGAAAACCATGATATTATAATGTAAGACTTTTATTGATATGGAAAATATAAATTATTTTTTAGTGACACTATTTCAATAATATCGGTATCATTCGTACGCTTTGTACCGAATTCAATATCTGGTTAAATATGTATAAAAATGGAAAGCTTATATACTTATATAATCAAATATTATAAAACACTTATAATAAAAAGAAATTTTCTTAAATATAATAATATTGGCCATAATTGGTGAAAAATATCGGTATACATTTATCGATGTTATTTTGTGTTATTATGTTTATTTTCGTACTTTGTAGTGCAGGGTCGTAAATGGCCATATCTTACATTCACTTTTAGCATTTGTTATCAAATAGTCAATGTTTCATAAAAAAAAATAAGAAAATTAAACGTCCTCATAAGCCTGTGATAACATCGTAAATATTTTTTAAAAGATATCGATTTTTTATTAACTGATCAAATAAAATCTTAGCTAATAACTATATAAAAAACACTCGATCATTTTAAATT
Organism: Sipha flava; assembly: GCF_003268045.1. Classification (NCBI taxonomy): domain Eukaryota; kingdom Metazoa; phylum Arthropoda; class Insecta; order Hemiptera; family Aphididae; genus Sipha; species Sipha flava. Next base: position 155,287 of record NW_020273085.1, read on the forward strand.
TATAAATAATCTTTTTTATTCGGCTTGGAATGCATTTTAACCGGTCAGTTGTTATTAATTTTTGAACTCTCAACTATTTAAACGAGTTATTTCAAAGAAATTATTGTTTTATTTACATTAAAGTAACAAAAGTAAGAACAATATCTGTTAATTTACTTTCTAAAATAGTGCTTCTCAACGGAGGCGATGAAGGCGTACCGAAGGGCGGTGAGCTCGTTTTGGGCGATAAGAGGGAGGTGAATTTTTTTTCTGTTCAAAACAACGCAACAAGATTTATCTGTAATTGTTTCCCATTTATCGATTTCTAAAATAAATTCGTGATCATGAGATATAAACTACATATACCAGAGGCAGTGTGTTATTATCTAATAACGAAAAAAAATAAACTGACGTCAAGAAACAACATAATTTCCAAACTTATAGGCTCGAATAGGAGCAACAATGCTAAGGTCTTACGAATATCTGCAATAGCGTTAGTGTGGTCGAATATTGAGCCCCTGTTTGGGAAAGAGACGTAAATTGCCACAAAGTTGACACGCAATTTAATCATACTATGCGAATCATCTTAAGTATAGTTAGATCCACTTAAGTACAATAGTTTCCGACACTTGCTGATATAGCTCCATCAGACTTAAGTAAATTGCAACTCACAGAATAAATAATTTAAAAAAATAATAAAACATCCTGAGCTTAGTAGTCTTTACATGACGACTTCGCAGTGTACCCTCCCAAAAAAATTAAATCAAGAAACCCTATATGGGAACTGAAAAACCAACAAATGTCACAACGGTGGAAATCTGGAAAAAACGATCGAAAAATTCTGGTGTACGGAACGTTTCACTCAGTATCGCTTAAATTAATTGGGCCTCCGGCAAAAAATTAACAATGGACCTCTAAACAACTTAATATTGGAGAAAATTCAATAAATACCTACTAAAAATTTTTTTCTTGTTACGCTCAAACTCTACTGCAAATTTTAATTCATTTTTGTTTTTATATTTATCAAAGCTGATATTATTGAATTATTATTATGTTCATGTATTTGTCTGTTAACAACACATCTCAATTTTTCAAAGTACATTGATTCTAATCAAGAGAACAAAAATGTAAAAATTATAGTGGTTATACCTAGTTATATTAAATCAAGTCAACAATATTTCAAGATTAAGATAAGAATAACCTAATTTTAATTTAATTCAGGAAAATAATTACTATGATTTTTCATGTTAGCTTGGTTGCTTTGAGTACAGAGGTGGATTTAGGAAAGGTTCAGGAGTTAAACTGCCCCATAATTAATATTTGTTGACAAAATTAACCTCTTGAAGACTTCTTATATATTTTAAGTGTGCCAACTATAAATTGAAGTTAAAACTAAACTGGCAAATTCTCCAATTTTCAGCCATTCTCTTTAAATGAAGCCACTAGTTTAATTGTATACTAAAATAAAACATCTCTATGCTGACATATACACAATGTAAGATAACATAAAATAAGATGAATTTTTACAGTAATAATTATGAAAAAACTTAGAAAACAAATACGAGTATTATATGATCATATTGCTTTTTTGTTACAAGGAATACATTTATAATTCATTTACAACTCTAATAAGTTGTTTCTTGAAATAACTAAACCACAGATCTCTAACTGTGATTCCGCCCCTGGTTGGGTCCCTATTTTAAGAATATGGTAAATCTCAGGGCCTCCGGCGATTGCCGGGTGTCAGACCGATGCTGGTTTTACTGATAGATAACCCAGAACCAAGTCCCGAGTTTCGAGTTTCCGAGACCACTATGGACAACATTAAATAGAGCAAGAACGGAACAAGGAAAATTTAGTTACTTAATGCACAAAGGGGGAAAGTTAGAATCCAATCTGTGAATACGGAATGCATCAAACGATACGCCATATCGTCGATAAATGCCAACAAACATATTTTATTGGAGGTCTGGAGAAACTGCATGAAGCAGAGGAGAAAAGTGTGAAATGTATGGAGGATCTGGATTTAAGACTGTAAGCTAGTACTTTATAAGTTACCAAGTCTACCCGTCTAGTCATACATAAACTTCTAGCTATATACCTATAGTCATAGTCTTATTTTGTGTGTTTTTATTTATTTTATTTAACTTATAGCTTATTAATATCTTTATCATCTTTATTGTAACTGTGCCTTATTTTTGTGATCCAATAATGTCATATGCAAAATAAAAATAAGTGATGATCTGTATTTTTATCAATTCATGAAGACATATGTTTGATAAATGTATGTAAAATTTAATTTATTTTTTGCAAGAGATGTATTTTGAAAAGTCCATTTGAGAACATATAATTCCGCACTATGTTCATCATTATTGTCCAGAAAAATTCATCATCTACTCATTTCATTAACACAATGTGTCGATAGGTCATATCGATTTTATCGATAATTTTATTTTGATTCATCAAAAATGTTATCTTATAAAAGTTATCTATATTATATTTTATGATATTTGCAACCAATCAAACACAGATCAAGTAAAATGTCGATTATTCGCATTAATTAATTCATGAAATAACGAAATGCAAATGAATGTTAAAAATGAATAATCAAACAATGATTACAAATTTTACTGGAAATAAAATCTTTTGAAACGATTCTATTTTCTTTTTTTTCTTTTTTAATATAAACTGTTTTATTTTCATTGATCTTCAAAAATCAATGAACTTTATAGAAAAAATTAGTTTTATTGAAACTTTTAATACGTAAATATCGTTAAAAATAATGTTTAAAAATATATTTTAAACGCTATAGATATTTATTATTATTATTATTATTATTATTATTATTATTATTATTATTTATCTTATAAATATTATTAGAGTTCACTGATTTAATTGCATTATTATTACAAGCAAGCGTATGAACAAAATAATATTATTTGATACAAAATATTAAAATTAAAACAAAATTCTATATCTAATACAGACGATATTAATAAACCAAATAATTTTTCTTTCAGATGTAGTCGATATTATATTTAATTTATAATAACAATTGATACGATTACATTTACATATTGGTACAACACTTTACTAAAATATCATATGAATACGTCATGATTCTCAGATTGCATCATTTTTGAATATGTTAAAAATATTATTAATTGGGATGGATTAAAATACCTAAATATCGTTATAATAAAATGATTTTAAAGAGAAGTGGGGTGAAATAAATATTCCATTAAAGGGAGTTTAAAAATTATTTGTTATTTATGATTGCTAAATGGTTTTTCACGTATAACATTTAAACCATATTTTTATAAAAATTATTATAGATTTGCATTGTAAAAAGAAAGTAGTCCGTTATACAAGTTGTGGTATATAAGTAAATAATGTTTATGTTAGGGGAAAAATGTATTATCGAGTATTGTATAATTGGCTCTTAGCCCGGTTCATTTGTACTGGACCCATGCTTAGTAAGCAAATTTGAACAATTTATAGTGCCCACCGTTTAACGTGCAATGTAATTTAAAAATTACTACAACCAGTATAACATTATAATTTTATTTTTTAAAATTATTGTGACATCGAGTAAAATTATACAAATCTAAAACTTTTATAAAAAAAAACAATGAATATAAAAATTATATTTTGAATTACACGTGCTACTGGATGAAATAGGTAAAATGTATTGTTTTACATTGTTGAACACCGTTACGTCAATCATATTAATATCCTTAACTTCAAAAATATAAAAACTTTTAGAATGATCTTCTTAATAGCATTGTGGCCTACCAAAAATACAATTGGTTACATAACTATATTATACTCGCACATGCTTCAGTTGTGTTACAGTGCTATATTTATAATTTTGATCTTTAGAGTTTCGAAAATTTATGATTCAAATAGTTTTATTAATTCTTCCTTCTTTTGTTTGTTTGGATTTTCAAATTCGCTTCCGATTTTGTATTTCTTGAGATTTTTCCTAAATAATTTTTCCTAGAACATGATTATAATTAATTTAATTAATGCTTTTTAATTTCATCCTTCTCCGTTTCTTTTTTCTTTCTTTTTTTTTACTTGTTTCTTCGACTGGCGTTTTTCTTAGTTTCTGTTATTCAGTGGCTCATTTAATACGAGGTCTGAACCTTTTTCAGTTTTAAATTTTAATAAAAAATGTCTAAAATATTAACCCCATTTTCAAGTTACATCTAAAAATCATAGTTCTGCCATTATTTTCACCCAACTATTTAAAGTACATATAATCGGTTTCCCAAAATATTTTTATATTGTTTGAATAATAGTTCGATTTATATGGTTTATACAATAGTGATCGATTATTACATTAATACAATTTAGAATACTTATAAGCCTTCATTATGAACGTTGTGCTGAAAATAAAAACTTTCTATTAGCAGAACAATTAATTTTTTCATGTCAGATACTACATCATATATTATATCTTTTCAACAGTTTATTTCCGTTTAGTTTGAAAAATGTTATGATTTTTTCAATTCTAATATGAAATTCTAATATTTTTATTTTGTTACATTGTCATTATAATTATAAATCATCTCGCGTATATCAGGTTATAAATTTGTTATTTAAAAATATTTAGTGTCAGATCAAATATAAATTTTGATCTATTATTGTCTATCGACTGCAATAATAAAAGTTAAAAAACTAAAGAATTAGTTAATAACATTTATTAAATATTAATAATATTCCTAAATAATAATCCATATTAATTTTCGTAGTTAATTAAAAATTCCAAGTAAAAGAAACGTTCGCCGTGAAATTTTTAAGATTCAACATTTCAGAAAATCCAAACTCGTCAAATCACATCTTTGATCGGGCAATATGTAAAAGTGACAATATCCTACAACTGTCTAAAAATAAGATCTCATTTCGCATTCATTCCATAACAATATTACTAATACTACAATGTTTTTGTATTAAGAAATTACAGTAAGATGTAATAAAAAAAAAAAAAACAATATTATTTTATTAAAAATTCGGTATATTGATTTGTTATTACTTTATTGATAATACACTCACGAAAACAAATTTTATAGATGTTAAGCTATTAATAATTTTATTTGCATTAGATTAAAATTTAAAATTACAGTATAAGTATTTATAGTACAATAACATTTAAATGTCTTTACTATATAAAAAAAAACCTTGATATATTATTATTGTCTCTAGAAGCTACGCTTGTAATAGAAACAATAATTTTAATAATATATACTTAATATACTCATATTAAAATTATCATATTTAATTTTCATTCAAACTTATCATACAATTAATACACATTTTATATACTGTAGTATTGTTGTATAAAATATGTAACAATAATAATTAATTATTTATATTGTTAGCTTAGCTTTGGTCACCTCACCATGACCACTATGGCTTTCAATAACGAACATCCTTTTTACAAAGAGTGAAATGATATAAAGTAGAAAATATATTCAGCGAAAACTCTCAATCACAGTCCTCGACAGAGCCATCACACAATGTGTTTGTAATTTGTTATGAAAACCTACAAGCCAGAAATTTCGAGGAAATTCGTCCAAACAGTGTATGAGAAATTTCAAAATTATAATTTATCCTAATCGTTTGGAAATATTCAACAGGTATGTACAACTTTATTTTTAATCGTAATTATCGTTTTAAGTATTAATTATAATTATGATATTAAATTTTTGGCAACAACTTTTTAATATATATATTTATATTATTGTTTGAATATTATACATAAGGTGATACACAATTTACCACCCTTACAGTAATAAATACAATGCATTATCATATATAAAGTCAATAAAATCGCGTCTGAGTATGAAAAAAAAAATAAGGGAATTTATTTTAATAAGAAAGATTATTTAAAATAAGTTCTTATTAAACATATATATGTAAAAAAATATAAATTCTTTGGTTATTATTACTTATTATTATCTAAAATGTGTTGATATAAGATATTATTTGTAAAATCGGTTTATACATTTATTATAGTATTAAATTATTTTTTCTTTATTTTATTTTGTATGTATAACTCTTCTAGAATTGGATTAATGTAAATATTATTTTGGGTATTTGATATTTTTTTTTTCAAAATTTATAATATGGTTATTTTATGTAACATGTTTATCAAAATTCGAATTAGGGGAAGCATTTTTAATTTTACTTAAGACAGGTGTTTTTAATATCTTATTTTAAAATTTCTTTGTGTTTTAACTATATAAAATGTATTACAATTAAATTTTTCAGTTTATATACACCAGAGATGGGCAACTGAATGCCGAGTATTTCTTTATCTGGTTCGTGTTACATTTTTAAATCACTTAATTATATTTTAGGGATTATTAGTATTTAATTTTTTCACATTGATCGTAAAATGTTAATATTATATTTTTATAAAGTATTGAACTCCAGTTAATTTCATTAAATATCAAAATATAATTTATATTCATATTGGCATAGCTAACTTTGGTATAGGTATTAAGTAATTATTTTATTGTATTGGTTGAGTAGTAAAATTAAATTAATTAAAATTAATACTAACTGCCAATTTGAATACTCTTATTCTAACTCTTGATTTCTTTACTATGGCCCGCTAGATTTTAAAGTTATAAAATATGGTCCTCAAATTACTTTGAGTTGCCCATCCCTAACATAAACCACAATTTTCAAGAGAAGATCGATTTTTCATGTAATTTTTAGTTCTAAATAATATTTTTTGAGAATTTGGGTAGTTAGAATCTTGTGGTATTATAACATTATTTTGTATAAGTTTCCTGTGAATAAAAAATTCAAATTTTTATCTTTTAAAGAAATTGTGATATCTTTAAGTTACTTTATTTTAATAAAATTTAAAATAAAAAATACATTTTTTACGATACCACCATATTATTTATTCACATAAATGATTAATATTCCATTTGTTAAAATGAACAATTTTATTGAATGATATACATTCATGTCACAATAATTCAAACTTCAATAAATCTGAAATAGAATTTAGGTATCTTTTTATGTTAAATAAGTCATACAATTTGATATTTTGGCAAATTAACTATTTTGTTCTGTTATTTAATTTTTAAATCATCATTATTCGGCTTTATATTAGCAAAAAATAGGAAAGCGCTTGTGAAAATCGATTTCTGGGTACAAATTTCCTTCTGTGAAGGTTACCAGATGTTAATAAAAACAATTGTACTCATAGTTTTCCCCTCGATACGGTTTTCTATTTCAATCCCAAGAAATAATTTAACCATGACATAATTAAATTAATTTAATTTATTTATTTCTTATACCTATAGTTATGATATATATTAAATTATTTTAATAATGACAATTAAAACGTTCAAACCGATATTATGAAGATTTCTATTGTATTTCTGTAATTGTTGAGCTTAATTGATTAAAACAAAAGTACTAATTAAAAAAAATAAATTAAAATAAAAACGAAATTTCATACTCAAAAATTGTTCTGAGCAGGTAATAACGTAATATTATACTATTTAATTATATTATTAACTTAAAATTATTCAAATGTATCACGCAATAAAGAAATTTTGTATTTCATTATTTTGGATTAAAATTTAAAATATTAAAAATGTATACTCTCTTATAATGTATGCATTGCATAAATATTAATAAATTAATTATTTTGAAATGTTTCAAGCACTTATATTATTTTATTTTTTTCGACATTTTTAAAATATGAATGTAACATAAAGTTAAAATTAAATTAGTAACAACAGTTGAACTTTTATAAAACCATAGATAGTGTGAAGCAAGGTATTTTCGTGGCATAAGAAATTTCGTGATATTGTTTGTCGAATGTATAAATAATGCCCTATTATAAGATTGACTTCAAAATTACATTAATCATTAAAATTATTTTTTATAGATCAATCTTTTTTCAAATCAATCGTTTAATAATTAATTAAATTATAGGTCCATGAAAAAAATACCTTAATTCAGTTCATAATAACTATTATAATTCAATTATATTGAAAATAATTCCCTAGAAGAATAGAATTAATAATAATTTTTCTAAAAAATGATCGTTTATAACATTTTTCATATTTCATTCGTTAAAATTAAGTTATATTCCCAAATACTTAGTAAGTACAGTTAATTTAAATTTGAAGGAAATAATATTTATGATATTTAAATAGCTGCGGCTCGTGCTATAGGGCACACGGGCACGTGCCCTACCAAAAATATTAAAAAATAAAAAAGTTTATTTATTATAAGGAAGATTTCTATACTAGATTAAACTTCTAGATTAAATGTCTAGTCTTTCTGGACTTGATGCATAGTCACTATCTGAGTGTATCAAATATAACTTAATAGAAGTAACAGGAAGCAACGAAAAATTAATCTCACAAAGTTATGACGGAGGTGATGTGATGAGTAGCCAAATTTCTGATATTCAAAAACTCATAAAAAATGAATACAAAAATTTACATTTCGTTCATTTTTATGCACATCAATTAAATTAAATTTTAAGTCAAGCTACAGCACAAATACGTGATGTACGAATTTTTTTACAATTTGACTGACGTATCTAATATTTTTTCAAATTCTCCACAAAGAGTTGCTGTTTTGGATAAAATTGTTAACCATAGAATCTCACATTCAACCAATACCAAATGGAACTTCAAAAATCATATTTTTAACATTGTTTACAAAAATTGAGAATTATTAATAAAATGTATGAAAGAGATTGAAAATACATTTAATCAAAATATTACAATTAATCAGGAGCATGGTATCCGTAGAATGTTAAATGATGAAAAAAGGTATATTTTGATTAAATATTTTTCATTGTTTAATGCCACACATGGATATGTTATATAATCATTGACTCTATCGAGGAAAAAAATGCGATTTCTCGATTTGAAAAAAATAAATAAAAACAAAGACAAAATTTAGATCATTATCAAAATTAATTACCAATTGAAATAACCCAGTGTCGAAAAAAAGAAAGGTTGCAAAAGAAGTATGTGATATTCTTATTTTTTGTGTTAAAGACAGGTACGAATATAAAACTCATTTAAATACGTCTCAATTTTTTGTATCAACTAATTTTACTTTGTATGAAATAATTTTCTGCAATAATATGTTAACGATACAATTGGAGCTTACCCTTTTTTTAATAAAAATAAGCTCAAAACTGAATTGGAAATTATTTATAAACAAACAGATTTTGACAATTTGGAACATATATTTTCAGAAACATTTAAAACTTTTACGTATTGTAACAATAATACTTATGACATAGACAGAAGATCAACGATATTTTTCGACATCGAAGAGGATAAAACATTTATACTAAATACTATGGCAGAAGAACGATTAAATTCATTAGCGATTTTATCAATTGAAAAAAAATGGGAAATCGAATAAAATATTTTAATGAAGAGGTCATCAAAATATTCATGAAGAGAAAATATAAACGAATTGATTTCGAATTTAAAAATATTACTGATAAGGGGGTTAGTTATCAGTAATAATTAAATACTATTATTTTGTTTATAAAATATAATTAATTTAATTAAAACCACAGTTTAATTGTTTTTAAATATTTAATATTTGCAGTAACATATACTAAGCATAGAGCCGCAAAGTGAATTAAAAATGTTTTGAAAAAAAAAAAACATAATACAAGTTTGAGTTTGAATTTGAGTTAAATTTAAAATAAACAGAAATTAAAGGGGGATGGTTGTGATTATATATATGGAGGAATATTTGTGCCCCACAAATTAATTACACGAGCTGCCACTTTAAATTTTTTTTATAATTTTATTTTTGAACATAATCTTTTATTTATTTGGGAAGATTTAGACTTAAGGTCACTCATCAAAATTGTTATACCAAAATAATTATATATTGCGAAATTATATTATATTAAATGTATAAATATCTAAAAAAATAAATGATATAAATCAAATGTTGAAGCTTCTTTAACAGAAAAACATTAATTTTGAAGAGCTATTGAGAATATTGAAATTTTTAACTACAGCATACGGTTATACCGATTCGTTTTTAGTTAGTTAATTTTGTAAGAAGTAACAAGTTTTAAGCAGAGTATATTATTTGCTTACCATTTCGTTTTAAATCTATTGGTTCGTTTTCATTGCCATCTTTTTCGTTTTCATTCCTTTTTGATAAAAATATAACTGTCTTTGTCAATTATTTAAAAAAAAAAAATACCTATGTCAATCGATTTAATCTCTTAGATTGAGCAGTGAAATAAATAATGCAAACAATGCAACAGCAATGGAATTATCGATTTACCGATTTTAACTAAATCGTAAACTGAATTAAAATATCTTATAGCACCAAACGTCAAAATCGACAAAAATAACGTAGGTACCAGCAAGAGTATTCTATAATGAAAATGTTGTGGAATCATTTGTACTTTTATTTTACTTTATCTTGGACGAATGGAAAAATTGATTCAATGTCGACAACTGTTGATGCAATGATATTGTGAGAAACCATTACAAAATTATCTTACTATGATAATTTTTAGTTTAATTGGAAAAAAACAACATCGCCGTTATACCTCAATATTGTACGAAAAAAAACTAACTACCAAAATAAATCGGCAGAAACATTAAAAATGAAATATTAATAAATCCAATGAATGTGAAATTATTTTTTTCCTTTTAAGCCATTATTTTTGGTCTTCTTATGTTACTATTAAAAATCACTTACCTCTAATAATTGACGTTAAAATTGTTGTCCTGTTTTGTTTTTAAAAAATATGGTCACCCTAGATTAGTAATTTAGGTATCCTTGGGAATTTAATAATGCGATTTGAAGCCGAAGTAAATAAAATATCGATTTTTGTTGTAATTAGATCCTGTAAACCAGAAAATCTGTACCATAAAATACGTAATGATACTATTGTGTAATATATGTATGTACACACGTCGAACCAGATTGCTATATTTGTAAGATTAATTACAGTTGAGAGCCTTGACTGGAGCATGACCTGCTAACCTTTTCACTGTTGTCTGAAGTTATACTTTATACACGTATAATATAGGATTGTTTGAGCTTTTCGTAACAAAACGTAATTCGGAAAATTTGTAACGTAACTAATTAGTCTACGCTACTTGTATACTTCGTTGATAAATTAACAGAACCATCTTTTCGTATATCACCATCTCAAATTAAAATATGAAATTTAATTCCGAATTAAAATGTAATGCTCCCCCGAGAAGAAAATGTACGTTCTCGCTCGCTTTATTTTATTTTTGTAATATAATATTTATCACAACGGTATTTATATTTATCACATACCTAGTCCTTAAGATTCGGAGAAATTCGTAAATTACTATACACATTTAAGCCAAAATGAAACTATTAATACGGTTTTATATATACGTAACTATATTGAAACACGCATCATAAGGAGTTCGTATTCCAATATTAATCACTGTTTCACATCATGACGTACAAAGCGATTCATTGGGTATGTCTAATTTCTCGCGTCGGAATCAAATTGAAATTCAATTATAACAGCACAAAAACTATTTACATACATTATCGCATATTCTCCGTGGATTATAGTTCAGTACTCGAAAAATTATTATAATAGTGGCCGTTAAGAAATGTCGTAATCTAATATTGTAAAGAAAATGTGTACATACGTTAAGCCGAACCCTTTCCGTAGTGAAAATATACAAAATACTATATTATTATAATGATATTCCGTACTGGATATTACGTGTATTAAATTCGCGTTCCCAAAAATTGTCGCGATTAAACTACGATGCCGTAATAACCATTTTAGTGCAAACATTTTCAATCCGAACTCATTATCTTCACGTGAGTTAACTGATAAAATCAGGAGTTTTTTCGAACTTTGCGGGCTTAAACACAGCTGGATGTAAAACGCGTAAATAAAATCATTCGATTAATCGGGATTGACTCTTGTAGAATAACATGGATACTAGAAAACTTGTAACATCATACGGTACGCGTCATTACCACAATCATTATCTTCGGATATTGTTATAACAATACATATTTTACAATAATGTTTGAATGTTTCAAAAATGATTATACTTTTATTTAAAAACTATGCGGCTTGCGACGTATGAGCATTTTTTTAATAATAGAATGTTATGCCACATGTGATTAACATCTACCAACGTAAAAAAAGAATAACCACACATATAGTTCAGAAAAAGTTTTTTCTTCATACGATAATAATATAAAATAAGTAGGCGGCACAGTGTATAGGTATTCCCTATTGCGTACATGTCGTTAGAACAATATTATTGTTTAAATTGCGTGTAATCCGAATGGAAATCGAAATTCGTTAATCGTTTTAGGTCAATATTATAATCACGTTAATGTGTTTAAGATCCTCCTAGGTCGCCTAATAAGTAATCCGTAATCGTTGTGCTTTCTAAAATATACTACATTATTTTCATGCCGATAGCTAACACATATCTGGGCTACTATGGAAATATGCAATTCCGCATTGTATTGCATTACGAGCGGATGACGTAAAATAAAAAATGCACGTAATATAATCTTAAAATAAGTATTTAAATTGAATAAGGCGTCAATGGACACTTGGTTTTTCCTCGCATTATAATAATGTAAAATAGGTAGAAACAGCGCATAAGTATTCTCCTATTGCGTACATGTCGTTAGAATAATGTTGTTTATATTGTGTGTTATCCGTATGGAAATCGATATTCGTTAATCGTTTTAGTTCAATATTATAATCACGTTAATGTGTGTAGGATCTTAGATCGTCTAATAAGTAATCCGTAATCGTTGTGTTTTCTAAAATATATTACATAATTTTCATGCCGATGGCTAACACATTTCTGGGCTACTATGAAAATGTGCAATGCCGCATTGCATTATGAGCGGATCGTAAATATGACGTGAAATGAAAAATACACGTGAAAATGTTGTATTAGCGTTTGAGCACATGGTATAATCTTAAGATACGTATTTAAATTGAACAAGGCGTCGCCGAAGACTTGATTTCCACGAGTTCGAATCTGACATTGGCTTTAATTAGAAGTAGGTTCTCATTGATGGTGGCTATCACTCTTGCCCCGCTCTGTACGGCTGAACGCAAACATACAGGTATAACTCGGTAAGCCAGACCGTTATCAATAATCGACGTGGATTTTCGTGGTAACTTGATCAATAAACTTGGTAATAAAATCCCATGAAACGCTCACTGATGAAACGCGCATGCGCGGCAGTGTATTTTGGGCCGATCTCTAAAGCCGGGTTCACACTACACTGTGACGAGTATTTTACCAGACCGTGTGCTTTGAAAATGTGATACCAATATATATCTTATGATGATGCTATCAAATTTTGGTTACATATTTTCGCAGTTTTCTTATTAGATATGAAATATTTTCATAAGTTTCAATAAATAATAACTGATGAATATTAAATTATATAGTAGACAGTATGTATTATATTATTATTAGGGCTCTGAACTTAATGCAATTAAAATTACTAAATATGCATGCACTTATGCGTTTAAAAAAGTACAAATATGCTTTAAAAATATGCACTTCATTTTTTTTAACACAAAAATGTTCATAAATAAAGATATTTTATTAAATATACTCGTACATAACAGTACAAATGTTGTTGGTATATTATACTAAGCTAAACATAATTTCTAGGTATAAATATATAAGATAAAATAAAATAAAATAAATAGTTTGAAATTTAAAATTTTTTTTCAAAATGTTTCCATTAGGTTTTTCATAGTGTCATAAAATAATTTCAAGGTTACTTAGCAATAAATTGATTAGCCCAGTTAGTTAGGTAACTTATGATTTATTATACGGTATACCTTGATGTAACAATATGGTTCAGTCAATCAGAGATAATTATTTTAGAAGACACGACACGGCACGGTGTAGTGTGAACCTGGCTTAATGCTTCGCCGTTACGTAAAACTCCGTTCAGTGCAAGTGATCTAAATTAATGAAAAATAAACGAACGTTAAGTCTAAAAACCATGGACTCTTTTAAATCCATTGTTTCCACGGTGTTAGATTTTCGATCGATTACGGAAATAATGAAAACCTATAAACATTTATCATGTTCGTTACTTTAAACGATTCAAACTTCCATCGATACGTTTACTCCCGGACCCAACACGTTTCCATACTGTTCCAATGTCAACTTCTACACTGTTAAAACTGCCTTGTCATATAGTATACTTCACCCGAAGAAACAAATGAAGATGCGCGTACACATATATTTGTAAATGGCGGTCGTGCACACGTCCATTGACGGAAATTGGTACCTATGCCCATCATGTAGTTTATAAGTACCGTAATTAAATGTCACGTGTGTAACTGGATATCTTGTTACGGGATTAATCGCTAAGTCGCGGCTATCGCCGGCATCTATTGTAATAATGCCAAAGTGTTTAATCGAACGCTGTGCGCATTTGTTACACTGCGGTAGTGAAGTTAACGCTCATTGAATATCGTCTTGCAGCTTTTTGGCATCACTGTGTAATAAAAATAATGTGCATGTTTTCAAGCTCCTAAAATAAAAAAATAAAAAAATCTAGTAACAAAGCAATTTATAGAATAACATTGATATTTTGATGGTTACGAGGTAACTGTGTATACATCGAAAATAACAGTAAATCGGAGTTTCGTCTATTAGTACTACTAGTTTCATTGAAAACTCTACTTGAGAACGCAATTAATAAGAACGGCTAAAATAAAATCTTATAAAACCGATTAAAGATTATATTTACAGCGGTACTGTATCGATTTTGTAAAATGTTTAACATTCACTTAGAGTTGTATTTATGTTCATAAATACTACACATAAGCGATTTTTTACTGGAAAAATGAAAACAAACTCAGAATTCGATAAAAACTTATATTTATGATCGTTCAACAAAGGTAACCTTAATAGTATCCTATTGAATACACACTCGTATACAGGGATGTAAACGATATATACTTGATATAAACTTACACGATATTTATTTTTATTTTTAATTTAAATCAATAATAATTATATATACACATAAAATAATTATTAATAATTTATAATCAAATTAAAT
This sequence comes from Sipha flava, assembly GCF_003268045.1. Taxonomy (NCBI): domain Eukaryota; kingdom Metazoa; phylum Arthropoda; class Insecta; order Hemiptera; family Aphididae; genus Sipha; species Sipha flava. Next base: position 170,380 of record NW_020273085.1, read on the forward strand.
ATATTGTTTGAGGACCCTGACTTTGCGTTACCTTTGGGTTTTTATAACAATATTTAAAATATCGTATTTTTGGTTGATGTTTACATCTCTACCTTCTTTGTAAACTCCCTTGTATGTGGTACATTATACTTTGAAAACTTAGGATATGCTAAAGTAATAATATTATTAATGCTATGTCATAATTTTCGTCGATTAAATACGTAATTTTTTAAAAAAAATTTGCAACACTCTAGAACCAATTTAAGAATTAACCTGTAAAGTAAGTTCAAGTTGTAGACATTCTAAATCTATTATATATTTCAACATCAATTGATTTTTATCTGTTATGAGAATATAATATAATTAAGAATATCAAAAAAAAAAAAAAATTAAATTAAAAAAATAATTAATAATCAATTTAATAACATTTTATGTATTATATATATAAATTATTTATAGATTAACAATTATATAATAATTACACATAATTATGTATTAACTGTTTACCGTTTGAACACAATGATGCTGATGATAGTATGTATCTTGTACTTGACATTGAACTTCACTTTAAGTTTGATTTCTACACTTTTATTAATTTAGCTGCAATAATAATTATAGTATACAAGGTTGGAACGAAATTACCTAAAATACCGTGAAATTTCATAATATATTTTACGTTCGTTTTTTGATCGTTCGGTGACATTTAAAATATAAAAACAAAAAAAATAAAAAACTGAAAACCGTCATATTTATGAAACAGATGCTTAAAAATGGACAATTAATATTGTATAATATTGATGACTTGTACGGTTTGTTGTTTCGTATAGGTTATTATATCTTGTTGTGTACTCGTATACTGGTACAAACACAGATTTTTAAAATAATTAAAATTGTACGATGAGCGTTGACACAGACGGGCAGGAAGGCTTGGAAGGACTCGATAAAATATTATTGTGTTATATATTTTGAATCATTGTTTGATTTTACACACAAATCGTTTATCGACGCCCATCAAGGTTTTGATTTATTACTGCAAATAATATTAACGCTTTGCCTTGCCGCGTGGATCGGTTTCTCCCATTCGGTTCAGTAACACGACAAGGTTTTCTACGGAAATTACCTATTAAAGTTGGTTTGTTCAAAAGCTTTCCGTCCAAAAATAACGTCCGAAATAATGCCCTTAACCACGTAAAAACATGATATTGCATTAACGGTTACGCGGTCTGCTGTCGGCGCGGATTCTTATTGTAATGATAAAATATTATTTAAGCCTCGGGAACCAGGAAATTAAATGTTTTCGTGGGGTAGCTGAGTAGATATTTCAAAAGGACGTGATGCACCAGTAATTTAAGACTAAAAATACGTTTTACGCGGGACAAAACCATTTAGTTTAAATTCATAGTACAGGCTCTACTTTTTGTTTATTTTATTTTATTTTTTTTATTTTTTTTATAAAGAGAAAATCACTATCTGTAATATAGCGTTTTTATTATTTTGCTAAAGTAAATTAATTCAGAGTTATTTATTTTTTAACATTTGTAAAATTTCAAATTTTTTGTTAAGCTATAATAGATTATTGAAAAAAGTTATCGGAAAAATAAAAACACTACGCATAGGTTATGTTCTTTTCTTTAAAAATAAAATAAAAGGAAATGTGATATTCTGCCAAAAAATCAAAAAAAAATTATTATTTTATTTATAGGGACACATTTATAGATATTTTTGATTTTGTTCGGGTATCATATCCACTTCAGACGTTTAGACTACATTACTGATAAAATTGATAATAATAAAAATTGCATTTACTGAATATATTTCTTCAATTCAAGTGTCGGGTGTTTTCCATCAAGAAACAAACGCTCAAAAAAGGAATAACCAGTAAATATAAAAAACATTAAGGACACGTGTTAGAGAATAAATAAATATTGTAATTTTGGTGGGGAAGAATAGCCGAAAGATTTATTAGCTAATCCAATACGAATAAAAAAAAAAAATGTATCGTAAAGAAAACACAATACTCGTTTAAATCATAGCAGTAGTAAAACGTACACATTTGGAAAAGCATATTCATGTGATGAATCGTACCCTAAACATTGTACGAAAACTTATTTTACTAAGCATGATTAAAAATGTTTTTATAAATCTATTAAAATAATAGGTAAGTGCCGTCTTTACATATTTTCCTCGGATAACAGCTGTCGTTTTATTTTTTAAACACGCACCGGAATAACGGCGCGTTCTAACAAACCAAAACAACCGTTGATCGCCGCACGTCGTACATCGTAACACTAAAATTAGTGATCACACTAAGATTAACGATCAAATCGGCCCAATGACATTTGCGTTCAGTGCCGCGTTAAGCTATGTAGCCACCCCGGGACAAATTAAAATATGCCGTCCTTAAGAAAATTATAATTCAAAATAAAAAATAATATATGTAATGGAAATAATACGTATTATAGTTATACAGTCGTACAAGAAAACTTATAATTGTATAATTTTTATTTTATGTTGATCCTTAAAAATTTGCCACCCCGGGGCAATCGACTCCTCTTGTGCCCCGTTTAACGCATCTCTGTTTGCGTTACACGAAGACACGAATAAGGCATACGGATATCGATCTAATGTGTGCACCGACGTTGATCGTCGACCTCGGTGCAAACCGCGTCGCGGGGGCTATTACGAATCGGAGACACTTGCTCGCCGGCACCAAATCGCTTTCGGACGGGCCAACGGTTGTCTCTACCGCAATAACCTAACCGCGTGACGGGTAGTACGCATGTTAGGCGTGCACACCGCATAAATGCGAGTTAATTCGCCCCAGTGACCTGTTAGTCCGGTGTGGAATTACGATTTTCACGAGCGACTGGACGATGAAATGATTTTTATTATTATTATTATTATAATTCGGTCAAGTCGGAAATATTGTGTTATTGACATTGGTTGGGGTCACGGTGCCACCGATAAATACGTCTTCGCCGCGATCGTAATAATATTTTATTTTAGATTCTGAATGAAACGAGAAATGTATCGGTTTTGCTTTGGTGTGTGTGTATTTTTTTGTCTGCCTACACGATTTCCACCAGAAGGATTGGTCCGATCATAAATAAAAAGTAAAATATATCAGGAAATAGATTCTACCGTAGTGGGTGCTTTAGGTTAACAGCAGGAGTCATTTTTTTTGAACTTCTCGACAGGTTTCCGAATACTAAAATAAAACGAAGACAAATCGTAGGAAACTTCAATTTTTAACGAAATTCGAAACCATAACATTAACTATCGCATTTTATATTATTAAATATTAGTTTTTTTCTTTACTTTAATCTATAAGATTTCTATAAACTGAATTACTCCGATCTTAAAAGTTTTCTAACAGGAAATGTTGTTTCGTTGGTACTTTTAAAAGGGTCAATACACGACTTTTCCTACAGTTTTTATAATGTTTGTGAATATATTACGAAATTTTATAAAAATACAGCAAAATTTATAGCATACCGACTTTCGAAGAAGTCAAATTTTTGTTTTCATTAAGATTCTTTTTGTTCTTTATAGATAATTAAAATTTTTATGTTTTCTTAGCTTTATTCCGAAAATATCGATAAAATATTTTGTGTTTGACAAAAATTGCTGAAAATTAAAATTTATCATAAATGTCTATTATTGATTAATTTTAAAAAAATTAGCATTAATTTCAAAACAAAAACCAAGAGCGATTGAATATTAAATTTTGAAAAAACGATAAAAATAACGAAAACCAGGTAGATTTTAGCCATTCAATTAATGTTAGTTATTTAGTTAAAACAGTACATAGTTTTTCAACATTTTTTTAATAAAATGTGTGCTGTTTAAAGGAACTTGAGATTTTCGATTTTTCCAATTCCTTATGCCCTCTTTTGGTAAAAGTTAGTTCATTAAATATTCATCGTGCCTCAGTAAGAAGTTTGATTCTTCTACTGCATCTTAAGAATCCTACACTAATCCGCCCGATCTCTTTCACTCAGAATCGTTTTTTCGAGAGCAATGGAGGTCATTGGTTTCAAGTTTGAAATGCCAACACTGTTCACTCGTCCCTGTAATCGACCCGACCGTGGAGTATCGCCTAACCTAGAAATCTCGTTGTTGTCCACGAAAAGACGTCTACGGTGCCAATATACAATATAATTATTTACTTGTATTTACATAACTCCGTCGTTACGCTCTCAGTGCAATGACCGTCGCCCTTTTCGGATGAATTTAAAACATTAATGTGCCGTTATGGTTATTGTTATCGCTATGTACACAATGGCGTAATACACTATACAGGGCGCGTGCTGTTACATGCAGTATGATGGGGTGGCAAGGGTACAACGCATGGTCTGAAACCTTCTTGAAAATTACGAGACTCGACCCGCGCGTGAACATACGATTATTGCTATCAGAGGCGGCTTGATCATGAATGTTGTGGTCCACTGAATTACCAAGAAGTTTTTAGGGTGGGTACTTGGTCTTGGCGACTGGTAGCGGTAGGTACTATAAAATTGGTAATTTAACAGAAACTGGGTAAATTGTTGTGCTTAATATAACTTTTTGGTAGGTGGTATTAACTATGCTTGAACTGAAACATGTCAAACCGCCTATGATTATAATTATTGTTATAATTATTAAATTACCCGTTTTAAAATACTGTACAGTGAACAGATAGACCGACGTGCAAGAAACTCACGATTTACACGGTGATTAACGGCAAACGATCACCGATCGTGTTTCGTAACCGCACTTGGAACCGACGAATCGCGAACGACTTCGGCACGCATATAGGCACGTGACGTCTTGTATATATTAACAGTGCGCGTAATCGGGTGTTATCGACGACATCGTAACACGAGTTGCCGCGCGCCCGATAGTTACGGTCGTCGTAGTGCATTAGACTTTTTCGAATTCGTTTTTGCGGTCGGTTTTTATACATATTTTTATTATTTTTTTTTTTTTTTTTTTTTTTTTGTCAAACCAAATAACTCGACGCTTATGATACCGATACGACCGCCTCGTTATAAGTGTCTCGTCCGAATTCGATTTACGCAATACTGTATAAACACTTGGAGGCACGTGACCCCTCCGTGCAGGTGGACCCGGTCGGCGACGAAAATATTATAATAGTATAACAATATATTACTATCTACAGCGAGAGGACTCTGACGAACACATTTTCCAGTAAGAAACATGTTTTCATTTTTACATAACTCGCGTGACAGCGGTTGGACGGCCGTAGTTTATGTGTAACATTTTTATAATATGAACGGCGTATCTAAATAGTAATCTTACAAAGCGGCTATATGATGTTTTAGTTTTTGTCATAAAAAAAATGTAAACTCATAATGAGCGCAATTCGATATTTACTACGATTTACCGTCCGGCTTCTAAGCAATCGCTTTGGAATTCAATGACGATAAATTATTACATTTCATCCCATGTTATTAGTGTTGTTTTAAGACAACACTCCGGAACAAAAATTATATCTTCTTCTCTTATTCTTATACCAAAATATGTCTGACCGCTCTTTGTGGTCAAATATAGTATGTCGAATCACTTTTCTGATTTTTTAATAATTTTTTGTTTTTTTTTTTAATAAAAGTCACGTAGTATGTGGAAAGCAGTTTCTACTTTATGGCACCTAGCGTAGATTCGACAATCACTAACTGTGTATTAAAAATGAACATATATATTTAATGCACTCTACAACCGCGGGTCCGGGAACGTTTATTAAGACTTTGTACGTCTGATTTCGATATTTGTATGAAAGACAGTTCATCCTACGAAAACGCGTAAAAAAAAATAAAGTCATTTATAATGGAGTAGAATAGAACCGAGAGGAGAAAATAAATTCGACTACAAAACAAAGTTACTTTTAAACATAAATACGATATTACAATACGGTCTTTGGTTTGGTTTCTGGACACATGGAAGAATGGCGAAAATGATCAAGCGTGGACTTAGCGGTCGGTCTTTCGGAGAAAAATAATCAAATAATGGACACGTGGACTTTTGGCACCTTAAATGCATAGGATTACAACGAGATCGGTGCAGCGCGCATTCTCCTTGACACGATTAAAGTCGACGAAAATATTATACCGGTCATCGTGCGAAAAGGACGTTTTCAACACATCACGAAAACACATCTCCTCGACATCCCCGTTCTCCGATATTGAATTCGATCCATAGCGTATCGCCGCGTATTGTATAACAACAACGTTATTATTAATAATATCATTATTATAGTTATTATCATCGGTGCTATTATCAGGCCGTTGAGTCACAGCGTACGGAGAGTGACGACACTTTAACGTAATAATATAGTATATTATTATAGTATAGTGGTTCCATTGAAGTCGGTCAGACGGTCGGCGAAGACTTCACGGCGTATCGAAACGCGCATGTTATTATTATGTCGACGACGCGTTCACGGGTTAAATTCGATACTGAAAGGTAAATGCAGATAATAGGTATTTTATAACACGAAGTAAATAAAAATTACATTAATCAATATGCTATGCTGAAACCGTAAAAACATTTTTGACTACAATTAAATTACGTTTCAGTCATATCCCAAAAATAATAATTGCTTTCTAATTAAAAATTAGAATTTTCGGATTGGAAATAAAGTTATCCGATAATCATTAACGTAAAAACAGATGGACAGTTATTTGTTTCGTTACAAGTTATGGTACTACACGTATTTTCTAATTACGTAGTATAGTAGTAGTTCCATTGAAATCGGTCAGGCAATTGATAGAGACTTTTTTGGCGAAATAAAATGTGTATATTATTACTATGTCAACGACTTGTTCGGGGGTTAAATCATTTTCATGTGTTTCTCTTCTATCTCTGCTGTAGCACTTATACAAATACTATAATAACAGTTGGAAAATATTTTAACAACTTTATGGTAATCGAAAGAAGCAAAAGAAAATAGTTCTAAAAGAATCCGATTCGTAAAACCATCAAATAAATTCCATTATGTCGTTCAGCTCTTGAAACAAGTAGGAAAAAATGATTAGATAAAGATAATAAATCATTTCGGCTACCTATTATAACACATTTATTGCTTCTGAGTATCAATTTATAGACACATAATTTAATTTAAAAAAATAATAATAATATTAACATGAACCAGACAATATATTGTATCAAAAACGGAGACACATTTTCAACTTTTAACTACGTTTAAAATACATTTATAGGCGATGCCTCAAAAATGGTGGTCGGTTTTCAAAAAACGTATTGAAAAAATTATTTTTCAGCCTAGTAAATTAGTCCTTGATCATTGACATAATAACCGATAGTTCATTATTTGTATCGCGATATAATGCATACTTCATTAATATATATAACAAAGTATTTGTGGTGTATAGTGTTCCATTGAGGTCGGTCGGTTGGTTGGCGGAGACTTTTACGGCTTATCGAAACGCGCAAATTATTATTATGTCGACGACTTTTTCGCGGGTTAATCATTTTCGCATGTTTCTTCTGTGTCTTCCGCCGCCGGTTTGCAAGTGATCCGCGTTTCTTGGCATGCGAATGTTGTGTTATTACAATGTAGGTAATATGCGTCGAGACGAGTTTTGATTTTCGATTAGGATTTCTGAGAAAAAGCATTTTGGATTTAATAATAATAATAAGCGATAAGCGATATAATAGTGAACTCTAAGATATTATTATTATTTATTCTGTTATAGTATTATAATATGGATACGTAATATTCGAAACTAATTCATAATCACTTAATCGCCAACGGTTTTAATATTATCGTATAAACGACCATATGGAACCTACTAAGTACTGATTACTATAAGACTGCTGAAGCCATGTATTTATTTATTTTTTTTTCTTACATATTTTCTGTAAAAATTAGTGTAAATACAGATAAGAAATAAAAAACTAGAATTTGAAAATAAGTTTAAATAATGAAAAAAATATGTGAATTATTGGGTGGTAAATACATCATTATTATAACATAGTTACATAATAAGTTACTTGTAATTAACAATAGTTTTCATAGGTTTTTCACATGGAAATTATAGGTGACAATTTCCAAACATTTTCGTACAACAATTATACCTGAGTATTATCAATTAATCATAACGAGTTCGGTTTGATTTTGATGAATAATTTATATTAGTAGAAAATTTCCTCCCAACTTATATGAACAACATTCAGTTTTATAAATTACATTTGCAGTACTAAAGTATAAATACACAAGACAACGAAATAAAAAATCATATTATTTGATTAATGACAAAAAAAAGCGTGCAATTTTAAAAGAACAAAACAAAAAAATATAATATTGAAACGATTAAAAAAAAAAAAAAAAAAAAAAAAACGATAGTAATTTTAACGAATTTTCAAAACTAAAGTTTAAAATGTTTCCATTGTAGTTGTTATAATGTAGGTACTAAGACCACCGGATAATTTCGATCTATACCTATACCTTGAACCATATCATGGTTATTACTTATTACGTAAGGCAAACATGATTATACAATTCATGTGAAATGCTCATACATTCTGTAAATGAAAATTAGATGAAGTCGTAAAATCAAAGAGCTATACAATTTTGCTACATTAGAAATGAGAATTTCAAATATAAAATATGATACAATTATGATTTTTAAATTGTTTTAAATTTTAAAACGTGATTTTTTAGCAGAAAAAAGTCATCGTGTAGATTTACGTCGGTTTAAACTTAAAATTTCTGTTTTCATAACAATGATTATCCCTGTTGAACAGAGTACTTTTATAATCGATTCATCCAATAAGAAATTATTATATTTGTTAGTACTACTGGGCAAAAAATGTTCAAATTCAAAATTTACTTTTATCATAACATATTCTTATAATTTTTCGTCAGAAAAAATAAAACAAATTACGTTGTTCGTATTGTTTTTTGCTTTTTTATTTTACCCATAATTATTTTATGTTTTATCGCAGAAAAAAGTATTATAATATTATCAAGTGAATATTATTTTGCTGAACAAAACATGGCTAACTTAACACGGGCACACAGTTTTGTGTATCAAACACAGGACCATTTATTGAAAATGTTGAAGAATGAACTAGTTTTTGGTGAGTATCACTATGGTGCAAATATTAATTGTTCCACTTCCAATATTCATTCACCATAAACTATCGATATTTTTGTAAATAATTTGTCTGTAGATTATATTGATATTATTATTTTATTAAGTCTAAGATACTATATTAATGAACAATTATTTTTGAATAGATGAAGTGGTCGATTCGTGGGCGTTCATGAGTACGCCATGGTCAGTACTATCGATTTTGTCTGTGTATTTGTTTTTCGTTTTAAAAGTTGGACCAAATATGATGGAAAACCGGAAACCATATAATATTAAAAACGTGATGCTTCTGTATAACGCAATACAAACTCTCTATAATGGATGGCTTGTGATGTGGGTAAGTTGTAAATTTTCGGTTTATCTAACGTCTATAACAATAAAAAACATAACAATGGATTAATTTAAAATATCGTTTATATTATATGTCATGATATCGAATAGTATTTGTATTGATTTGATTTTTATATAATCATATTTAAAAAAATACTTTTATCTATACGATCACGGAATGTTATATTATTTTAATTAGATATACTTTATTGTATATATTTACTTTTAGTTATTGGCGTAATATAGTATTGTTAAAAATATGTTGCGTAAAATTATAAGTTAATTTAAGTATTTAAAATTTACTTTAATTTTAATTTTTAGTTAATTACATATCACTTAAATTGTGTAATTCTTAATATCAATATATATATATATGTAAATGATAACTCAAGTATATTGTTTACAAAACATTAGTTAAATTAAATAGAACCATGTATTTTAAAATATATTTCAACTATATGTAACAAAAAAAAAAAAAAAAAACGGATCCCAATAATAACCAATAAAAAAAAAATTTTATTCATAAAAGTTACTGCGATAATCAATGTTGCCTTAAAACAATCACATGATAAAATATACTGATGTGTCAATGGTTATGTATATTTCCCAAAAGATTTAAATTATATAGATCACACACATATAATCATATATATAGATAATTCTCAGTTATTCGTTATATTAAACTTAAATAACAGTAAGTTAAATTTCTATTCAACTTAGTGGACTAACATAGAAGATCCAAACCCAAGACATAGTTTAGAATTTCTTATTAACACCCATAATCATCAATCTGTACTTAAATATAATTATACAAAACATGAAGTAGATCTGAAAACGATATTAGCATATACCGGGGGAACTATACGAGTAAAATAGTTAATAACTTAGTGATAATTTTTTTTAAACTACCTGATGATTGTTATCAGAAATTATTGTGACATAAACGCAATGAAAGCATCACAGAACGCTTAAGAAATTTTCACGGGAATTAGTATGCTCGTGAGACCAAGCAACGCGATACATCAGTTAGTGGTCAGTCGGGTCAGGTATGAAATAACCACTTTACAACGTATGTGGGTTATGAGTCAACGATTGTTGTACAATTGAGGATTATTGTACCAATCAAATTAATTTAATCACACTTCGTGATTATGAGAAGAAAGGCAGAGTGTTTAGATAGACGAATACACACATGGATATTATTCGGTTGGAATAATTAAGGCTAAAAGACTTTTAGGATGGGTGCAAAACTCAAGAGATAATGATATTTTATAGGTGTCTCTTGACATATTTCCAAGTATCGAATAAAAATGGAAAACAAAAAGTAAATGAAACGACGTGATGAAGACCACAATCAAATCAATGGGAAACAGCAGTCTGAATAAATTTTAATTTCAATAAATCTTAGCGCCATATGAGCTATAGCAACTATTATTGTATCTTAACAATGGTCAATTCAAGATGAAAAACCAAAAATCTCTATTTACTACGAGTATCAAGAAAACGCTGACATTCAGAATAGACAAAATTGCATGTTTTGGATCACAGATGTAGTTGGATCCATTCCAAAAAATCCTAGAATTTGATATAAATCATATAATTATTGACAGTGCTTGCAACATATTCACTCGGAAGATTTTTTAATTCACTACGAATTGCATTGATTAACGTCTGAGATGCAAATACCAGAATCATTTTAGGTTTAAAGGATTTTAAATCAATGAACCAAATGTACAAATGTGTTTGTTATATTATAATTTGTTATGCTAATATATGTATACGTGTTATAGCGAAATTAATTAATTGTTATAACCGGTTGTGCTACAACATCTATACAAACTAGATAAGTTTATATAGTTTTATATTATTAGTTGATTAGAGTTTATTATTATTATTATTATTTATTAAAGTTTATTGAATTTGATGATGAACAAATATATACTACGATTATGTTTAGTGTTAAAAAACAATATCAATTGTTATTAACATATTACATATAATAAATAATCAACTATATTTTGTATTCAGTGATAGACACTAAATTAATAGTCTTAACCCAATTAATTTAGAAATTATTTTCTTTTTTTATACACATGATTTTTCTTTTTTGACAAATTAATCCAAAAATTCATAAAGACATAAGCCATTATACTCCGAAGTAATATTTTCATGTATTCGTAATTATTTTATTATATAATTTGTTATGTAATACGTAGTCTTATTTAGTTATTTGTTTTATAATATGTATTTATTTCTATACATTTTTACCAATTTCGTAAATAATACAATAAATCCTTTTACAGTATCCAGTATTCAGAGATACCTCAAAAAATGTATTTCACTAATGACAGGCGCGTAGCTAGGGGGAAATTTTACAGGTGTAGTAACACCCCCCCCCTTTGGCCTTGTTATAATTAAATCTTATTAAGGTAAAAATTCTTCATAAACCGTGATGAAAACCTTTTTATCATAACGAAATAAATACCAATAATGTAAAGCCGGGATCCGACTTCTCATTACACCGTTTTGTCTAGTAAATCAAAGTCGTAGTTTTATGTTGTATCATACACAATATAAAATAGGTACATATGACAAAAATGTACATTTGAAATGTTAATAATATATTTAAATACTTCCTCATAGAATAGTACATTACACACGAATATATATTCATGTGTAATGTACTAATTTGTTTGTATGCTTATACAATTAAGTATACGTAAAGTAATTATTTTGTTGTGTATAATTTTGAATAACACCCCTCCTCTTTTAAAATACCTAGCTACGCACCTGCTAAATGAAGTGTTACATATAAAATTCCATTAATTTTTTTTTTTTTGTTTGTTTTTTGTTATTAGTTCTTTACTACACCTGGAGCAGTGGCGTATCAGATAAACCATATATGTCACCCTCTGCCTCGAAATCTCAACCAATTTCTTGTACATGAAGTAAGATTATATTTATTATTAAAATAAAATTATTTATTATTATTAAATAATTTCTTAGCCTTAAAAAAATATGCACTAATCTAGTTTTATTTTACATTTATAATTAAGGAAGAGATAAAAAAATTTCTGCCATCGTTTTATTTGTATTAATCAAATATATTATTCGTGTTTAATATTATTTCATAATTTTATAAACATTATGTAAATGTGTTTCAGTTGAACAAAGGTTCATGGTACTTTTTCCTATCCAAAGTAATTGATTTGTTGGACACTGTAAGTATTCTAAAAAAATTCTTATATTAAAAATTACATTGAAATAATACTATATTATAGATGATTGTATTTATTAAGCACTATATATATAGAGAGAGCAAATGTTTTAAATCAATTGAGACTCGACGATTGAGTCAAATACAATGATGGGTGAACGGTATTTCTGTATAGGTTTTTTAAATTGGAAACCAATGTGGCATTGTTTTCAAAAAAACGATTCTGAGTGAAGAGGTTGAGTGGATAAATTTATATTTTTTAATATTATTGATGTAGTGGAAGAAATAAAGATCTTAATAAAGCAGGTTGAACTTTTAATATTCTAACCATCATCTAAAAAGAGTATAAAAAATTTGGAAAAATATAAAATTTCAAGTGCCTATTAACATCACTAATTTCATAAAAATATTTCAAAACTATGAAATGTTTTTAATAAAAAAAATTATTATTGTTTTATAGAAATTCTTTGAAATACCTCATTTTGTCAACTTTTATTTTATCAATTATAGTATATATATACATATCTATGAGGAACTTTAAAATTTATTTTCAAACCAAAATTATTTTGATGGTATTTTCGAAAGAAAGCTAAGAAAACATTAAACTTAAAATTTTTTATAATTAATATTAAATATGTCATGTCTCTATGACAATTATTTTTTGAGTAACAATTAAATGTTGTCGAAAACCGGTATGCCATTAATTTTCCTGTATTTTATAAAATTTCATGAGATTTTCACTATTATTGAGAAAACTGCCGGGAAATTCGTAAGATAATCCCTTTTGAAAATACCAACTAGAAATAATTTTTTAACAGTAATCTCTTATGATTGTGATTAATGGAGCACTCTCTGATAGAAATCATGTACGCGGTTAAAAAGAAACACACATTATAGTCATACCAATGAATTCCTTCTTTCATTGAACAGCTAAAATAAATATTGTCATCGGTTTATCGAAATAGTATTATTCTTATACATTGTAGTATAATAATAATGATATATCCAAAAAAAACGCACGATCGGCTTTTGAATTGAAACATTTGGAATACGCAAAAAGTCGAGTAATGATGTGAAAAAAAAAACATATTATTCTAGAATTCAGGTGAACGTTTTTGCTTTTTATTCTTACGATTTCCGTTTCCGTTCGAAAATAAGCGTACGGTTTTTTAGCATCGCGTATTTATCACTTTATTTCACCAAGGTTGGTTCGAACGTTATTTTCCCAACTTTTGCCTTGTAGTTGCACCATTGCATAATAATATTTTAAAATTCCGTGTTACCGTGTATTGTGTAGCAACGCTGAACTCTCAGAGATAACAACACGTAAAGTAGGTATTTGCAAATGTCGATTTAATATTCCTCGAAGCATCTGCCCGCAAACTGTCGGTATAATTTTTTGTTTCACGCAGAGGCGTAGAAGTAATTTAATACGTAATATTTGTTCGTCTGACGACGGTATTCGTTACGATTTGTTGTGCATCAGTATTATAATTACGTATCGCAAACCTTATGATGTTTCTATGTTATTGTATAATATTATGCGTGCGCTCAAAGCTCGTAAATTCCCAGCGTAAATCGGTTTTCAAAACAACTACCTTTACGATAATATGTCATTGAAAATGTGTTTACCGAATTTCTCGTAATCTATTTCCGCGTGGACTCGTGTTTCCGTATAATAATAATTTTTATAATAATATGACCACGACGTTCGGGCATTCTTCCTACCACGTTTGATTGGCCGTTAAATCCATTAAATATTTAATTTATCGTCATTATTGTTCGCCGTTCGTTATCCGCACGCCTACTGCGAGCGCTACCCACACCACAGCCGCGCGAGTCTTCCGCGTTAAAAACCGCACCGTCCCCACGGTGGTATCCTTGTTCACAAATTTTCTCTTCTCTCGTTTGTCCACCGTAACGCAACACTGGACCCCGGTATTTCCGGTATCTTCGGTATCCCTGGGTTCAAAGCATGATGTTTTGCGATTCCACGAACGCTGCGAGATTCCTACAGGGGCCCACGTGTTACACAGAACGAAACCAAATGCACACGATGCAGATTCGTTGTAGAGCGAAACGAGTGTAAAACGTATTTGCAGAAGGGTAAGAATGCGAGGGATGTTTTCAATAGTTAGGGCTCGAGTACCGTGAACGTATAGTACTGTTGTTCTTACGTCAAACGCGCTTGTTTTTGCGTTTGAAATCATGATACGACTTAATGTGACCGTAATGATGTACATTTGTTTTTTACGCGACTGTTACGTTTCAGGTGTTCTTCGTCTTGAGGAAAAAACAGTCACAAGTATCTTTCTTGCACGTTTACCATCATGTAAACATGGTAATCACATGCTGGGCCTATCTGAGGTTCATAAAAGGTAAAGATTATTATTGATATTATTATTAATTTTTTTTTTTTACGTAACCGTCATGTTTTACGACGAAAGTTAAACTTGTGTATCATGAAAACCGTGATAACAATAAACATGAAATCATAACATCAGTATTGTACATAAAATACATTTATATTTAATTCCGACAAACGTACATCGTACGTGTAGTCACATTTACGGTAATATAACAAACTCGGATTCTGGCTGAAGAGAAAAATTCTAACACGGTAGTTTTCATTTTTATTTACTTATTTATTCATTTAAATAGAAAACAGATTTGAACTGAAAAAAAATATAAATTATAACATTTTCCGAATGCCGTATCATTTCCCCCAGAGCATTTCCATTAAATTCGCCACTGTTCACACGACAAATTTGAATTAACTCGTTCCGCATATGGTTTAGATATCGCGACTTGGCCACAAGGTGAAATGAATCGGTATCCGTCCGTTGGTGTACAAGGTTCTTCTTTTTCTCCGGACGTGTTTTTCCTGTAGAATATTTTTCCCGAACATTTTTATTTGAAACACAATAAATCGTATGCACCATACACCATTTATATACTTTAACATTATAACTATTGAGTCATAACTGCCACCAGGTATTTCATCAAGGGGTGCATCATACATAGTATATGCACTGATTTCTAAATAATGCTTAAATTATTTAAATTAAATACGTTTTAAAATTGTATAACATTATAAAGCTATTTTTGTTTTTTTCGATGGCCACAAAGTAATAATAGCTTCTATCTTACATTTTTTAATTGTTTTCTTTTTTCTTTAAATCCATGAGGATGTAAGTGCACCCCATTGCATCTCTCTTACGGCACTAATGTATTGAGCTTCAGTACAGAAAAAAAAAAACACTTTATGCCATACCAATATTAATGTTCTTAACTTATGATTAGAATCAATTTGTTCCCATCAAAATGCGAACTCATAAACCTCATTAACTACTGATAAATGTTTGTAACTAGATATATTTAAATAACTTTTTCTAGTTTTGAACTTCTAATTGAATTGTGTACTAGTTAGGAGAGTATCTGGTACAATATTTCCTTTGAGTCAGTTATAATATATAATTGATATCATAATTGTTTATAATTCAAAATGTATTACCTTTATGGTTATTCGAATAATGATTTCTGATTTTTTCGGAACCTTCGATGTATCATAGGTATTTACATAAAACCATAAAATTATTTATATAAAATCATTCGAATGCGTGTGCTTGTATTTGTGTAGGTGCGTGTATGCATCATTTATTATTTTATACTATATAAAATACATGCCAAGGTTGCTTCATAATGCGTTTAGTTTAGAACTTTAATATACATTATAAACAGTGCCGGATCAGTCTTAGGAAGCCGGAATACAAATACCAACTGAGGGCCCCAAAAATAAATTTCCTTAGTATATACCATATCTTGGTTTAAAATTAATTTAATTTAAGAGTAACAACATAAAATAAAAAAATATACGGGACACGTAATAGTGATAAAAAAAAGGCAAATTTTAATGTTAGATTTTTGTTTTGAGGCCCCAGTTTAGCCCCTGTACCCCCGCTAGATCTGACAATGATTATGAACCCTACATACAACTATTTAAAATAGCATAATATATTATAATAACAGTGATATTATTCAACAATTTTTTTATTTGCCTTTTCAAAATATTTAGTTTAAATTTATTACTCGAACATCTTTAAAAATACCAAATCTGATGATAAAATTTCTAGACCAGTTCTTCTTTTCACTTACAATCTAAAATAGCATTGAAATATCTACTCTAAATGAAAAAAAATACCACATAAATCAGCAAATATGTACACAATCATGTAAAAAATTCTGTAAATATATTAAACAAAATTAATTTATTCTAACGCTAAGGAAGAAATGTATTTATAAATAAAATAGTTCAGGATAGATATATAAAAACAAATGTAAAACTAAAACGTTTCATATAAGTTACCTACAAACAATGTCAATTCTATTAAAAATCACTGACATTAAATTTGAAATTATCAAAGCGTACATATGTAGATTATGACTTTAAAGGTTAAATATTATGTGTAACTGCGATGAATGTTTCACTCAACAAATAAATGTTCATCAACTACGTCGATAAAGAAATTGTAATCTAATTAACAACACCATAGAAATTCTCAAAAGCTGCACAAAAATGATTTGAGCGATGATATTTTAACGATATTTTTTTTGGAAATAACATATAATTATTTTCAAATGTGTAATTTAATGTAATGCAATTTTTGATTTCGTTAACTACTGTTGATATTATTACTTATTTATGTAAAATAGTATTATTGAACGAACATTACAAAGTGTAATTTCGTCAAATAAATACAGAAATGAGAAAAAACAAAAGTTATAATCAATGACTCTTATAATGTACTTGTTAAATATTTTTTTTTCTTAGGAGAACAACTGTTATTAGCTGGTCTCATAAACTCGTTTATTCACACGGTTATGTACAGCTACTATTTCCTGTCGGCTTTGGGTCCCCATATGCAAAAATATTTATGGTGGAAGAAATATTTAACCCGTATGCAAATCGTAAGTTCAAATGCTTAATATTATATTCTTAACCGTTCTTGAATATAAAACCATAATATTATGTTAATCAATAATTACCTTATTTTAGATTCAATTCATATCGATCATGGTATTTAATGTTGGTTTATACGCATTTAGCTGCACTATTCCTAAGCTATTTATGATGTACGTGCTTGCTGACCTCTCCTTGTTTTTGTATTTGTTTTTAATGTTCTACAGAAGAACGTATGAAACAAAACACAAAGGAAAAGAACATACAAACTAAAAGCTCAATAAAAAAAAAAAAGAAGAAGATTTAAGAATGGTGATAATTGATCGCCAGGTCTATATTATTAACTTTATATTTTTCGAAAAAATGTGATCTATTTTTTAACATTTTTTTTTTTTTTTTTTATTCAATGTTATAAATTTGACAATAGCTTGATTTATTTTAGAATAAGTAAAACTAATAGAACGTTTCTAGATATACTAAATTAATCAGAATCAAACTGAATGAAAATTATTCATTGATTGTGCACCACATGGTAGTTGTTATATTAACAACAATAATGTCTTACAAAGAAAATGTTTATTTTTTCACCCAATTACATAAAAACATTGTTTATTATTAATTAAACATAATTAAATATTTAATATTCACGCGTATAATGTGATCAGTTTGATTAAGATATTTAAAACTATTTTTCTCTTTCCCACTATTATGTTATTATTTTGTTAATGTAATATCGATGGATAATAACGAAGACCAAAACACTGTTTGCAGAAAACTTATTTAAATTTTTTTATGGATACCTTTTTTAATTATATACTTCCATATATTATAAATAATATGTATAATATTGTATTATGGTTATATTATTATGACTTAAAATTTAATCATGTATTTTATTTTTATATTTACCATTAAATCCATTTGAATTATTTCAAATGTACAATAATTTATTATTTAAATTCACATATTTATCTTTTTAAAAATTTGAAAAAATTCGATATAAATTTTAAAAATTAATTCAAACACGTGTAAACAATTTTAGTTTCATACATTTTTTTTCCATAACAATACCATTACTCTGAATAAAATTACTTATTATAAGAAATAAATCACATTAATTTACATATTTTTTTTTTAAATACAGCCTTTATTAAAAAGGAATACTAAATCAACTCTTTTGATTATACTCTGTACATGGCTACATTTAAACTATCATACTACTACATATAAGATAATTGTGTAACATAAATTCAATTTTTATAATGTTTGAAAGTATTTGAAATACTTTTTAAAAGTATTTGAAGATGGTTTAAAATCCTATTTCTATAACTATTTTAAATTCAAATAGTTATAAATAAAAGCATTTTAAATGTTGAGTACAGTACTCGGAATACTTTTAAAAAGTGTTTATTATAACACTAATTAATTAATTATTATAGCTGGTATACAATACTCCATTCCGATTCATAACTGAACTATATACTTATAATGTAAAATAATATAATGCTTATTATTTTTTTAACAACAAATTTTATACGATATTATATAAATACACATAGCGTCCTTTAGTATTCAGAGTTAAATTAATAGTTCTTATAATTCTGACAATTTTAAAAGCTCAATGCTATGGAATGTTTTTATGCAAAATTATATTATAGTTGTAAAATGTTTTTTTATTTATTTTATTTTATAGTTTTGTAAGTTACCAGTTTACATTAATTATATCAAAACCCAACGATTTGATGGTTTAAAAAAAATAAATAACGCAAATCATATGAAAAGGGAAAATTTTATTATTGTAATTAATTATTTGTTACAAATGTAAAAACGTTTTAAAATCCTTATATATATTTATGTTATAGCAAGACCCTATAAGTAATTATTTTATAGTGTTACTGTAAAAATCAAATTATTGGCTAATATATTTATTTATGTATTTAATCAATTGTAAGTAAATAATATTTAAGTAATTATAATATGGTTATATGTTAAATTTCTATTGTTGGTTTAATAAATAGTTTGGTAGTTTCCATCAATTACCAATACTAAAATTGAAATATTGAGTTATTGTGAGTAGATTTATATGATCCATAGTTTTAAATTAATGGTAATTAATAAATCGAATATTATTTGTTTATACAAATCCTGAATGTAGTTTATCTATGAAATATTCGGCTATAGATACCAAGATCATAAACCATGTTTCACATAAAAATGTTATTTAACAGAGAAAACGATAGAAAATAAAAAAATTACATTATCAAATATCTATGAAAGTTTTAGAATTTTAAACAAACAATGTTATATTCATATTATAAAAACACCAAAAAATAATATGAAAGTATGTACTACATGTTAATTTTAGTGCTGAAAACTTCGAGTAATATGAAAATAATTTATGCTTTGTTTTTTTTTTTTGTTTTTTTCATTACATATTTTGTAATGTTATATATTATTTGACATTATCACGTTTTAGAAATTATTAAACAACAGTTCATTCAACTCGCGCTCAGAAAACATAAATCAAATAATAAGATCCAACTTAACGGTACATTGTGATCTCACATTGAAAAACCCTTAAAAGACATCAAATTTGGTCAAATTACCATCCCTATACTCTATGCTATACTCCTACTCAACATGTTAATCAGAAACTTCAAAGAGCTCCTCATGACTATTCTTTCCGGGATAACACCGGGTGTCGTTAATTAATAATTATAAGTCGTCAATACGTAAATACCGACAGTCGATTGCATCAATTTTCACTCTTAATTTACAACTTGCGTTCTCTGTGCATTTATTGAAAAGTGCCCAGCATCAATTCACTAAATAACGTGTCTGCTTAGTTTCAACCTTATTTTATTGCTGTAAAAATTATAAGTATTTGACTCATCGACATTCGAAGATCAACTACAAAACAAGTAAGTGATGTTTCATTAAACTTCCAAGACTTACTCAGTTGCACTGATTGGCTTTTCAACCTTAGTAATCCTAAAACCTCTCTCTTAAACAAGAATGAACATAATTAATCTAATCTTATATTTACATCCCATACTATTTTATTCCCTACCTTATTTTTCTTTTCTTTCATTTTGGGTTATTAATATTTGATTATTTAATGATTAATATTTTGAATTCGGTACCAATATAATATTATGCACCTATATAAATACATAAAATATAAATACATAAACTATGAACGTACACTATTCAATTATTATCATTGATAATACAATAAGTATACATTGTAATAAGTAATAACCGGTAAATCTGTCAAATGTTTTGTTGAATTAACGTTTTGCGTTGAAATTAAAAATAATAAAATTTAAAAATATTTTATTGTTATTATCATTATTATTCGCTCATTTGGAACCATTTAAACCCATTGCCGCTTCCATTTTGTCTCGGCATGCATATCTATAAAATATTAATCTTTCTCCATCCCTGATTCCTAGAAGCTTCATATTTTCTTTGACACGGTCATTCCACCCCTGTTTTAGTCGTCCTCTTGGTTATATTCGATCTGGCTTCCACGTTGTGACCTTGTTTACTATTCTATCATTTACTCTTTACACATGTCACATGTTATGATTTTTAACGCAATGATCACGTTCTTCCTCATCAATAAAATATTCATAGAGTATTTAATTGCTTATATCAATCATAATTTATCTCGGGTTCCATATTTGTGCACGAGCACTTTCATATGGCATTATTCAAGAGACGCGGTCATGTGAACCCACAAGAAATTAATCCCATGAGCCCGAATCATCTTAAGGACCACCAGCACCAAACCCAAGACCGAGTGCCGTGTTGGGTACCACCACGCCCTTCACTAAGTCATAGGTTGTCTTAACCCTAAATGTGCTTCTCGCGACAGTCACCACGTTACAGCCGAAGTAAACGCCTCATCCTCGGGAGGTAAGGGGAAGTACCATTTCCGGATTAACAAGCTGGTCCAGCCTACGATGAGGCTACCTCCTCCCGTGTCACCTACTAGGATTTAAGTTGACGTCGGTAGAAGGGGAACCACGGCGTTTCATTATTCCAGTGAACCATTTTTTCGCCTAGTCAGCGGTAGTACTTTAGCGACTTTTCGTCTGGTGTTAAATAATACGTCGAATATTTAGTTATCTGACACAGAATACGCCAACACTAAAACGTATTATTGACAAATCAAGTGAATAATATGCCGTATACAATAATCACCATATCGGACAACACTGTGTCTTGTCTTCGAGTTGACAAGACTCACGCGAGCTAATTTACATGCTGGACCAGTATCCCGGAATTCTATAATTTTACTCAGGCCAAATAAAAATACAATGGCCTCAAGCAACCCAGCGACCACAAGCCTACATTTTTACTTTGCAAAGAAAAATAATTTGTACTCTCAAATTACAATTACGTGTATTAAACATGATTCATACTAGTCAAATCGATAGACACCACACCATAACGTCAGCGGTGGATTTGCCCACTGGGATACAAGGAAAGTTCCCGGTGGGCCGGTAGTCGTATTATAACACTGGACCGATGTACTGAGATTAAAAATTATTTTATAAAAATAATTTATTTATATATATAGTATTTAATTGTAAGATTGTGATAAAAACCTAATGTAAGCGTGAAGTAAACAGTTCTTTGAGTATTTAATCCATGAATAAAGAAGACTTTTATGGAAAATTATTATTATTAGATGGTGGGCCGGTCATACGATGATTTCCCTGGCCAAATTTTTTAA
Source organism: Sipha flava (assembly GCF_003268045.1). NCBI lineage: Eukaryota > Metazoa > Arthropoda > Insecta > Hemiptera > Aphididae > Sipha > Sipha flava. The sequence continues at coordinate 192,723 of NW_020273085.1, forward strand.
CAAATCCGCCGCTGCATACGGTTCCACAAAATATTTTATGATGTGTTTTAATTTTGGTGATTCACATTTGAACGTTTCCATTCCGTTCATACACGTACCGATCTGACAGAGCTCGTGCGGTATTTTTCGCGAGAATATAGAAAATTAAGTGCAAACCATAGATTAGCCCTCTGATTCCCGGCCTCATTTTAAAAATGTATTCTGGCCGCGACCTGATCTAAGTAAAGGGTTCAGCGCCACTGCGTTGGACGATGTCTTCGATGTGACACAATTATTTCATAATGCAAGTATGCTATACAGCGTGTTTCCTTCTAAAGGTAACACTAAATAATTCTGTCCAGTGATATCGGATTAATATGCGGTTTTCAGGAGGGGATTGGGAATACATAAATACACATTTTTTAATGATTTTTACATTTTTAGAT